>NW_011494885.1:2937403-2943534 GCF_000754665.1 Bison bison bison
CGTCGCTCCGCGGAGGAGCAGGCCTCTGGGCCCGCAGACCCCGCAGCCGTCGGGTAGGGCGCCGAGAAGGACCGCGGCACGGCTGCCCTAGCGCCCACTGTCTCGGGTACGCTGGGACTGGCGTCTCCTAGGGGAGGGAGGCAAAAAAGGAAGAGAGAGGAGAAGCTCTCAAAGCCCTTTCCCTATGAGCCTAGGAGGAGCAGTTTGCCTGCCGCCTGCCCTACTCTCCCACTCCCATTAAAAACGACAGTCGCAACGAAGCACCTGCTCTCACCCCTTTCCACACATCAGGTTCATAACGAAGTCTTCACAGTGGCCTCCAAGGCCTTGCATGGTCCGTCCTGCCTCTGCGTGTCTGACCTCCAGCTCCTCTGCACTTAGAGAGCTCCACCTCCTGGATGCACCGGGCCAGTCGCACTTCCACCTCACGGCCTCTGTATTGGCTGCTCCTGCTACCTAAACTACCCTTCCCTCAGGATGTCTGCTTGACCAGTCCCTCTCTTACTTTAGGGCACCACTCCAATGTCACAGTATCAGTGACGCCGTCTCTGGCCAAATTTTCTACAGTTGCAGTTCCCTCCCCGGCTCCAAGAAACATGCTCTCGTCCCCTTCCATAATTTTCTTTTCATGGTACATGTCAATATCTAACATCCTAGGGACTTCCCTGGTGGTCCAGGGGTTAAGACTCCGTGCTTCCAATGCAGGGGGCATGGGTTCAATCCCTGGTCGGAGAACTAAGATCTTAACATGGGACATGACCGTTAAATAATGAAAAGTGAAAGTCATTCAGTCACGTGAGACTCTTTAAGACCCTAGGCACTGTAGCCCACCAGGCTCCTCTGTCCATGGGATTTCCCTGGCAAGAATACTGGAGTGGGTTGCCATTTCCTTCTCCAGGGGATCTTCTCGACCCAGGGATCGAACCCGTGCCTCCTGCATTGCAGGTGGATTCTTTACTGTCTGAGCCACCAGGGAGCTTATTAAATAAATAAATAAAAATCTAGTATCTTAAATGTTTTACTTATTTATCTTGTATATTATCTATTTCTCACTTGAATGTCAGTTTCATGAAGACAGCGATTTCTTTACTGCTCTATTCCTCACCCCTATGATATGTGCCAGGAAGGCACATAGTAGGGACTCAGAAACGTAGTTGAACAAATGAAGAGCAGCGATTTCTGTTTACCGAATGGCTACCATGTGCCAAGTTTCAATGTCTTTGGGCAGAGGCTCACTGAATAGTCAAAACTTCCCTGTGAAGTAGATGCTGTTATGAATCCCATTTTAATGGATGAAGAAGCCCAGAAAGAAGGAATGTGCTCAAAATCACACAGTACAGCCAGACTTCAAATCCAGGTTGGTCTGACTCAGATGCTTGTGATCAAAAGCCTGGCTCGCGGGGGCCCAACCCCACCCACCTTACCTAGGGACTTGGGCCTCTCGCTGGCATAGATGCCCCGGGGTTCAGAGGGACCCAGGCGTCCATAGGAGCCAGAGCCAGAGAAGCCACTGTCCCCACAGAAAGTCGAGGGTGGTGAGTCTGGGCCTCCCGTGGAGCTGGGGTCTTCATAGAAGCCTAGATTTCAAAGAGAAGGGGAGAAAACAATCAGTGGGAGCTGAAAAGGGGACACGGGGTGGAGGAGAGGAGATCAAGAGGCAGAGTGAGGAGCCTGTGAAACAGGAGACAGCGGGATGGGGTGGCCCAGCAGACCCCACTACCTCTAACCCATGCTTACCCGAGCTGCGCCCACTCTCCTGTTCCAAGCCCCCAGACTCCAGGCTCAGGTCTCCCAGCTGCTGGCCCAGGTCCCAGATGAGCCCAGGCAAGGCCTCCTAAGGAAGTAGGGAGAGCAAGATGGTCAGAAGACTCCCCAGTCCTCTGCCAACTCGTCCTCTATTCTAGCAGCTCATGGGCAGAGTTTCTCTTTGACAGTGAGGCTCAATTTCAAAAAGGTAAAAGCAGTACCCAACTTCCAGGATTCCCTTCAATATCTCTGTCCCTTCAACCCATTAGAAAGTCTTCCTGGTCATCTAACTCCAGTCCCTCATTCTGCAGTCACCTCATTTGCTCTTAAGTGTGAGTGAAAAGGCTTCAGAAGGCCCCATCTCTTGTCCCTTCTCTACCAGCTGTTCCCTCTATCTGGAGCTCATGGCTCCTTAACCCCTATTAGAATGCTCTTTGAGCATAACTTCAGGTTTTCCTGCTGTAAAGGCAGGTCACTGCTAGAAGTTAGTGTTCAGGACCCAGCAGATCTCTCAGCCATTCATTCATCTGCCTTCTCCCACACTTTGACTCTCTCGTCTCAGATGCTCCCACCTCCCCCACCCATGGCCCCCTTTTTAATATTTATTTATTTATTCACTTGGCTGCTCCAGGTTGTAGTTGCAGCATGTGGGATCTAACTCACTGACCAGGGATCTAACCCCGGCCCCCCCTGCATTGAGAGTGTTCAGAGTCTTAGCCACTGGACTGCCAGGGAAGTCCCCCCAGTGCCCTTTATCACCAATGAAAAGTCCGTCTGCAAGTCGTTTTTCTTGCTGTAGGTTGACTCTGTCCCTCATTTGGGTAAAACAGGGTGACCACGATTCATATAAATTTTTGCACATCCCAGAAAGAATCCCCTCATGCCTACTGGAGGGCTTCCCTGGTGGCTCAGTGGTAAAGAATCCACCTGCCAATGCAGGAAATTCAGAAGATGCAGGTTCGATCCCTGGGTTGGGAAGATCCCCTGAAGGAGGGCATGGAAACCCACTCCAGTATTCTTGCCTGGGAAATCCCATGGACAGAGGAGCCTGGTGGACTACAGTCCATGGGGTCACAAAGAGTCAGATACGATGTAGCCACTGATCAACAATAGCAAATGCCCTTCTGTGAATCTAGCCTTAGTGGAACTACCATAGCAAACCCCAGGGGGTTCCATTGCCTCCAGCAGCAACCCCTCCTCCTCCTGCCCTAGCTCCATCCTCACCCAGAAGCCCTAGTGTGGGTCACAGCACCTCATCCCCATGGGAAATGTCGATGGAGTCTACCCCGGATCCTTTGTGCTGCAGGAAAAGACCGCCTCCTATCAGATGTGAATAAATAAATGAAGGTGAAACCCTTAAAGGGGAGTGACTGGGACACGGTGGGGGCAGGGGCTGAAACAACACACATGGGGTCTCCAAGACACTAGGACTTAACCCCCTTTTGAAAAACAGGACCGGAGCCAGGAAGAGTCTCACACAGATCTGGGTGAGGCCAGAGGTGGGGGCAGCTTCGGGCTGACGGTTGACCCTCAGACAAAAGCGGCTTGTCTGGACGGCAGGCAGGCAGCGGGAGGGAGGAAAGGGGGGAGGAGGGGCTGAGAGGGCAGCCGCCCAGGCTTGCCTATTTAGGGCAGAAAGACTGGCCGGCTCCCCCGCAGACAACCCCCCCTCCAACTTCCTATTCCTGTGGCTGCTCTCCTGGGCCCTGGTCCTTACCCCTCCCCCCTAGAACAGAAGCCCCCATCTGGGCTTGTATCTGGGAAGAAAGTCAACAGATCATTTCACTTTGAGCTCAGTGGACAGAGATGCTCAGAGTGGTGTCATCCTTGAGCAGATCCCAGGGATGCAGCCGCATGATGCAGTGTCAGGGATGGCTAAAACACATCAAGGACCACCCCTATATCCCACATCCTGTCCCACACTAATCATGTCCTTGCTCACCCCGCTGTAGCCACACTGGCCTCCTGACTGTTCCCTGAACATACCAGACATGCTCCTAACTCAGTAAGATGTGATTCCCCAGCACACTCTCCTGGCTCCCTCCCTTGCTTCATTCAGATGCCTACATGCTCCCTTCTCTGATCATTCTTTCCAAAATAGCTCCCCATCATTCTGCACCTGGGTTGCCCTGCCTTTCCCCCACCCCCCACCCCCAACATAGCAGCAATGACCTCCTGACTTAAAATGATGTATCAGGCTGTCATTTGTTCATTTTCTCACCAGATCGTCAGCCCCAGCCCCAGAAGGGCAGAGATTCGTGTCTCTTCTGTATACTGCTGCGTTGTCCCTGTCACCACCTCCCCAACCCAGTCCGAGTACCTAGAACAGTTCCTGGCTCAAAGTAGGTGCCCAGGAAATGTTTGGGAAAGGAATGAATGAATACAGAAGAATACTATACAGCTGTTAAAATGCAACGAGGCCATTTCTATATAACAGAACCATCATCAAGACCTATTGTGGAGTGAAAAAAGGAAAATGCAGAAGGACTTCCCTGGTGGTCCAGTGGTTAAGCTCCACCAGGCAAGAGATGTGGGTTTGATCCCTAGTTGGGGAACTAAGATCCCAAACGCCCGGAGGCAACTAAGCCCACACTCCACAACTAGAGAAGCCTATGCATCGCAACAGACAGCCCAAGTGCCGTAACAAAGAGCTAGCACAGCCAAAACAAGCAGAATGTACAGTATAATGATGAGTCAGAACTACTACCTGGGGGTTGTATTAAAAGCTAAGTTACTGGGTCTGACCCCTGATTCCAGGCAGGAGCCTAAGAAATTGAATTTCTAACAAGCTCCTGGGTGATGCTACTAGTCCATCAGGCCATACTTTTTAAGAACCATAGTCTCTGATACCTCACCCAAGAAACTGGAATTTGAAAAAAGCAAAGCAAACTCTATGTATTTTGGAATGTAGCCTGTTTTTGTGCATAGATGCAGAATTCACACCAGGGTGACAATGGTGATCACAGACAAGAGGGTGGATTTTAGGGGGTCAGGGGATGGATGAGGGGACTGGATGGTAGGCTGAAGTGTTCATGGAGGCATGGCTGGGAGCCAAATTCCCAGGGTTCAAGTTCAGCCATTTGCCAACTGTATGACCTTGAGCCAGTTTCTCAGCTCTGTTTCCTCATCTCTAACATGGGCATCTTTTGATTCCAATGGGGTTGTTGTAAGGATTAAACAAATTTAAACAGCAGTTCCTTTTAAGCACTTAATAAATACTGACTTTTATTATTACATGAAAACCATGAATTTCCAACAGGGAAAATATAAAATCATGCTTTACTGGTGTAATTAGAAATAAATGAAAAAAGATTTTTTTTTCCCCAATAAGTTCTGTAGGTCCAATTTCAGTTCTTCCACTGCAGGGAAGAGCAGGAGTAAGGAAGATAAATAGCAGAGGCCTCTTCTTCCCCGGTGCCTGGACCCCACAACACCCCCCTATTTGCAAGTCTGACCTCATTTCTTCATCCTCCCAGCTGCAAGAGGATGAATCTTTAAAAGACCAGAAGGTCCTTGGCCTGAATCTGGCTCTCTGCCTATTCACAGTGCCCCTCATTGGTTTTTTTTTTTTTTTTTGCAAGCCCATTTGCAAGTGGACCTGATGCTGTCTGACTCAGGCAGGTTTAAGAGGACTGTGGTTTGGACCCCTGGAGACCCCTTTGCCCAAACTTTCCCAGACCTTTACTGCCCCCACTCACATGGCCCTGGTGTGTGTCCAGTTCCCTTGATCTCTGTTAGGAAGTCCTTCTGCAAGTCTAACTTGAGTCCTTCTTGCTGAAGGGGACCATTTTCCTTGGCGGGAGAGAACAGCACTCCTGCCCCATTCAGGATTCTTGCCTCTTTTCTCTGAGGTTCCCCCTAATCTTTCCCTGCATCCCTATCTTTCCTACTAGAAATGAATCAATTTTGGCCTCAATCTTTCTTGTTTCAAAGGGAGTGTATCCCTGGGTGGCAGGATGGAGGAGTCGAAGGGGTGAGCATCACACAACAGAGGCTCAGGGATCAGGGGAGGCCCCCCACCCCCTCTTTGGAAGGACCCAGGAACCCCCAACACCAGAGGAGTTTATATTTAGCGCTTCTCTGCTCCTCCCTCAGTGGCGCTGTCTCCCTCCCGTTGCCTGCCACCGCCTCCTCCCTGATGCGGGGACGGAGCTCTGCTTGGAGATTGTTGGGGGGTGGGGTGGGAGTACTGATGGCTGGGAGTAGACAGAGGGGCAGAAAAGGGGGAGACTGAGGCAGAGAGAGGGAGAGGATGAGGGGCAGGGAGGCAGGACACAGCTGGCCCATCCCCATGCCTTCTGCCTCTCTTTGGAGGGATGGGAGGTGCCTTCCCAAGCCCAGCCAGTTTAGGGTGGGGTGAGCTGGTGAGGGCCCCCACAACGCGC
>NW_011494885.1:2943634-2944828 GCF_000754665.1 Bison bison bison
GAGGTCAGTAGCAGGGAGAGCCCCCTCCCCCTGCTACCTCGGCTCAGGTTTCCCCAAACGGGAAGCTCTGACCACACACAGGCTTGGGGATGGGATCAGCAAGTGGAGCTGGGGTCTGGGGCCTGGCAGGCTGGGGGGAGGGGAAGAGAGAGACAGGGATGTGGGGCAGGAAGAAATGCAAGAAAGGAAGACCAAGGGAGACAGAGAGACAGAGGACTGAGAAAGGCAAAGAAACAGGCACAGAAAGTCACAGAGATGTGGCAGGAGGGAAGAGAGTGCAAGAAACCCAGGAGAATTAAGGAATAACAGAGGGAGGGAGAGGTGATGCTCCCTAGGTCATTCTGGACACCTTGCCTCATCTTCCACCATCAAGCACCCAGGGCGTCTAGAAGTCAGACTCCCATGCTGCTTCAATTTGCCACCACTTGGGTTAAGCAGGACTGTGACCAGGTAGCAAAGGAGGCAAAGTGTCACCAGAGGGTCGAGATCACCGTGGGATCCTAAGGGACTGTGAACTTCCTCTCAGCAGCAATCCTTCCCTCAGGAGGTTCGAGGATCCCCTCCCCCCTCCCCGCCCCCTCCGGAGATCTCCAAGCACACCAGGACTTAGGGAAGACGGGGGGTGGGGGGAGCGCTGATAGGGAGGCCAGGAGAGGGGCATGTTTGGATCCGGCTGTGTGACCTTGGGTGAGTCGTTTGCCCTGTCTGAGCCTCAGGTTTTTTCCTCTATAAAATGGGTACTATCACCCCCTTATCCCCCAAGCTGCAAGAAGACAACGCCTGCCAAATACTCAGCCCGGGCTTGACACGTACTTGGAGCCCAGATGGATTTTCTTTGGGGAAGGGGTGTAGGGAATGCGGGCCTGTGCATCACACGAGGGACCGGCAGAGGCGAGGTAGCCCCCTTTCCCAGTTTGGGGGCGGGGAGGCCTGATCCCGCCCGCCACCCAGACTCTCCAGCCCCACCCCCCTCTCCTTTTCCCCTCCTCCCTCCCCCACCCGGACGGGTGTCTGAGCATCCAACCGAGACAGACAGACAGACACAGACGAGAGCACAGGGACGGAAGGACAGGCGGCCCCTCACCAGCTGCTCTTCCAGGGCCGCTGCGGCCCGGCGCGCCGCCGCCGCATCTTCGTCCTCGTCGGCGTCCTCCTCGTCCTCGGCCTCGGCGCCCCCCATTCCAGGCTGGGCCA
>NW_011494885.1:2945190-2958453 GCF_000754665.1 Bison bison bison
CCTCTCCCGGTCCCACCTCCCCGCCCCAACAGCCCGCCTGCCAGCCCGCCCGCTGGCCCGGCTGTCACCGTCTCATCTGCATAGGCGCCCGCCCATTGGGCCGCCCACCCGCGCCTTATCTGCATGGCCACGCCCCCGGCGACAGAGCAACCCCGGCTTATTGGCTGGTACCCTTCCTTACGAAGATGCTCTGCTGTGCACCCCCCAACGCGACGCATGCTCGCAGCTGCCTACTCGATCGGCTTACGGCCCTCCTCGCCACGCCCCCCTTCTCACCGCCTTTTGGACCCTGGCCACGCCCCCACGCGTCACAATGAAACAAGTCCTCCCTTGCCCGGATGTCATTGGTCCTGGTCTCTCCCGTCCCGCAGCTGGTTCCGCCCCCTTGCGGGAGAGCTCTGGCTGTCATTGGACTGTCCCGCGAGAAGGGCAGGGGTGATATATAAATAGAGAAGGGGTCCTTGTGACATTTTGGCAGCTGCTCCTCTCTCCCCACCTCCTAACCTTCAGCTTCTGAAGCGGCGCGCGAGGCGGAAAGGATTTGAGAGTCTAGTGCTGATTTTGCCTCCTCTTCCAGGAAGCCTTCCCAGATATTCAGCTGAGGGCCAGGCCAACTGAGACGACATCCACCCATAAAATTGTGCTTCTAAGCGAGGTCGGCTTCACGGGCATATAACCCGCTCAGGGGGCCCCGAGTTTGGTTTAATACTCTGCTGTTACTGTCTTGAAATTCTTATTTTTTTGAAAAAGGGCCTTGCACTAGGCCTTTCAAATTCTGTAGCCAGTCTTACGTCTAAGAGTCTTAAGATCGGTCATGTCCCAAATTCGGGAATTATAAGACCCTGGGCCGAACAGAATCTAAGTATCTTTTATCTCCCAGATGCTGTGAGGCTTTGCGCTCACCATTCAACGATTCCAGGGGCCTTTGTACTACGTTCTAAGAGGCTTTGTTCTCGGCCTTCTAAGATGCTCTGTTCTCAGCGCTCTACAGTTCATGAGTCTGAGCCTGACATTCGTTTGCAAGGTTCCCTCCTCCCTCCCCTGGCTCCTTGAACAGGGCTGAAGCCCCCTCAGGCGGCCAGCCTGTGTCACTACGCTGAATGTGCATCAAGCTCTAGCTCCAAAATTTATACCCATTTCTCAGACTGACTTTGACTCCCTAAAAACCAGGACCCAGAAGATCGTGCAAAATCCTTCCTCCTTTATGATCCCGGGTTACCTTCTGGTCCTGGACTGGAGAGAAAATGTTAGAGATTGCGAGCAAAGACTCCAGAACCAGACTGCCTGGGGTGAGCCCTAGCTCTGCCACTTTCTAGCTGTGTGACCTTGGAAAACATGCTTGCCCTCCCTGTGCCCCTTTCCTTAGCTGTCTAATCGGGGCTGTAATACTGTCTACTGCATAGAGTTGTTATGAGGATTAACGGAAATGTTTGTCAAGTGCTTGGTGCACTTCCATTATAAAGAGCCACAAAAGGGTCTGATAAATAAGTTAAACATAATCTTGTGAGTCCCACGGAGAAAAAATGAGTCTGGATTTTAGTAGAGATAAACTTTATTCAATCCTCCTCTTGTTTAAGACAGATGTAGACTGCCATTTATCGTTGATGTTGTTCAGTTACTAAGTCGTGTTCAACTCTTTGCAACCCCATGGACTGTAGCCCACCAGGCTCCTCTGTCCATGGAATTTTCCAGGCAAGAATGCTGGAGTGGGTTACCATTTCCTTAAGTTACATTAATTTACCAACAGTGGGGAGATGATCAGGTTGATGAAAGGGGATATGGAAAGCTCGCTCTCAAACAAGATTTTCTTGGCAGTAAGTGTGTGGGGTGATGTCAGGATTGGTTTTCATCCCTGCTGTTTGTGCAAGACCAGTGGAACCATTTTCTGTGTAAAATGTTGGATCTGGAGCTGACTTAGGGTTCTGGTCACCAGCCATTTGAAGATAAGTATCCCTAGGAAGATAAATAAAAAGAGAATTGCTCATGATCCAGTTAGGGAGTAAAACCAAAGATTTGAGACAAGAGTGCAGCCAGATGAGAGGGTTCCAAGTAGGAGATGAAGAGAGATCCTTAGTAGGTGGAGTCAGAAGAGTGGTAGCAATTTTCTGGATTTCCTTGTTGGCCTTTGGATGGTGGGGATGATGATGTCTGTAGAGTTCCTGGGAATGAACGTACCACACATGACTCCTGATCCATAGATAGGGTAGGGGGAGCTTCCTGTGCAGATGGAGCACTGAGTTGGGAAGGGTCTTGGAAGGGAGTATGGAAGGAGGGCATGGCAATCCAGTCTAGTATTCTTGCCGGGATAATCCCACGGACGGAGGAGCCTGGTAGGTCGTAGTCCATGGGGTCGCAAAGAATCAGACACCACTGAGCAACTGGGCACGCACGCAGACACCCATGGAGAACTAAGATCTCACATGCCACATGGCTAAGGCCAAAAAAATAAAAAATTAAAGTGTGGCAAATTGTGGCATCTCATCAAAATCATTGCTGGACCCTGAGGTGGTTGAAAGGTGGGTAGACAATGAGATACTTAAGGGGTGGGGTGGCCCCTGTATCTACAAAGCTGGGGGTAGCATGCCCATTAATGGGGATGGTCATTTGCCTCTGTGGGTTGAGGGGTGTTTATGGATGAAGAGGAGAAGATCTGCTGGGAGTCACCGGGGAGAATGAATCTCAGGTTCAAATTCCTTTTATTTATTTAAATATCTATTTGGCTGCATCAGGTCTTAGTTATAGCATATGGGATCTAGTTCCCTGATCAGGGATGGTACCCAGGCTCCCTGCATTGGGAGCACAGAGTCTTAGCCACTGGACCACCAGGGAAGTCCTTCAAATTCCTTTTTTGTATTTTAAAGCTGGATAGGCTCAAGTCCAACGTCCCTTTTCTTTATAGTACCTGTAGGTGTCTCTCTGAAGATTAGGTTTAGTGGTTTCTGATGGCCCAATAGGATCGATTTTTACCTATTTATCTCCAATTGTTTAAGTATCAGGACCTTAAATTGGATTGTGTGGATTTTTTTTTTTTTTTTTTTTTGTATCCTCATGTTGGACTCTCTTGGAGTTCTGTAATCAAGCTAACACAATGTTTTTGATTGTCTTTGGTTTCTGACACCAGGATGTTGACAAAAGTCGTGGCCAAGATAGAAGCAGTGTGATTGTCAGGGATCAGGCCTGAGTAGTCTTTCCGTCTATTTCCTGGCCTGGCTCTATCACTGCAGATGGATTTGTCCCTCTGTTGTCTACCCTCCTGAATTTTAGACCAGTTAGTTTTAGGAGAAACACTCAGGATGGGGTCTAAGAGACATGCCCCAAAAGTGTGGGCTTGGAATATGCCTCAGAGGTGTTCTGGTTTGTTTGGAGATCCTCATTGACTAGGGTTCATTCAACCTTTTCAAATTAAAGAGCTGCAACTCCCCAACCAACCAGCAGATGGGCTAATTGATATAAATTGGGAAGACATGGCAGATGGTGATTGCAGCCTTGAAATTAAAAGACGCTAACTCTTTGGAAGGAAAGTTATGACTAACCTAGATAGCATTTTAAAAAGCAGAGACATTACTTTGCCAACAAAGGTTCGTCTAGTCAAGGCTATGGTTTTTCCAGTAGTCATGTATGGATGTGAGAGTTGGACTGTGAAGAAAGCTGAGCACCAAGAATTGATGCTTTTGAACTGTGGTGTTGGAGAAGACTCTTGAGGGTCCCATGGACTGCAAGGAGATCCAACCAGTCCATTCTAAAGGAGATCAGTCCTGGGTGTTCTTTGGAAGAAATGATGCTAAAGCTGAAACTCCAGTACTTTGGCCACCTCATGTGAAGAGTTGACTCATTGGAAAAGACTCTGATGCTGGGAGGGATTGGGGGCAGGAGGAGAAGGGGACGACAGAGGATGAGATGGCTGGATGGCATCACCGACTTGATGGACATGAGTTTGAGTGAACTCCAGGAGTTGGTGATGGACAGGGAGGCCTGGCGTGCTGCAATTCATGGGGTCCCAAAGAGTTGGACACGACTGAGTGACTGAACTGAACTGAACTGGGAAGACATGGAACCTAAGCTCTAGGTACTAGCCTAATTCGTTTAGTTGCTAAGTTGTGTCTGACTCTTTTGTGACCCCATGGACTGTAGACCGCCAGGTTCCTCGGTCCATGGGATTTCCCAGGCAAGAATAGTGGAGTGGGTTGCCATTTCCTCCTCAAGGGAATCTTCCCGACCCAAGGATCAAACCCACATTTCCCGCATTGCAGGCAGTTTTAAATTGGCTGCTGAATACCATCCTGGTTTTATGGGGCTCAGGAAAATCTTTAACTATGGTGTGTAACTTCGAGCATGACCAAGGTGTATAGAGAATTTGGCTAAGTGCATGCTCTAATCTCTTGCCTTCAGCTCTATGGCCAAAAGTCTGGGTGATAATGAGGAGCTAGGGCACTTTTTCCTGTGGTCATGTATGGATGTGAGAGTTGGACTGTGAAGAAAGCTGAGCACCAAAGAATTGATGTTTTTGAATTGTGGTGTTGGAGAAGACTCTTGGGAGTCCCTGGGACTGCAAGGAGATCCAACCAGTCCATTCTGAAGGAGATGAGCCCTGGGATTTCTTTGGAAGGAATGATGCTAAAGCTGAAACTCCAGTACTTTGGCCACCTCATGTGAAGAGTTGACTCACTGGAAAAGACTCTGATGCTGGGAGGGATTGGGGGCAGGAGGAGAAGGGGACGACAGAGGATGAGATGGCTGGATGGCATCACTGACTCGATGGACGTGAGTCTGAGTGAACTCCGGGAGTTGGTGATGGACATGGAGGCCTGGTGTGCTGCGATTCAGGGGGTCGTAAAGAGTCGGACACGACTGAGCAACTGAACTGAACTGAGGGCACTGAAGGACAGGGGTCAAAGGACAGAAGTTCTCTCTGCCTACAACCTTTTGGGTGAAGGTGAACCTCAAGTCAGCTTAGAAGAACTGCCCCCAAAGACACCCAGGCTAATTCTAGGCTGCCCCACCCTCTTGGGCTCTCCCATTCCAGCCCTCCCCACTCTGGGTCCTCACTAGCCAGGAACAAGCCTGTCTCCCCCACTGGATGGTGAAGTCCCTGAAGGAAGGACCTGGGCTGGCTCGGTCACCACCGTGTCCCCAGCATCACTCCACACAGTGTGACAAATGGATGAGCCAGCGAACGAGAGAAGTCATCACATCAACTTATAACAAAATACCAACTACAGTGTATCGACTTTCTATCATAGACCAGATGTGCAGTTAGTAGCAATAACACCAAATTAAAAAATTAAACCATTAAGCCATGAGATTACTTGAGTTTTTGAGTTTTTCTAAATCCTTCACCCCTCCGATCATATTCCTTCTATCTCTCCTCCATTAATCTTCCCTCTCCTCTTTATGCTCTTTCATATCGTTTCCCTTTCTAGTCTTCTCTCCTGGAAGTGCTCCCTCCATATATTTTTTTATCGGTTAGTTCTCCTTCCAAAACTCCATTCCCTTCAGTGCCCCTCCCTCCATCCCTCCTCCATCCCATCTTTTTTCCAGATGAACTCCATCTTGGTGAGCAACAGACTCAATAATACGAGACTGCGGTGTGGCCAAAGACCAAGGCCATAGGGCCAGAGATGAGTCTATTTTAATTGTTGGGGAATTAACTTTGTAAATAATCCCGGCCCCTGCCCCTGCCCCCGCCATGCCCCTCCCCCGGGGGCGTGTCCAATTCGGGCAGGAAACTGCTTTCCTTGGAACAGTTCATCACTGGTAAGGTGTGGAGCGTCGCTCTCTGAGCACGCAAGGACAGCATCACGAGGCAGCCAGAGTGGGAGCCCGAGACCTCAGAGGACACTGATGCGCTCGGCCAGCCCCTGCATCTCGTGGTCCGGGGGTGGGAGGGTCCCACCGAGCACCCTGTCGGCTGGCAGCCCCGGCCCAGGTAGTGGGTGCTCTGCCACAAACTGATCCCAGCGCGCATCGTCACTCTCGTGCGTGATGTACCGCTCGCCCATCTTCCCTTCCAGTTCCCGGAGGTCCAGCCACGTCTGGTACTCCTGGGCCGGGGAGAACAGGGATTAGTTTCGGTACTGCTCCAAGGGCAGCCAATAGTTGCCAGAGCATCACCCCCATGGGATCTGCCCTGCCAGTGAGAAGCCGGATACCAAGGACCGTGAAGCCACACCCTTCACAACCTACCTAGCCAATTAGCTCCACCTCCTTCTACAGCCCAGCCAATGGGAAACTCAGCCACATTCCCTGTCCACGGGAAATGTACCTACAACCTAAACTACCTTGCAGCATGCTAAGCTGCTAAGTCGCTTCAGTCGTGTCTGTGCGACTCTATGCGACCCCAGAGACGGCAGTCCACCAGGCTCCCCAGTCCCTGGGATTCTCCAGGCAAGAACACTGGAGTGGGTTGCCATTTTCTTCTCCAAAAACTACCTTAGTATCCAATAAGAGACGTGGTTCCACGCCTTCCTCTATCTCAACGAATGACTCAGCCCCTCCCACTTGGCTCTAAGCCCCGCCCCTGAATCACCTGTAACCAGGGGTGGCTGAGAGACTTGTCCACGCTGTAGCGCTTGCGCATCTTCACCTGCAGCAGGTTGTTGATGAGGTCGATGGCTGCACCGGAAGGAGAGAGACAGCTTAAATCCTGTGGGGTGAGGGGCCGCCCCTCCTTCAACAGGCACCCCACCCTACTCACCTGCCATGGGGGCCTTCCTTCAGTGCAGTAAGCCTCACCTGCACGAATCACTCTCCCACCTATTTCCTCATTAAACTACACATTTATCCCCATCCCTCATGTTGGATCCTACATCTCCTCACCAAGTCTCATACCATAGGAATGCTTCCCCATTCCTATGTCACCTTCACAGGTTTTGCCATACACAAGTATGTACAGGTACATCTGTACTATATTTCACTTAGTATTTTTCTTTAAGCCAACTCGTTTACCCAAGATTGCTGGGATGTGGACAAAGCAAGTTGGTTAAAAACAATATATTGTGTATAGCATGCTGCCACTGTATAAAAGGAGAATTAAGAGAATGTATGTACCCATATCTGCTTGCATAAATATATAGACTTGTAATAGACACTGCCTTTGGGAAGGATGTCAAATAAAAGAATAAGAGAGAATTTTCGTTTTAGACTCTTTTGTACATAGAAAAAATTTGAACCATGTACATAACCCTTGGAAAATAGGTAGAATTTGGTTTTAAGTCAATTCACTTTTTCAACTCATTTTTTAAGGTGAAAATACACAAATATTATATATTTATATATGTAATTGTATAAATATGTACTTTATATAAAATATAGGATACAGAATTATATAAAATGGAAACTTTCCATCACCCTGGTCAATGGAAATCCTAAGATCACTTGCCATGTCCACAAATATAAAATGAAAAGAAAACAATGTTAGGAGATGCTAATCAGGCACCAGTTTCCTGCAGAAGGCCCAGAGTCGGAGGCCCACTCTCTATGAAAAGGATTAGCAAGTGTCAGGCATTCAAGACAAGCTAGCACTCGTCCAAGGCTCCCTGCTTGATCATGAGCCTTGAAAGACACAGCCCCACTGTGTAAACTCCTCTGAGTATAGGCCTTGTTCTCACAGGCTCCCTTGCACAGACCTACCCACACTCAAATTCACTCGCATACACCGGAGGACACACTTTGACCGAGGGACTCCAGATCAGGTCCCAAAAGACAACCCCTTATATTGCTCCAGGACTCAAGTCAATCCACCTCCTCACTGATCAGTGCTCATCTTTCTTGGGCCACCAACACCTTTTCCTGCACTGAGAAACCCCCTTTGCCTGCTGCATGAGGTCACACCCTCTATGCCCCTCCCCCTCCTCTTCACAGATCACTGGGCAACCTTCTTTCATGATCCCTTCTCTCCAACTGATTCCAGTATTCCCAGAACCTAGGACAGTGAGTACTAGGCACAAAGTAGACACTCAACACATACTTGTTGAAGAAACTCTTATGGATGAGCTTCGTTTTTTTTTTTTTTTCTCTGCACCTTATGTCTTTTGGAATCTCAGTTCCCTGACCAGGGATTAAACCCTGGCCATGGCAGTGAAACCACTGAATCTTAATGACTAGACCACCAGGGAACTCGCAAATGCTTGTCTTTTTAACTAACCTCCCTCCCACACTTCTGTCTTCCTGAGCTTCTGGTTTCAGAACCTGCCCTTTGTTCTAACTCATTTAAGGCATCTTCACACATCCCAGTATCTTAGCCTCGCCCTTGGCTCACCCTCACACCTGGCTTTGCCCCAAAGCTGGGGGCCCTCAGGAGTTAAATTTTCCAGACCTGTCTCCAAGTCGGCAGGAGCATCACAAAGACCATCACCACCACCAGGCCACGATGCCAAAGCCCCTACATGCAGAGTTCCCAATGTCCACCTCTGTCCTGCCCCCTAGCCCTGACCCTCATAGCCCCATTCTTCTCCTGACCTCCACATGCTCCCAGATTCCAGGCCTGACTTTGGTTTCAGGATCAGTCCTTCCCTTAGAAGTCTGCAGAAACCCTCATGGCCCTGCCCCTCCTCTAGTGAAAGTGTTAGTCACTCAGTCATGTCTGACTCTTTGTAACCCCATGGACTGTAGCCCATCCACCAGGATCCTCTGTCCATGGGATTTCCCAGGACAGAATACTGGAGTGGGTTGCCATTCCCTTCTCCAGGGTATCTTCCCAACCCAGGGATCGAACCCAAGTCTTCCACACTGGAGGCAGATTCTTTACCACCTAAGCCACCAGGGAAGCCCTGCCCCTTCTCTAGCTAAGCCTCTAAATCAGCTCCCTCCATCACTGGATCTAATCCCAGGGCCCAGGCCCATCTTCATCCCAGTCAAGGCCCCAGGACCCGGCAAATTAGCCAAGCCCTTGTTCCTCAACCCTGCCCCCTGGCGCCACTGCTTCTGCGGGGTTAATCCTTTTGAGGTCACAACCCCAAAGACTTCAGGCTCCAGCCAACACCTTGGGAGGACCTGTTCTTTCTCCTGGCCACCCCAGCCCTTTGACTTTCTCGGGTCTGGTCCTTCTCCTGGTCTCGCCCTAGACAAGCCAAGTATTAATAGCCTCCAAGGTGGCAAGTGTCTTAGTGTTTCTAGGGCACTTCCTTTCCAACTCGCATAACCTAGTTTAGGTCTGAGGCCTCGGACCCTAGTTTCCTACACGTGCTGAGTCCCTCCCCCAAAGTTCCAGGTCTCAGTGCCTCCCTTAAACAGGGTCTTCCGGGTGCTCTAGGCCCTTCACTAGGCTCCACCCTCATGGCCACTGGCCTTCTCAGGGCGGCCCCGCCCATTATCCCCACCACGCCCTCTCCACGGGGCCCCGCCCTTCGCCTGCGTCCAGGAGTCAAGCTAGCCCCGCACCTCCCGCCGAGATGCAGCTCCAAGGGCAGGCTGGGTACATGAATGCAGCATTCTGGATCTGGTCTTTGATGTCCTCGTCCTCGTTGAAGGGGAACGTGCCGCTGAGGCTGACGTACATGATCACGCCCACCGACCACATGTCCAGCGAGCGGTTGTAGCCCTGGTTGAGCAGCACCTCGGGCGCCAGGTAGGCCGGCGTGCCCACCACCGAGCGCCGGAACGACTTCTCGCCGATGATGCGCGCGAAGCCGAAGTCGCACAGCTTCACCTGCGGAGGCGAGGGGTAGAGGGTCTCAGGGCGTATGGAGGGCATGCCTCCCACCTCTGCGCAAGCGTACCGCCACTACGGTATTCCAGACAAATTCGGCATTCCAGACAAATTCGGCATTCCAGACAAAATCGAATGCTGGTTCGAATCCAGGCTCCTCTGCTCACTAGCTAGCTGGGTGACCCTGGGCAGGGGGCTTCCTCTCTCTGGGCCTCCATTTATTCATCTGTACGAGGAGGAGGATCGTACCAGCGCCTATCTCAAAGGGCTGTCGTGAGGATTATATGGGTTTCATCCATCTAAAGCTCACAGGACAATAAATGCGCGACCTGCAGTGAGGCTCCGTAAAGGCTCGCTGCTGCCATCCCTCTGTCACGTCAAACAGGTCTCAACCTTCTTCTGCCTCTGTCTCCTCTTTTGCACCATGGCGATGCTAACAGTCCCTACCTTAAAGGGTAGCTGTGTGAATTGAAAGAGTAAATACATGGGAAAATGATAGGAGCAGCGGCGGGCGTAGAGAGAGCCTCGGGGATCTCAGCTGAGGGACAGAAGTTCTCAAAGCCCCGTTTTTGTCATCCGGGTTGAGGATGTTAACAGCAGCTGCGGATCAGGCTTCCCTGGGGATTAAAGGGCACCCAGCATGTAAACAGCTAAGCACCGCATCCATGGTAATAGGTGTGAACCTACCTTGCCCTTGTTGGAGGCAGTCTAGGGTCATGGATAGGCTTCAGAGCCAGCAAGTCTGGGTTCAAGGTCCTGTCTGCTGCCTACCAGTCCATAGGCAGCTGCCACCTCTATTTGTATACTGTCCCTCCCCTACTCAAAACCCTCCTCTGGCTCACTATTGCCCCAAGCCTCTATTGCATTCAAAAACAGCCACACCCCAACCCCTGACCCAAATCTGACAGCCTTTTCCTAGGATCCTTTGCCCTTTTAACAGACCTTATAATCTTTTACTTTTCTAAGATCCACCCTTTTCTACCTATCTTATGATGGAATATTAAATGGACATAAAAAGAAGTGAAGTACTGACACATGCTATAACATAAATGAACCTTGAAAACATTAAGGGAAAGAAGCCAGCCACAAATAATGACATATTATTATTGTATATTCCATATATGTACACATGAAATACACAATATGGAACATACAATAATATAATATGCCATCCTTTGTGACTGGCTTCTTTTTCTTAATTGTTTTCAAGGTTCATTTATGTTACAGCATGTGTCAGTAGTTTACTTCTTTTTATGGCCATGTATAATGGGCTTCCCTGGTGGTTCAGATGGTAAAGAATCTGCCTGCAGTGCAGGAAACCAGGTTCAATGCCTGGGTCAGGAAGATCCCCTGGAGGAGGGCATGGCAATGCACTCCAGTATTCTTGCCTGGAGAATCCCAGGGACAGAGGAGCCTGGTGGGCTATAGCCCATGGGGTTGCAAAGAGTTGGACACGACTGAAGCTACTGAGCACACACACACACACACACACACACAGAAGTGTTTGTTTATTCCATTTACATAAAATGCTCTGACAAATCCACATAAAGTAGATTAGTTGTTGTGGGTAGGGGGATGGTGCAATTGGAGGATGTTGGCTAGAAGTATGAGGTTTCTTTTGTGGTTATGAAAATGTTCCAAAATTGATCATGGTGATGGTTGCACAACTCTGAATACCCTAAAAACCACTAAATTGTATAAAGTGGTAAATTGTATAGTATGCACATTATATCTCAATAAAACTTTTTTTTTTTAAGTACACCACAGGGCCTTTGCACAGGCTGCTCCCACTGACTAGAACACTTGTCCCCTCCCCCCAAAAAACCTACTCTTTCTTCAGATAAATTTTCTCTGACCTTCCACTGGGCTATACAGTTTGAGCTCATAGAACTGTGTCACAGAACTCATCACAGATATAATTACATTCTTGTGACAATTTGACCAATATTTCATCTTTCCTCTTTGAGCTTTGCTGTCCAGTATGGTGGCCACATGTGGCTGCAGAGCACCTGAATGTGGCAAGTGCAACTGAGAAACTATTTTTTATTTAATTTTAATTAATTTATATTTTAAAGGGGGTCCTAGATTTTTTTATTGGATAATTTTTAAATAAGCTTGGAACAACTTGGGTGTGTCAACTTACTTTCCCAACTGTTAACTTTCTGAAATCTAAGTGCAAAATCAAGTATTTCTCATAGAAATTTATTACCCAAATTGAGATTTACTTTAAGTGTAAAATACACACCAGATTTGGAAGACTTAGTAGGAAAAGAAAGAATATTTCATTAATAATGTTTATGTGGTTGATTACGTGTTGAAATGGTAATATTTAGATATACTAGAATAAAGTATATTAGCAAAATTAATTTCACCAGTTTCTCTTCAGTTTTTAAAAAATGTGGCTTACTAGAAAATGTAAAATTATAGATAGGAGATCACATTATATTTCTTTTTTATTAATTTATCTTTATAAATTAATAAAATTTAATTTCTATGGGATCTCTGGTTGTGACCTGTGAACTATTGGTTGTATCATGTGGGATCTAGTTTCCTGACCAGGGATCGAATCCCGGCCCCCTGCTTTGGGAGCACAGAGTCTTAGCCACTGAACCACCAGGGAAATAAGTCCCAGTCCATTATATTTCTAGTGGATATTCCTGCTGTAAGTTAGAGTTTCTCATACTCTGCACTACTGACATTAGGGAAAGACAGTCTTGTATTTTGGGGCTATCCTGTGCACTGTCAGATGCTCAGCAATCCCTCCATGCCAGTAGTAACGCTCCCCCTCAAACAGCTTGTGACAACCAAAAATGTCTCCAATGTTGTCAAATATCCCCTGGGGTGCAAAATCAGCCCCAGTTGTAAACCAGTGGGCATGCAGATGGGGATGTCTCTACTTACTACAGTTCCTAATGCTCCAGCATACAGCTTGGCACATAGTAGGCACACAATAATTTTTAGTTGATGACCAAAATGAACTTTTAAAATGAAATGAAATAATCACAAAAGAGAGATAAGGAAGCAAAAACTTCACAGGGATGTGGAGGGGCTAAATGAGAACCTGTAGCTAAAGGCCCTTAACCACAGTGGGCACCCAATCAACTGGAGCTGTTACAATCATCACCCTTGCTCAATCGGGCTTTGCCCCAAGGGGATGCTCATCCAACCAGTCAGAGGCTCATCAAAATTGTTTTCCTGGGACCTCCCTGGTGGCCCAGTGGCTAAGAGGCTACGTTCCCAATGCAAGGGGCCTGGGTTTGATCCCTGGTCAGGGAACTAGAGCCCACATGCTGCAACTAAAAAAGATCTCACATATGAAAGGGAAGATCGAAGATCCCACGTGTGGCAACTAAGACCAGGAGCAGCCAAATAAATAAATAAATATTAAAAACAAACAAAGAAGAACACCAAAAAACTGTTTTCCTAAGAGACCCACAGAAGAAATTACCAGTCGCTCCCCTCCAATATCTGTTCTCTATTGCTATTGCTAAGTCACTTCAGTCGTGTCCGACTCTGTGTGACCCCATAGACGGCAGCCCACCAGGCTCCCCCGTCCCTGGGATTCTCCAGGCAAGAACACTGGAGTGGGTTGCCATTTCCTTCTCCAATGCATGAAA
>NW_011494885.1:2958553-2959117 GCF_000754665.1 Bison bison bison
GGATTCTCCAGGCAAGAACACTGGAGTGGGTTGCCATTTCCTTCTCCAATGCATGAAAGTGAGAAGTGAAAGTGAAGTCGCTCAGTCGTGTCCGACCCTCAGCGACCCCATGGACTGCAGCCTTCCAGGCTCCTCCATCCATGGGATTTTCCAGGCAAGAGTACTGGAGTGGGGTGCCATTGCCTTCTCCGATCTGTTCTCTGCTTCTCCTCTTAATAAAAATTCCGGATTTTTAATGAGCCACTCGCCCGCTCAGAATGAAAACTACATTTCCCAGCGTCCTTTTGAAAGCCCCACGTGATCAAGTTATGGCCAATGGAATGTGAGGCGTGCCCCGTGCACGTTCATAGTATTACCTTAGGGAAGGAAAAGGATGCATCCGTTTCTTCTACCCCGTTTCTTTCCTCCCCCGCATTGTCCTTTTACATTGGGAGGCGGGGCAGCAGCGGCACAACATGAACCATGAAGACCAGGCAACGCCATAGAAAGGCCAGAACAAGACAGCAGGAGCTGTGGTCCCAACACCATTGCACTGCTTTTTCACCCTCAAAATGATTATGCTGG
>NW_011494885.1:2959217-2963559 GCF_000754665.1 Bison bison bison
ATGCTGGTCCCTCCATGAGTGAGAAGCAAGCCTCTGTCTCACTTAAGCCATTATCTTGGGTCTCTGTGGCTGATTAATTATCTTGATTAACACAGTCCCGACCCACCGTTAGTGTTAGATGGACTTCCCCAAATAAGGAGGGGACATTTCTGACCTGAGGAAATGGGTCAGCTGATGACAGCAACACGTTTTCTGGTTTCAAGTCACAGTGGACGATATTCTTGAAGTGAAGGTGTCTCAAAGCCACCAGAATCTGAGGGGAGGAGATGGCACCAGTAAAAAAGTTAGAAGAGTCCCTGCTGTGAGATTCTGCCTTCAGCAGCCAGCCCTCCAAACCCCATCCATGCCATCACCAGCACCCGCCCCCCCAACTCCACCCCCCCGCCCTGGACCAGGGAAGGCATTGGAGCACCAAAGAAGCAGCTCAGAACCCCAGAACCATTTCAGTCAAAGACAGAAGTTGGACATATAATTCTAGGGAGACTGAACTGGAGCAGGGGGTTTGGGAAGATCCTGACACCCTTTGACATGCAGATCCTGCTGGAAAAGAGCTATGAATAATGCAGCGGTTTCAAGGAGGTGCTGTTGTGTGATTCCATTTTTTAAAAAATATTTTTTCACGGATTAAAAACCTGAAATACTAAACAATTACAAACAATACCAATATGACATAAATCAAACATAACACCCTTAAGAGGTGGGGTGTTAAGTGGGTGTTAGGTGGGTTTGAGAGCCAGCCTTATCAAGGTAGCAAACCTGGCTCCACACTTACTAGCCTGATGCCTATAGCAAGTCACTTTACCTCTCTGGGTCTCAGTGTTCTCACCTGTAAAATGGGGGTAATAATAGAAACCATCCTCATGGGTTGCTGTGAGCTTTAAGTGAGTTGAGTGAGGTATATGAAGTGCTTAGGGCAGTGTCTGGCACACAGTAAGCACTCCATGTGAGCTATTATTATTATTGTTGTTTTGGTTATTATTCTTGTGATGGCCTGTTAGTGGACACCTTCCTGTGAGTGTTTCAAATAAAACTTTTCCTGCTGTAGCTGTTAATTTAAGAGTATTCTATGATGGCAAGGTGAGCTGACTTAAACAAACAAACAAAAAACTGTTGGTCTTCCCTAGTGGCTTAGTGGTAAAGAATCTATATGCTAATGCAGGAGACATGGATTAACTCTCTGATCTGGGAAGACTGCACATGCTGCAGAGCAACTAAGCCCCTGCTCCCAACTATTGAACCTGGTCTCTGGCGCCCAGGAGCCGCAACTACTGAAGCCCTTGAACCCAAGAGCCTGCGCTCCACAAGAAGAGAAGCCACTGCAATGAGAAGCCCACACTCACCACAACTAGAGAAAAGCCAGGCTGCAATGAAGATCCAGCACAGCCAAAAATAAATAAATGCCAAAAAAAACCCACATAAAAACGTTACCATTTGTAACTACTTATCTATGGAAGCCACGATTTTCCTTGATTCTACACAACTCAAACAAAATGTCAAATTGTCAAAAGTGTGACATAAGCATGAAGCTGTAATTTATATCTTAGAACTGAAATATTTGGGCTTTTTCGTTGTTTCCACTGGATGATTTTGGAGTATGGAAATGCTATATGGAAGCTACTGCTGAGGTCCAAGTTCCTCACTCCACAGACAGAGACTGGAGGTCCAAAGCTATATATGGACATCCTCTCCTACATGGCTTCAGTTTACTGATTTTCCCAACCCTTAGTAAATATGGTGAACAAAGAGGGCAGATGGGAAGCTGGACAGACCCAGGTTCAAACCTCGGCCAGACTGCTACCTGGCAGTGTGACCTTGTACCTGTATGACCTTGGGCGAGACCTAGGAAACCCCTCAACCTCAGTTTCCTCATCTGTAAAATGGAGATTATAGTAATACCTACCTCAAAGATGGTTGTGAAGTTTATAAGTTCATGAGGTATAGGGCTTAGCCCAGGACTTGGGGTGGGGCAGGCAAGAGGCAAAAAGCAGAAATCTGCAGAGAGAGAGAAAGATAGAGAAGAGCACAGACAAAAAGAGAGAAAGAGATGAAAGACCAGAATGAAAGAGAAACTGCCTCAGTTGCTGGAGGCAGGCAGTTTCCTCTCCCCACCTGAAGTCGAGATGGGCCTGACTCAGTGAGTTTCTATCCCCACCCCACAAGCCAGGCTGACAAAGGCAGACAGCTTGGGAGAGGAAGGGTGCTGGGCCTGGAGAAAGGAAGCCAGCACAGGAGACTTTTCACCCGACAGAGAACATGTCCCAGAATTAAGTGTGGGCCCAGCCAGGTGGGAAGATCTTTCCAAGAAGGCTGTGAAACCCCCAAAATGAAAGTAAACACCACAAACAAAATGAAGAGGAAAAGAAATACTGGGATAAAAGATGGGAATAACACAAGCAACAAAGATCCAGGGTCCTTCATATACAAATAACTCTTTACAATTCAATAAGAATAATACAACTGAAAAAAATGGCCAAAGAGTGCATAAAGCACAGGTCAATAAATGTGTGAAAATATGCTCAACCTCACTCGTAATTTTTAAACCACCAAGTGAAGCCATATGAAGTATTATTTTTCCACCTTTAAGCCTAGTGATTATATTGGGAATTCCCTGGCAGTCCAGTGGCTAGGACTCAGCACTTTCACTGCTGTGGCCCACGTTCAACCCCTGGTCAGGAACCAAAATCCCTCAAGCCATGTGGCTTGAGGGAAAAAAAAAAGGACTGGTGAATATATTATCCAGAGTAAGGACTGAGAAAATAGACACCCTCAAACTCTGTTGGGGAGAACAAAGATTGAAAGAGGTTTTAGAGAATAACTGGGCAACACCTTTCAAAAAAATTTTAAGCACATTTCCTTAGGCTTGGGAGTCTACTATTTGAAACATGTTCTATTGAAATCCTCCCACCAGAGCCTATCAATGTTTGTAGACAAATGTTCACAGGCTGTTGTTTGCAGTAGTGGGATAGTGAAACCAACTACATGCTCAGGAACTGGAGAATTTAGTGATATTGTCATGGGATACAATTAAGACAAAGAGACAGTTCTGCTAACTACATACTGAAATAGAACGGTCTTTCAGAAGCACTATTACAGTGAAGAAAGTAAGAAGCAGAACAACAGTATTATATGTAATGTGAAATCAATTTAAATGTATGTACGCACACACAGAGACAAATAACACAAATTAGTTTGACTTTTGGAGAAGGGAATGGCATCCCACCCCAGTATTCTTGCCTGGAGAATTCCATGGACAGAGGAGCCTGGTGGGCTACATACAGTTCATAGTGTTGCAAAGAGTCAGACATGACTGAGCGACTAAGACACTGTTTGACTTTACTCGGTAAAAGCATGCTTCCAGGTTTAAATCCCACCAGCTGTGTGACCCTGGGTGAGTTACTTAAAGTCTCTGAGCTGCAGTAAAATGGGAGTAGTAATAACCACTACCACATGGGTTGCTAGGAAGATTACATGAACTAAAACAGTGGTTGGCATCCAGTAAGGGCTCAATAAAAGTTAGTGACCACATTGTTTATCATTCTCATTATCAGCACCCCCATCTCAGCCCTGCCCACTCCGGGTGATCACTGTGCAGACCCAGGGCTATCGAGGTCACCGCTGTGTCCTCACACTGCCCAACATGGGGCCAGACACTGTTTGCTGAACCATTTAATAAATGAATGAATGAGCTCCCCAGAGAAAGGCTTCTCTCTCCTTCCCTTTTTCTTTGTGAAGTCAGGCCCAGTGAGCCTGACTCATTATATAAAGTAATAAAAGATAAAAAATAATAGTTATTTTCTATAATATTATTATTACTGCTCTATTATTTTCAACTTGTCTTATTATGTATCTATTGTTATTACTCTATTACTGTTATTCTACTAACTGTTCTATCATATTCTATTATAATTTTAAAAGTATCATTCTAATACTTTTTCTGATCGTTATTACTCTATTACTACATTTTCTCTTATCTGCGATTATGATTCTCACCCAATGTCTGCCTGCCCTTCAGGGCACACAGCACAGGTGCGTCTTGCAGGACAGGTGAGGAGCCAGGCTGGGGAGGCGGGCGGTGGGCGGGGCATGCGCACCTGGGTGATGAGGAACTTGGTGAGGCGCTCAGGCAGCCGGCCCTTTTCGCTGGAGAGGATCATCTCCAGCATGTCCCCGTGCAGCTTCTCCATCACCACGAACACCTTCTCCGGGGTCTCGAACATACATTCCAGATTGACAATCCCTGGGTGCCGCAGGCTCTGGGGTGGGTGAGGTGGGGTGGGGAGGAGGGGGGTCAGGACCCAGGTCGCCCATGAGCTTGGGACCCCAGAGGACAAGCCACAGGAGT
>NW_011494885.1:2963659-2969146 GCF_000754665.1 Bison bison bison
AAGGGTGTCCACAGCCCCAGAGAGGACCACCCCTCCCGCACCACCAGGTGTCCAGAAGGATCTTTACATTATGAAATTGTGGTGAAGGCCCAGGGTTGAGGGAGCAAGAGGGAAGGGAGCCTGAAGATATGGGAAGGAGCTTTGTACATCTGTATCTTTTAAATCCCCGCCCTCCTGGCTCTTCCCCAACCCTTGCCTAGCTGAACCCCATCTGTTCACACAGGTCCCCACCCAGCCTCCTCCCAGGGCTCCAGGCACCAGCCCCACAAACCTTCCACCTCCACTCCAATAGCAGCCAGTGGGATCTTTCTAAAGTTCACACATCTGACTCTGTCCCCTTCTTTGCTCAGAATCTTTCCATGGCTCCCTAGCACCCTCAGGAGAAAGCCCATAGGGTGGACCCCACCCTGTTCCCTAGCCTCACCGCCTACCACCTTGCTTCACATAAACCATCTAGTAACCTTGAACCCCTTCAAGTTCCTAGAAGACTTTGTGTTCCCTCTCAACTCTGGAGCTTTGCACAGGCTGGTCCTTCTGTAAGAATACGTACACCACCCCTTCAGTCTCAACATGCATACCGCCTCCTCTAGGAAGCCTTCCCTGACCACCCGCAGACTGGAGAAAGTGGGAAGGGCAAGTCCTTGCAGGGTGGGGATGGGGGCAGAGCGGGACCACAGACTCCAGGGGTCACCTGCAGAATGGCCACTTCGTTCCGGAGTTGGCTCTCCTGCTTGGTGGGGAAACGCAGTTTGTCGATGACCTTTACTGCCACATCCCGGCCTGTCTTCCGGTGCTTCCCTGGGGAAAGGGTAGGGGAGGAGGGGGATGAGAGGAGCAGGACCTTCCAGTCCTGGCAAGAGGAAGACCCCACTAGTGACACACAGCTACAGTTGGGCAGAGGTGGATGAAAAGCCACCAAGGGGGCTCTGAGGGGCCCCCAGGAGCAATGTCAAGGGTAGGGGGGGGCGCCCTAGGAATAAAGGTAGAATGAAGGAAGGTAAAGTCAGAGCTCTGAGGCGCTATAACATAAGAAACTAGATTTGTAACCAATCAGAATCCAGCATCTAGCTCTGTGGCCAATCAGGGCAGAGTTTACCTTCCTATTAATAACGGGAGAAAGTCACTGGCCTTTCCGAGTGAGAAAACGTGAGCCTGCAAGCATCTGCCCCCAGGATCCAGCTTTCTTAATCAACTAGAAAAGGAGGTGAGCATGTGGCCAATCAGAAGGGGAGGTCTGGGGACTTCCCTGGTGGTCCAGTGGCTAAGACTCTAAGCTCCCAATGCAGGGGCCCGGGTTCAATTCCTGGTCAGGGAACTAGATCCCACATGCCACCGTGAAGATCAAAGATCCTGTGTGCCGTAACCCAGAGAAGCTAAATAAATAAATAATTAAAAAAAAAAGGGGGGCGATCTGGGGCCCAGAAACCCGCAGGACGCCTTTCTAGGTCGGCTCTTGAAACATCCTTACCGCCATAGACCACTCCAAACTGGCCGGAGCCCAGGACCTCATCTGGGAAGATCTGGTAGACAGTGGCGATGTCCTGCAGGGTGGGGAGAGGGAAAGTCAGAGGTGCACCTGGCGATGGGGGGTGGTCAAGGAAGCTGGGAGGGTGGGAGAGCTAGGGGGTGGTTTGGGGGCGGGGGGGGGGCGCGTAGGGGCGGGCACATCCTTGGGGCTGCCGGGTGTGGGTGGGGTCTTACCACATTCTCTTGAATCTGGCAGTTAGACACAGAGATGCTCAGAGAAGCTTGTCCTGGGGAGAGGGGGAAGGCGGACATGAGGAGACCCCAGGCTCAAGATCACCCATAACTCCACCCTCTGGAGCCAGTAGTTAGACTAGACCCATTCACTAAGAACCTCAGTTTCCTCATCCCGAAGAACGAGAATGATAAAAGGACCTCCCTCCTAGGGCCAGTGGGAGGAGGAAATGAGAGGAGCTCAAAATATGTTGTCATGAAGCAGTTCACCGAGCATTTCATTCTGTGATCTCAGCCCCAAGGGAGGCATGATGATCCCATTTTACTGAGGAGGAAACTGGGGCTCAGTAGGAAACTGACTCAGGCTTCTTCCCCTGAATTTGCCCCACTACCAACCCAACCAGGGCCAGACATTTCCAAAGTCCTGATCCTTCTGCCATTTGAACATCTGTCCCCTCCCTGAGGAATATTCAGTCCTTGCCCCTTAGCCTCCTCCCTGGTCTCCCTGTCCTGTCTCCATCTCTCCTATTCCCCCTCCATAGGGAAGCCAGAGGGATCTTGCCAAAGCATAAGCCTAACTCTGTCCTTCCCCTGCTCAAAACCCTGCCATGGGGACTTCCCTGGTGGTCCAGTAGCTAAGACTTCACACTCCCAATGCAGGGGGCTGAGTTCAATCCCTGGTCAGGGAACTAGATCCCACAGGCTGCAACTACGAGTTCCGATGCCCCAACTAAAGCTCTCGTGTGCTGCAACTAAGACCTGGCACAGCCAAATAAATAAATATTTTTTTAATTAAAAAAAATTCTGCTATGGCTCCACAGTGTCCTGAGGGGGAAGGCCAAGTCCCTTAAATAGCCTAACAGGAAGTGTCTGGTCCCTCTGCCTCTTTGACTTCATCCTCTCCCTTGCTGTTGTGCGATCCTGACACTCAGGCTTCCTCGCCAGGCCTCCCATACGTCAGTCTTTCCTATCTCCGGTCCTTGGCACTTGCTCTTCCCTCTGCCAGGAATGCTCTTTCTCTCACTCTGCTGCTGCTGCTGCTAAGTTGCTTCAGTCGTGTCCGACTCTGTGCGACCCCATAGACGGCAGCCCACCAGGCTCCACCATCCCTGGGATTCTCCAGGCAAGAACACTGGAGCGGGTTGCCAAGTTAAATCCTCCTCCCAGTCTCCCAGTCTCAGCTCACATGTCACCCTGGGACCACATCGGATTCCTCTAGCACACGTTCTACATCCCACTTGTCATTCACCCAGGAAGATCTGATGAACATCTGTCAGTTACCCTGGACTATGAGCTCCATAACATAGTAAACCAGGACTCTGATCATCCTTTGCCTCTGCCTGAAACGATTTCCCATTTCCTTTCTCTTCATTTCACCCCTCCTCGACTTCCATGTCTTAGCCTGGATGTTGACTCCTCCAGGAAGCCCTCCTGGACACTCAGCCTGGGTTAGTCACCCCACTCTGAGCTCCCATAGCCCTCTGGCTCCCCTGTCCCAGCCCTGCCAACTGTGAGTCATCAGTGTCTGGGGACAGGTCTATCTTCCTTCCGGGACTGTGAGTCCCGGAAGAGCGGGTCCTGGGCTGTTTTGGTCACAGCTGACCCCACAGCACTGTCTGGGCACAGGCCAGGCACAAAGGAGCATGAATTAAAAGGTCTGAACTCACAACGTGAAGGAGTCATTACCTGCCCCGGGACAAGACTCAGAAAGGGGAAGTGACATGCCCAAGGCTACATGTGAGGTCTGGGGCTTAATGATTTAGACTGATTTCTGCTGAGACCAGAAGCTACATTCTCCGCTCTGCCATTCCCTAGCACTTCCCTTCTCCAGGGCCCTACCCAAGCCCTCCGAGACCCCTCTTCACAGGGATCTGGAGTGGGGCCCTTACTGTGGGGTGCGTGGCCTGGGGCGCTGGGTGCGTCCTGGAGGATGACAGGCATCAGGGCCTGACGGATGGCCGTTTCCCAGCCCCGGGCAGTCTCGGCCCCCTGCCCACTGGGCCCTCCTGGGGCCCCACCAGGGGTTTCTCCCACAAAGTAGGTGGCATTGGCAGTGACAATCTCGAAGCAGTGTGGGTTGGTGCCTGGTGGCACAAGGCTGAAGTTCTGGGCTGGCTCCACGGTGAGGATTTCGGACAGTGGAATTTCCTGGCAGGACAGAAAAATGCGTGAGGGCTCTGGGCAGACCCTGGAGCTCTCTACTTACTCAGATGAGCACACAGAATCCAGGGTTGGTGGGGAAGAGCCTGGTTTGCATGGAGTGGTCAGGAAAGGCCTCCTGGTGGAATTTACATTGAAGCAGAGATCAGAAAGGTAAGAAGAGGCCAGCTGGTGGAGGAATGTTGGGGGGGAAGCATGTGCAAAGGTCCTGAGGTAGAAAAGGTTTGTCTTCAAGGGACATGCCATATCCCCATTACATGGATGGTGCCTGGCACAAAGTAGGTATGCCAGGTTTGATGCATAAAAAAGGGAGATCAGGCTAGGGTCAGCTCTGCAGGGCCTAATGGGCCACAGGCAGGAGCCTGGGCTTTGTCTCCAGGGCCCTGGGGAACCATGGAAGGGTTTAGTGCAAGGCAGGGAGCATTTCTCTCTAACTGTGTGTGGAAGGGAATGAGAGAGGATGGGACTGACAGAGGAGACGAGGAGGGAGGCAGAGGGGGCCCTGGGAGGAGAGAAGGTGGAGGGTCTATGGAGAGGAAGAATATGCTTTGGAAAGTGTTGAAAGACAAACGAAGGGAGGAAGAAAAGAAGGAAAGAATGAGAGAGAGAGACTTGTGAAACCAATAAAGCCAGGAGCCAGGACTTTACTGGGGGTCCAGTGGTTAGGACTCCGAGCTCCCAATGTAGGCGGCACAGGTTCGATCCCTGGTCAGGGATGATCCCACATGCCGCTTGGCCAAACCAAACAAACCAGGAGATGGAGATGTTGCAACAGGGATGGTATTTAAGATAACATGGCTTGAGGAAGATGGGAAGGATGAGGAGAAAGCAGCCATGGGACGGGTTAGGAGGATGCTCCAGAGCAGGTAAACAGTGAGGTGTCTGGGTTTTATTCCAAGGGTAGTGGGAGCTACTGGGAGGTTGTAATGGTTTTAATGGACTCCTCTGACTGTTGTGTGGAAAAAGACAGTGAGGTCGAAGGCAGAAGCAAGGACCCGGGAGGAGAGGTGCTGGAACCCAGGACTGGCATGGGAGGCACTGATGAATAAATACAAAGAAAGAATTCAAAAAATTAACTGTAAAGTAATAATGATAACACACTTAAAATCACTGGGAGTTAAATGGAGCTTAACATACGCCTGGTCCTAAACTAATTGCTCCACATAGATTATCTCTTTGAATTCTGGCACAGCCCTGAGGCAAGGACTATTCTTGGACGCCCTTTACAGGTGAGAGGCGCAGGGGGCAGAGAGGTGAGGTAACTTGCCTGGGTCCCCCAGCTGAAAAGTGATGGAGCCGAAATCAAACTGAGGGCATGGCGTCCACGTAGGCGACACTTGCTGAAGGGACGGGAGCGTACAAGCAGGGGGTGGGCAGAGGGTGTGATTCGCAGGCGTTTGGCTGAAGCAACTGAGACAGGAAGGGAAAATACAGCGGACAAAGAAGAGAGGGCTGGGGGACTTGGGAGCCAGAAGGCCCACCTTGTAGTATCTGTTGGTCGTGTTGTTCTGGAAGAGCGTGATGCACTTGCAGTCCAGGCGCCAATAGTGCCGCTTCCTCTGTTGGGAGAGGTGCTTGAGAGGGTGAGGTCGTCCGCCCCCCATACTACTGCAGCTCTGACTCTAATCC
>NW_011494885.1:2969329-2976062 GCF_000754665.1 Bison bison bison
CCCCAACCAGCCCCGCCCCCTCAAACCCCACCTCCTCCAACTCTAGCCCCACCTACCTGGCTCCCCGCCCCCACTCACCAGTGTATCCTTGTTGCTGTAATGAACCACCCAGCCCTCTCGAAGCGTCGTGCTGGATTTCCGCGTTGTGTGTCGCACTGACTGCACCACCCTCATTAGGGGGATGTACCCCAGGGAGCTGAGAGTCGGGGAGAGAAGGAGTGAAAAGTTACAAGCAGAAAATAACCATAGTGCCTGGGGCTACAGCAGGGGGAGGGGTGGGGAAGTGGGAGTCAATCTCTGGGTAGCTAGGGCGATTTCGGCCCCACTTTTTTGCCTGTGTTTCCAGATTTACCATAATGAGGAAGGCGACTCTTGAGAGACCCACATTAAGAGGCTGGTTTCCAAAGTCAGGCTGCCTGGCAAGTACTAATCTCTTCGTGCCTCAGTTTCTCCAACCAAAGGTGGTGTTGTGAGAAGTGAAGCCCTTCTTAACAGTTTAGCAGAGTGTTTGGCACATTGTGGGCCCCCAGTAAGCGGTAATGAGTCCTGAACCCACTGATTGTGGAGCCAGTTGTGTGACACCAAGCAAGTGGCTCAGCCTCTCTGTGCCGCTGTGCACATACTGTTGTTACAGTATGGAAATGAAGGCAGAGAAAAATTAAGTGGCCGTGCAACTCCAGAGCCAACGATCTCTTGATCCCTGTGTGAGAAACTGGACTTCACTGACTGTGGCCACTTCTCTTTGCCTCTCTGAGACTCAATTTCCTCATCTATGAAATAGGCTGCCTCTCCCAATAGTCCTCTCTTCTCAAGTGCTTCAAGGTCCAGCTCTGAGAGCTTATCACTGTTAGTGATAGGAAAGACCTGGGAGAAAGGGATCCTGAGGTTCCAGGCGGCCAGGGCCGGTAGTACTAGGAGGAAACTCGGGGTGACCACTGTGATCTGAGTATCCCCTGCCGGCTTCACTTCCTATCCTTTTCCCCTCGTTCTCCCTGCTTCAGCCACACCAGGTTGCTTGCTATTCCTGCAACAGATCTCAGGAAACTGGGAAATGTAAAAGCACAGGGTGAAGTCAACCCACAGTAGGGACGCGGAAGGGCCTTCGCTGGATGGGGCCCTGGGTACCTCTCAGATTTGCCCCCCTCGCCTTCTTCCTCCTCGCTGGCATGGAGAGCATTTTCCGAGTGGGAGCCGGGGATGAAACCAGAGTCATCTGGCTCATCTGTGAGGGAGCTCTTGTCAGCCTCGCTGAAATCAGTGGCCTCCTCCATGGGCACATCTGGGGGGACAGGGAAATCAGAGGGACCTCCACCCAGTCCTGTCGCCCTTTCCCACTCAGCACCCCTAGCTTCTTACCTCCATTGATGAGTGCCTCCCCCAGACAGTCATTAGGGACGCGGGTGGCGCAGCGTTTGTGACAGTTGAACTTGCAATCTGGTGGTAGGAGGACAAGGAATGTGGAGATGAGTGGGAGGGGGAGAAGAGAGGTCACCTCTAAGGGTTAACCCTTGACCCCCTAGCCCCTAGTCTCAAAAGAGTCTGTTCTTGCTTTGTGGGGCAGGAAAGCTAACTGGTCCTACTCTGGTCATCCTGCCTTTGAGTCAAAGTCCTCAACTATGGAGTGGCTCGATTAAATGGAAGAGGGCCAGATGAAGTGTTCATGGCTTGACAGTCCTAGGACTCAAAGAGTCTAAATTTAGTGACTCTACACTTCTATGATTCTAGACTTCTAAGCCTCTAGAATCTGAGAGTGTCAAAATTCTTAGGATTCTGTACACCCATTAACCTAGAACTTGTTTCTATGGTTCTTTAGCGCCAAACATCTAAGATTCTAGAATTTGCTTGTTCTGATGAATCCTAGAATTGGATGGCTCTAACTTTTTATGGATCTAGACTTCTGGTATTCCAGAATTTGATCATTCAAAGTTCTGGGATCCTAGATTTCTAGGATGCCTCCGAGGCTATATGGTTCTAGACTTCTCAGACTCAAAAGTGTTGTTTCTAGGTTTCTATGGTAAAGCATCTGTCTACAATGCGGGAGACCCGGGTTCAATCCCTGGATTGGGAAGATCCCTTGGAGAAGGAAATGGCAATCCACTCTAGGACTATTCCCTGGAAAATCCCATAGACAGAGGAGCCTGGTAGGCTATAGTCCATGGGGTCGCAAAGAGTTGGACACAACTGAGCGATTCACTTCACTATCATTCTCGCTTCCTATGGTTTTAAAGTTGTAACATTCTGAGCATCTTTTTTTTTTTAACTTTAAAAATCCCATGTATTTGGAAATTAAATGCCCACTTTTAAATGATGGGTGTATCTAAGAAACCATAACAAGGACATAGATAATATTTGTCATAGAATAGATATGAAAAGAGAATTTTCCAGAATTTGTTGCATGAAGCTGTAGTTGCTCAATGCAATTAAATACACTGGGGAGTCTTGAATAAGGTATGAAAACGAACAATGGACACCTGAGAATCTATAATTTGAGAGCTTTAATATTTCTGAGTCTAAGGTTCTGTGCTGAGTTGGTGATGGACAGGGAGGCCTGGCCTGCTGCGATTCATGGGGTCGCAAAGAGTCGGACACGACTGAGCGACTGAACTGAACTGAAGGTTCTGTGATTCATTCTGTTGAATCCTATGATCCAGAAGTCTTGAAACATGTTTCTATAATTCTCTGATTTGAGAATTCTCAAGTTCTATAGTTTTAGAATTCCATGCTGAGAGTCATATCAATCTAGATTTCTCAGGCACTAGGATTACAAGTTTCTAAGGACTGAGGTTCTAGGATTCCGGAATTCCAAAGGTTCTAGAACACCAGGATTCAGGGCACTCCCTTCTGAGACCCTGTGCTTCTAAAGAACAGGCCAGAGGTTCTTGTTTCCAGCCACAAGCCCAGCTGAGATCCTAAGTCTCTTAGAGTGTGTGTGTGTGTGGGTGGGGGCAGATTCTGACTCTGTCCCCACCCCCACCCTGGGGCCCTCGCTGACCTTTGCACTGCAGGCCCTGGCGAAAGAGGCCCTTGAGGAGTTTCTTGCAAGCCTGACAGACGGTGGGCCGTGTGTAGCTGTGGATGAGGAAGGTGTGTGGCACCTTGACCTTGGACAGCAGCATCTTATCCAGCTCGATGGGGCGACCGGTGTAGGACGAGGCAGAAGATGAAGAGGAGGACGAGGGAGGGCGGCGAGGGATGAGCTCGGTGGTACTACGGCTCTATCAGACGTCAAGAGTGGAAGGGACACTCCAGTGAGATTCCCCCACACCAGAGCCCCCTCAGCCTCCAGCCACTCATCTTCTCCATTCCCCCAGCCGCTCACCAGCTCATCAGTCATGCTGAGCAGGGACTCGGAGGTGCCCAGGCGCACCGAGTGGCTGCTGGCCAGAGACGTGGACGACAGGCGTCGCTTTCGCGCCCCGCTGCAGTTGTTGGGGATGCTGAAGGCGCAGCGCTTGTGGTAATTCAGTCCGCAGCCTGTGGGGGGCGCCAGACGGTCAGAGCCTCTACCGGGTCCGGGCTCTAAAGCTCCACTCACCCCCTCCTCCTCCTCTTCTGAAGCTCTGGAATAGAGCAGATCCCTCGAGATACCTCTTCCTAGTGTAATTAACTTCAACGGAAAACCACAAAACCCAATTCAGGCAGAACTGCTAAGGGCTGAGAGACTGCAGGAATAAAGGTCTGGGGAATTCCCTGGCAGTCCTGTTGGTTAGGACTCTGCGCTTTCGCTGTTGAGGATGCGGTGCAATCCCTGGTTGGGAAAATAAGCTCCAAGATGCGTAGGGCAGCCGGAAAAGAAAGAAAGAAAGAAAGGTTTGGGCCACCACCCTGGGCAGGTGAGGTGTTGGCTGAGGGCGAGGGAAATATGGACCAGGCAGTGGAGAAGGAAGACAAGGAAGCCAAAGCCACGTGACTAGTTGCACCCCCGAGGACTTCACAGTTATGACTATTTCTTCCTTACTTTGTTATGAATACATGCGGATACCAAATATTTTCTTCTTCCCTCTTCTACCCCGTTATCCTATAACATATTAATAATAACTAGCTTTATATCATGATATGTAAGTTGTTGTCGTTCAGTTGCTAAGTCGTGTCTCTTTTGCCACCCCATGGACTGTAGCACCTCGGGGCTCCTCTGTCCATGGGATTCTACAGGCAAGAATACTGGAGTGGGTTGTCATTTCCTTCTCCAGGGGCTCTACCCGACTCAGGGATTGAACCCACGTCTCCTTCATTGGCAGGCTGATTCTTTGACACTGAGCCACCTGGAGAGTCCTGACATCTAATTTACAGGATATCAAAGGAGAAGAGGGACTATCACACGAGGACATTGCCTTCTGGAGAAAGAGCCCGTTTTCAGTCCCACTCTGGATGGTTGTATCATATCAGGTGGAAGTGTGACTTTGTTCTTTCTTTTCTATTTTTAATCCTTGACCATGATAGAGTCAGGCTCAGCTTGTCATTTCCTACTGGACTTCCTGAACACTTCTCCATACATCTCTGATAATTCCAGATGACTCCAGGACTGCCCTCTGGAGCAAAGAATCTTCCTTCAGGGACTCCCTTGCCTAAGACTCCATGCTTTCCAATGCAAGGGGCCTGGGTTCGATTCCTGGTCAGGGAAATAGATGCCACATGCTCCAACTAACAGTTGGAATGCTGCAACTAAAACCCAGCACAGCCAAACAAATAAAGAAATACTAAAAAAAAAAAAAGCGTTCCTCCATCCTTTGGAAACTTCTTTTGAAATACCTCATGAAACCTGTCTTCCGGCAGCCTGCCTGTTGCAGACTTTCCTGTTCAGTAATTCCTCCTAGGCAGTCTCGAATGCATGATGTCACAACTGCAGAGGCAAGCCTCAGGACCGTTGCTGGCACTGCTAGCAGTTCCAGGGGGGCAAATCGCACACAGGAACCATGTCTCAGTTTGTCTTTAATCATTTACATGCTTCACCGAATTTCAGAATCTCATCTTTGACTCCTAGCATGAATACCAAAGTGGAGTCAATCTCCTGTAGGAAGGTTATCACTGGCATTAAGGACAGGCATTTGGGCCTCTTTTGGAACCAAGTGTACTTGGACCATCATCTGTGATGCCAAGCTAATGAAGTCCACTCGGAGAATGGCCATTAGAACTTAATGACACCAGGGATACACCGTGATGAAGGTTATGCAAACCAAGACATCAAGAGTTGGATATGATGTGTGAACGATGGCAATATTGATAGCAGCTTTGGATGCACTAAATTGGTTTTTGCAGGCCTAATACAGCTATTATCTCTAGAGCCCTTAAATAATGCCACAAGTGTATTTAATTATGCTTTGGTTTTTTTTGTTGTTGTTGTTTGGCCATGTGGCATGCAGGATCTTACTTCCCCGACCAGGGATTGAATCTGTGTCCCCTGCAGTGGAAAAGTGGAGTCTTACCAACTGGCCTACCAGGGAAGTCCTCCACAAGCATATTTAGGGCTGTTGTTGCTGCTCAGTAGCTTCAGTCATGTGCGACTCTTTGCGACCCCATAGACTGTAGCCTGGGCTTCCCTGGTGGCTTAGTGGTAAACAATCTGCCTGCAATGCAGGAGCCGCAGGAGACATGGGTTTGATTCCTGAGTTGAGAAGATCTCCTGGAGGAGGGCATGGCAACCCACTCCAGTATTCTTGCCTGGAGAACCCATGGATAGAGGAGCCTGGCGGGCTACGGTCCATGAGGTTGCAGAGTCGGACATGACTGAAGCGACCTTAGCATGCATACACACAGGCAGCCCTCATCTTCAGGGTAGGCATGATCTCAACGTTCCCGATCAGAAGCATCAAAGACAGAAACAGTGAACCTGTGGATCCCAACTCTTGGGCTTAACCTTAAGACAATTTGTCTCAAAGGAACACATTGTGTTCCTTTTTTTTTTTTTAAGTATGACCTAAGGAGATGAGTTAAAGGTGCTTGTTATGGACTGAATGCTTGTGTTCTCCTCCAGATTCATCTATTGAAGCCCTAATCGTCAATGTGACTGTATTTGGAGATGGGGCCTTTAAGGAAGGAATTAAGTTTAAGTGAGGCCCTAAGGATGGGGCCCTGATCAGGGGGACTGGGATCCTTATAAAAAGAAGAGACATGAAAAATCTCCCTCTCCCCACGTGCTGTGTGAGCACACAATGAGATGGTGGCCATCGGCAAGCTAGGAAGTCGGCCCTCACCAGGAACCATATCTTGTCAGAACCCAGATCTTGGACTTTACAGCCTCCAGAACCAAGAGAATATAAATTTCCATTGTTTACACCACCCAGCCCATGATCTTTTGTTAGGACAGCCCTAGGAGAAGGAAGTGCCAAGTTGCCAAGGGGTGGACGCTGATGGTCAGCTCTATGTGTCACATCCCCAGTTATTAATCTGCGTGTTACTGCGAAGGTATTTGGCGATGTGATTCAAGTCCACAAAGGGAAATCATCCTAGTTAATCTGGGTGGGCCTGTTTGAGTCAGTTGAAAGGTTTAAAGAGCAACTCTTGCCTGAGTTCCAGCCTGCCCTTCCTGACGACCCACATCGTGGATTTCAGAGTTGCCAGTGGCCACAATCCTGGAATCCAATTCCTTCCCCAAATATCCCTTAATATGTGCTCCGTACAGGCTGTTTCTCCCGTTGGTGCCTGACTGGTATGGGTTCCGCTCTCTTCTCCATCACCCCTTCTCTACCCCAAAGCCTCTTGTCTCTTAACGTCTCCCTCGGAGCTCCACCTCCCA
>NW_011494885.1:2976231-2986652 GCF_000754665.1 Bison bison bison
GGCGCTCACCTCGCCTTCCGAGCCCCCTCCTCTTAGGCCCCACCTCCAGGTCCTGAGCTCCACCTCGGCCCCGCCCTCACGCTCACGCCCTTCCTCTTGGCCCCGCCTCCAGCCCCCTCGGTCTCTCACCATCGCACTTGAGGCCCTGGCGAACTAGGCCGAAGAGCATTTCCCCGCAATGGTCGCAGAAGGCAGGCGCTCGGTACGAATGCACGGTGAGGGCATGCGGGCGGATCTGGAAGTCCTCGAAGGTGGCCGAAGCTGCAGGCAGCAGGGAGGGACGCATGGTTGAGCCGCGACCAGCGGTGGCCATTTCAGCCTCCGCGTTCCCAGGTTTCTCACAGTCCTCCCGGCTGCAAGGTTTGATCTCTCCTTCAATCATTTACTCGCATCCTACATTCGACCTGGGTTCAAATCCCAGCTCCACCACTGGCCAGAACACCTATGTACCTATGCCAGGAGCTGAGGGGAGGGGGAATGGGGAGTTGTTTAATGGGTACAGAGTTCCAGTTTTGCAATATGAAAGCAGTTTTGGAGGTTGTTAGGTTGATTGCCTAACAATGTGAATGTGATTAACACTGCTAAACACTGGACTTTTAAAACGGTTAAGATGGCAGTTTTATGTTATGTATATTTCATCACAATTTAGAAATGTTTAAAAAAAATACAAATGTTTGGGTCCCACCTTCAGAATTTATGATCTACTTGATCTGGGAAGTGTAAAAAAAAAAAGAGAGAGAGAAAGAGAAAGACAAAACAAAAGAAAATACCTATGTTTCTCACTTTTCTCATCCGTAAAATGGAAATTCAACAGATAATTACTGGATATTGTTCCAGGGGCTGGGGACACTACACAGAACAACACAGACAAAATCTCTGCCTGGCCTCTAGTAAGGGAGACTGACAAACAAGTAAGAGAAATACTCTCATTTAACAGCCTCTCAATCTAGCAGTTACTCTGTGCCAGGCGCTATGCTGAGTTGTTACTGCTGTTAGTTGCTAAGTTGTGTTCGAGTCTTTTGTGGAGTCTGTAGCCCACCACGGGATTTCCCAGGCAAGAATACTAGAGTGGGCTGCCATTTCCTTCTCCAGAGGGATCTTTCTGATCTAGGGATCACACCTGTGTCTCCTGAATTGGCAGGTGGGTTCTCTACCACTGAGCCACCAAGCCACACTGTGCTGAGTACTTTATAATATTAAAAAATTTAGCCTTCTTAAGAGCCCACTGAGGGACATGATTATCCCTATTTTCTAGATGAAAAAAAGACTACAGCACAGTAGGTGAAGCAATCTGCCCAAGGTCAGACAGTTAGCAAGGTGCAGAACTCAAATTCAAATCCAGGCCAGGGTGGCTCTGGAGTTCATGCTTTTAACCCTGTACATGAGAGTGTTAGTTGCTAGTCGTGTCTGACTCTTTGCGAGCCCATGGACCATAGCCCGCCAGGACCCTCTGTCTGTGGGATTCTCCAGGCAAGAATACTAAAGTGGGTTGCCATTCCCTTCTCCAGGGGATCTTCCTGAGCCACTGTACATACTGCTTCTGAAATTTTTAAGCAATAAAATATACACTAAGTGAGAAGTCAGTAAATGCTTGGGAGAAAAATTAAGCAAAGAGGTTAGATAGGGAAGATGCAAGAGGTACCATTTTAAATAGGTGGCCAGGGGAAGTCCCTGGCGGTCCAGTGGTTAGGACTTGGTGCTTTCACTGCCTGGGGCTGGGGATCAATCCCTGGTGGGGGAACTAAGATCCTTGAAAGCTGTGCTACACGGCCAAAATAAAATAGGTACTCAGGGAAGGCTTTCTTGAGGAGATGACATGAGGATACAGGCCTGAAAAAGGTAAGAGTCTGGGCCATGCAGGAATCTAGCAAAGAACAGGCCCAGTATCCTTTTTCTTTCTTTTAAGTACTTTATTTATTTGGCTGCACTGGATCTTAGCTGTGGGATGTGCGATCTAGTTTCCCAACCAGAGATCGAACCCGGGCCCCCTGCATTGCGAGCACAGAGTCTTAGCCACTGGACTACCAGGGACATCTCCGTGCCCAGTATCTTAATAGTATCTGCTTACAGTTCTTTTTTATGGATTAAAAGAATATATGGAAAGCTCTACTTTTTTGGTTTTTTTTGTTTGTTTGTTTTGTTTTGCGTCTTACCATATTGCTGATGGGATTTTAGTTCCCAGACCAGGGATTAAACCTGGGCCCTTGGCAGTGAGCTTGGAGTCCTAATAACTGGACTGACAGGGAAGTCCTGGAAAACTCTTAAAACAGTACCTGACACAGAGAAAATGCTCAATAATATGTTAGCTATTATTTTAAAAGTTTTGTTTTTGGACTAAATCTTGTTGGGCTCCCTACCCCCACCCCAATTTTTTGTCTATCATTAAGTTACTTTTCTTATATTATGCAATGGAAAGGGGACTGTGTCTATGTGCCAAGCACTGTTTACACACTCAGGATAAAGCTCTGAACAAGAGAGATTTTTCGCCCCACTCTCAGAGAGCTGACATTCTTTTCAAGAAAGAGACGAGAAACACTAAAAAAAAAAAAGAAGAAGAAGAAGAATAGGGACTTCCTGGTGATTCAGTGACTAAGATTCTGCATTCCCAATGCAGGAGGCCCAGGTTTGATCCCTGGACAGGGAACTAGATCCCACAAGCCGAAAAAAAGACTTGGCGTAGCAAAATAAGTAAAGAAATGTTAAAAAAAAAAAAAAACCGCCAAAAGCCAAAACCAAAAACAAAACAGCAAGTGCAAAGGCCCTGAGGTGGGAGGGAGCTTAGCTTCTTCAAGGGACAGAAGGCAGACAAGATGGTTGGAACAAAGAAAGTAAGAAGGACAGTGTTAAGAGATGAATTCAGGGAATTGGCAGGGGCCAGGTCATGCACAGCCTTGAGACCACATTGAGGAGGAGTTTGCATTTTTTCTTCCAAGGGTACTGGGGGGCCATGGGAGGATTCTGAACAGTGGAATGTCATGGGTTGACTTAGGTGTTACTGCAGTAATCTAGGCAGGAAGTGATGGTGGCTTGGATCCATGGAGAGACTAAGAAGTAGCTTCAGGATGTAAATTAAGGGTGAGATCAGTAGGTCTGATGATGGACCAAGTAAAGGGATACGGGAAAAAGAAGAGTCAGGGATGACTCAAAGTTGGGGCATGAGCACCTGTGTGATACCCTTCACCAAGCTGGAGGAGATTGTGGGAAGAGAAGAGTTAGAAGGGCAGGGGACTTTCCTGGTGGTCCAGTGGTTAAGACACTGCACTTCCACTGCAGAGGGCATGGGTCCAATCCTTGGTGGGGGAACTAAGATCCCATATGCCCAGCGGTGCAACAACAAAAAAGAAGGCAAAATCAAGATTTCTGTCTTGGACAGGCTATATCTGAGATGCCTGGAGGCACCCGGTGAAAGCATCAGGAAGATAGCTACATAAAGAAGACTAGGGTTTGAGGGAGAACCAGGATGAAGATAAACATCCAAGGGTTGTGAGACTCTAGGATGGAGGTAAATCCAAACTTCTAATTGTCATCTATCCATCCAGCAAATTTTACTAAGCATTGCAGCACTCAGGGTGGGGGTGGGGATGGGGATGGGGGTGGGCAGGGCGGGGGGGGCACACAACCAGAGTAAGGAAGGTGCTTCCCACCCACCTCAGCCTTTCTGAAAGACCAAGGGCTAAAGATTCCTCTAAGTGCTGAGAGCTTGCGCATCTATCAAATGGGAAGGGCCAGTGGGTGGGCTAGATTCTGGCTGAAAATCCAGGTGCCCGGGTTTCATCTCCTGCTGCAGAATCTGATTGAATTAAGCATGTCATCGAGAGGAGACAGACAGCAAAACATTTTGAACTTTATATCAAGGTGACGCATAGGTCTAGAAAGGGCCAAATCAGAAACGCATAGCTCGATGAACCGTCAAGCTGTTCACGCCGTGTCACCAGCATCCTGATGGATAAATGGAAGTTTCAACCACTGTGACCCGCCCACCGCAGCTTCCTCAGAGGCACCCACTCTCCTGGCTTCTGCCAAAATAGCGTAAATGTCTTTGTGCTTCGTAAATGGCATGATTCAATGCCTAGCTTAGCTTCTGTCCCTTAAGCAAGATGTGTGAGATCCATCCGGGTTGCTCTGGCTCACTTACGTTCAGTGCGGGGCGAATTCCACGGTGTGCAGGGACCACATCTACCTATTCCTGGAAGCGGGAGTTTTTAGGAGCTCCCGCGGGGCTCCTAATTTGCAGCCAGCGCTTAGAACCGCGGGTCCCTAACTTGAAGAACTAAGTTTCTGGGCCTACCCCGCCCCGCCTCCTACCGATGTCCCGCCCCCCCGCTCGAGGCTCCGCCCCTAGGCGGGCCTCGGCCTCTCACCCGACAATACCACCTCCACCAGGTCGCCCTCCTGGATGTCTCCGGCGGAGCGCACCAACTGCAGGAGGTTGGCCGACGTGGGGTCATGTTTGAAGAGCAGGATCTTGTCGTAAAGGCCGTAGAAGCCACATTCGGGGAACTGAGGGGGCGGGAGAGGGACGTGGTGACGGAAAAGCTCAGAGCAGCGGTCTGGAACCTTCCCAGGGCAGGGCGGGCTGTTTCCCCCGGAAACTCAAGAGACCCCGCAGCCCCTTGCTTCCTGTCTATACCCTCCCAAACCCAGCTCTAGCCGAGCCGGGCAGGGTGCCAGAGACCCAGGTGTGCTGGGCGAGAGCCGCCTGCCAGAGTTGGGGAGGGAGACTGGCTCTGGGATCTTGGGGACCTAGAATCTTCTGGAAGTGAGAGGGGCAGGGCTGAGTGAGCACCCCTTCCCTTATCTCCACACCACCTCCTGCTCCCGCAGCCCCCCGCCTCCCCCCTCCTTGTCCCCCAACCCCCAGTTTCCTTCCTGAATCTATTGTCCCTGTTACCTGGCTCCACGCCCAGCACTGGGGCTGGGCAATCTGGAAGGAGGAGATTTAAGACTCCTGGTTGGGGGTGGGGGGGGGTGGGGAGCGGGGGGGTGCAGAAAGTCTAGGGCTCCAAGGAGTTGGGAGATAGGCAGGGTGCCCCTACCCAAAGCCCCAAGGACCCAGGTGCCCCGGTCCCCAGCTTAGGGAGAGGAGGGGCAGGAAATGAAACCTGTAGAACAGAAAGTGAAACCACCCAGGTGGAGCCGCTGGAAGGAAGGAAAGGGGCCCTACTACACCTGGACAGCGGGGCAGAAGAGAAAACTGGGGTGAGGCCTGAGGGGGTAGGCTGAGGACTTGAGCAGATAAAGAATCTTACCCAGGGAACAACTGCTCTCTCCCCAGCCTGTTTCCCTAAGGAGCAGGCTGAGTTGGGTGTGGGAGCTGGTTAAGGGGAAGGGGGGTTGGTGGCAAAGGAAACTCATCTGTTCTTGCTGCTGGGAGAGGGTCTCCAGGTGCCAGGACTTGAGTCCTGACTGCCCCGGAGGTCTTTCTCTAAGTTTCCTTGTCTGTAAAATGGGAGAGTTGGCCAGGTTCCTCATGTTTTCGCTGAAGCCCAGAGAATCCATTCCCAGGAGTCTAAGAAGATTCTAGAATTTGAATATTTGGGGATTCCAGCATGCTCCTATGATAGGATTCATTTCTAGATTCCAACAAATTATTATAACGTTTAGACTTAACTACCTAGATTAGCAGTAGTCTAATATTTTAATGTTGTAGGGATCTGCCAAACTAGGATTCTAATATTTGAATATCTTAGCCTGAAAGTTTTCGACAACCCAGCGTACCAAAATTCTAACATTTTAATGCTCTAGGATTCTAACAACACGGGAATAGAATATTCCAACATTTTAATGTTTTAGTATTTCAACCACCTCAGGGTCTAATGTTTGAACACTTCAATACCAGAGGAGTCAGTTACCTAGCAGTTGCATATTCCAACAATGTAGAATTCTAACATTTTTAAAGTCAAAAATTCCAACAGTAGAGTAGCCCACTATTCTAACTTTTAGTGTTCTAGAATTCAAACACTGTGTCCCACCCGCTTTTCCCCTTGACGAGATTCTCCAGGCCTCAACCCCAGTGACCGTGATGTCCAAAGCAAAGAGTGGGGTGGAGTGGGGAAGGCTCGTGTTGACAGGCCAGCCTCAGAGCTGAAGGGTGGGGACACCGATCAGGAGCGGGGACAGAGACCTCAGAACCTCTGGGGATTTTGAAGAGGCGCGCCTGCCCCTCCACACACACCTCTGTCCTGGGGGAGGGCAGAAATTGGTCCCTGAGACCTCACTTGCCCCTGGCAGTTAGTCCAGGGCGCACTCACACCCACACCCACACATGTCACCCGATCGCCCAGGCCGGCCCGGCTTCAATTTCTACTGTTTCCACCAAGTCGGAGGGAGGCTGGGGTGAGCCCAGGCAGAGAGGTCTCCCACATCTGGGGCTCCCGCCTGCTCCTTCTGGGCGCCTACACCTGGCTGGCCCCTCCCTTCCTCCCTGCTGTCTGCAGCAAACAACAACATGCAGGGACATGCAATTCGGGGAGGCCTCTGGGGCACCCCACCCCGGACCAGGCCTCTCTCAAAGGGGTAGTGGGGTGAGGAGGCAACTGGGGGGCCAGTGCTGCACCCCCACCCCTCAGCAGCCCAAGGCTTACCCACTTCTCTCCCCCTTCCTTATACTGGGCTCGAAGCCACCTCTGCCAGCGCCCCCCACCCCCCAGACCTCTCCTAAAGCTGGGGCGGGGGTGGGAAACCTGTGTGCTCACCTTCTGGTCAACGATGGAGCAAGCCAGCTGCTTCACGTGGGCCAGCTCAGAGGCGGCGGGCAACAGCACGAACTCGCGGGTCAGCCCGATCTGGATGTGGAAGGAGACCCCCGAGCCCGGGGCCGGGACCTGGGGCAGCAGCGGTGGCGGCGACTGCAGTTCCAAGCCGCCGGAGGGCGAAGGTGACCCCGGCCCGGGAGAGCCCGGGAGCCCGGCGGGATGCGAGGGGGCGGCGGCCATAGGGCGAGGCCCGGGGTCCGCCGCCCGGCACCCACCCCGGGATCGGGTTGGAGAAGCCTGAGCAGGGAGGCTTGGGTCACTGTATCCCAGGGATCTTATAAGCGGGGATCCCGGGAATCCAAGAAGAGAACCGTGCCTGGCAGGTTGAGGGAACTCGAGGATGGTGGGACCCTGGGAAGTTAGAGAAAAGGAATCCAGTGGATCAGACACCCACCCGGGGAATTAAAGGAACACAGATGATCAGAAAGGAGAAATCTAGTGCTTTTGGGGAGAGGGGCCAGCGATTGGGAGATACCAAGAAATCAAAGAAGAAATCTAGTAGGTCCGGGTCACAGCGATCAAAAGAGCCCAGGATCCAAAGGATCCGTGGAGAGAGAAGGGATTGGAAAGGGAGCAGGTGGAGTCGAGAAGTCAGTGGCTCTAGAAAGATGATCCATTTAAGAAGGGGGCCAGAGGGATTCACCAGACCTTGGGGGTGGAGAGCAGGAGCCTCTGAGTCGGGGATCGAATGGATCCCAGGGATCCGATGGCGGGCCCGGGGATGGGCAGAGGGATCCCGAGGGCCGGGGTGCTAAGGAGGGAATCTCACGGGTCTCGGAAGTTGGAGAAAAATTCGGTCGGGGCCCGCGGGGAAGGCGGTGTTACCATCGGCAGTGGGGTGGCGGGGGGTGGGAGGGATGGGAAAGTCGCCCAGCGCAGGGAGCCGGTGGCTCTTTTTCCCCCTCCAAAGTTTAACTCCGCGGCGGCGGCCCAGGAGGAAGTGTTTAGAGTGACAGTTCAGTCGGCCAATCGGCACCGCTCTTGGTGACGTCAGAGAGGGTGGAACCTGATGAGAGCCTGGGGGCGGAAGAGGAGGGCGGGCTCAGCGCGCCTCCAAGTTGGGGGTAACACCTCCCCCGCCCAGGCCTGGGGACCTGGGGTGGGAGATGCAGGACTGGGAGGAGAGACTGATTCCTCCCACCAACAAAGCCTTGTCTGGAAAGTTAACTTTTCCCTCAGCTGGTAAGGGAGGAGCAAGCCACCCTCACCCCCACCACAGGTCTCGAGGCCGGGGCTGAAGAGGCGTCTGGCCCTTTAAGGAAAGGAGCCATCTCGCCTGGCCTGCATCCGGCGCCCACCGCAGGGGAAAGGGTGGGAGACGGTGTCAGGTCCGGTCCGCTCTCCGGAGTGAGCCTGCGTCTTCCCAGAGCGTCACCGTCCTCCCTCGCGACACACCCCAGCCCATTCCACAGGTGGGAAGACCGAGGCCTCCAGATGGACAGAGATCCTTGCCTCAGGTCTTGCTCCAACGACCGTGGCCAAAGTGCCACGAACAGACTGGAGTGTCAGGACTGGTAGAGTCAGGCGCAGGGCCGGTGGAGAAGGGGTGTAGTTTCCTTCCTCCTGTAGTCAGCTTCCCACTCTGCCCCAGTCTTTAGAAGCGTGAAGAGCCAGATAAAAGCCTCGGGGAGCCTGAAAGAACCATAGCAACCAGGGAGGACCACACATCCTCACCACCTCACAGAGGGAAAGCACATTGTTCTGGGGAAGTGTGCACGTGTCTTATCTCTGGGTAACTTTAGGTTGGTGACTTCTCCACTCTGAGCCTGTTTCTCTTATCTCTCAGATGGGACAATTGGACTGACCCCGAGGGTCTTTGTGAGGATGAGACGGTGTAAGTGTGCCTACAACACAGCAGAAGCTCAGTCCTGCTGGCTGTGACTCTAATGTGCTGAGATAAAGGGGTGCGCACCTCAGACACTCAGGTGCTGTGGGTGGGTTTGCTCAGTCATTCAGCAAGTATGAATTGAGGCCCTAGAATGTGCCAGGCCTGTCATAAAACACCCCTTCAAGGAGCCATTTGGACTTGATTTTCCCTCCCCAGCTAATAATAAGGGTGGCTACCATTTAGTTTACATACCGGAAGCTGAACCCTCAGAAAGGCAGAGTGACTTGTCCAAGATCATCCAGCAGGTAGCTGCCGCCCATGGGCTGCATCGAGAGGCCACGGCCTGGCTGAGCCCCAGAGGCACCCAGGTTGAGATGGGCTCCCGACCAGCAGGGCTGGGTGGGGCTGAGGACCTCAAGACGAGCCCCCTGCTGCTCCTAAGAGGGCTGTTTGGGGCAGCTGAGGTCGGTACAGTAGCGAATCTGCCACCACATCCGGGGGCTGGCTGGGGCTGGGGAAGGAAGTCTGAGGCTGGGGTGAAAACCTAAACCACCACCTGGGGAAGCAGCACGGAGCCTAGAAGGATGGTGGGGGGGGGGTGAGGCTGCATGGCGCCTGAAGCTGGGCTCCTGTCAGCCTCACCTGATGGCCCTCTGCCCACCTGTGCCCTCTGTCCAGATGGGCAGGCAACTGCCACCGTGAAGTCCCAACAGCACTGTGTACTTCTCAGGGTTTCATCCTTCCTCAAGTGCCCTTCACAGGCCTTCATCCTTCCCTAAGTGTTCATGGGGCCCTGACAGGCGGCAGGCCCTGTTCTGGGCATTGGGGGGCAGCCCTTGATAAGCCAGGAGGTGGGCATTACTGTCTGGCTCTTTTCTGGGGATGCTGAAGTCGAGAGAGATGCTGGGATTGGCCCAAGGACCCCTGGCTGGTAGGGGTGGAGGCCTCCGAGCAAGCAGAGGGGGTCCCCAGGGACTGGATACAAACTCTGATGACCTGCTGGGCCCTGAACAACCTGCGGGGCTGCCTCGAGGCCCGGCCTCCATCTCTCATCCTCTGCAACACGTGTCACGGTCTGAGGTTGTGGGAACCCGGTGCAATGGCACCCGAAGAGCTAAGCACAGGGTCTGGCTCCCGCTGAGGGAACACCCAGCCACTGAGATTTGGCCACCTCGAGGAGAGGAGTCCCAGGAGGGTGGAGGTGTTCCGAGTGGGCAGGCCCTACACCCCATGCGGGCAGGTACGGAAAGGGGGTGTTCAGTACTCTGGGTCGGCACGTTGACTTCGCGGCTAGCTTTTCGCTGCCACACTGGGGGCAGACAGGGGACAAGAGTCTTGAGCTGAACTGTCATGTGTATCACTGGCCAGTCAGGGCTCTGCCCCCTCAGGCTGCTGCTCGAGCCCCTGGGGAGGGAGCGCTTAGGGACTGAAAGGAGGGGCATGGGGAGATTCGGTCCTGTGCCCCCACTTCCGTCCCTCCACCCACACCCCGCCCAAGCTCTGCCCCCACAACCCTACCACAAAACCCCAACCCATCCTATCTCCTCTCCCCAAGCTCCACCCACCCCTGGCGGAGCCGGTGACTCCTCCCCGAAAGTCCCCGGTGCCCTCGACAGTCAGCACTGCCACCCATCTTACTCCAAAGGGTTTATTGAGACAAGTTTCACGTACAAGTCAGGGCAGAGGGAATGGGGCTTATAAACAGGAACCTGGGAGGGGGCCTGGGGGCACAGGGTGGAACCCAAAACAGTGAAATAAATAGAGGAAGAGAGTGAAGGGTCAGGAGCGGAAACAGACAGACTATCACACAGTGATAACAACGTGGGGGGGGGGGGGCC
>NW_011494885.1:2986752-3007910 GCF_000754665.1 Bison bison bison
CGGGGGGGGGGGGGGGCTCCATTAAAATCCCATTTATTTATACAGATATACAGGGAGTTATGGGGGGCCCAGGGGACCCCACTCCACCCTCCATGCCCTGCGGAGGGGCAAGAGAACGCTATCTCTCCCCTCATGGGTAACCCCATGGGGGTTTGGGAGACTGCCCTTGGAGGAGTGTTGGGGGAGGTAGGGTCAGGCGCTCCCCCGAGGGCATCACCTGCTCCCCAGGCAGTTACTGGCCCTGGCAGCACTGGGTAGTGTCTGGAAAGCTGTGCTGAGGGAACTGAGGGGAGGGGGATCACTGGGCACGCTGGTGGGGAGGTGGGGAGGCCCCTGCAGGGAGGACGATCCCGGCCTGTAGCTGGCTCCAGGGCCCCAGCAGACCCAGAGTAGGGGCGTGGGGGAGCCTCCCACCCGGCTCCCACCCGGGGCCAGGGAGGTGGAGAGGAGCGGTCAGGGGTTCCAAAAGAGAACCCGGCACCTTCTGGCATCTTGGAAAAGTTGAGCCCCAAGGACACCCAGGCCTGGATGTGTGGCTCCCGAGAAGGAGGCTCAGAGACCCGGAGTGGGTGCCAGGGTAAAGGGAAAATTCCCAGAGACCAAGCTGGAGGGCAATTCCTGAAGGAGGCCGCACCTGGCGGGAGGCCGCGGGAAGGGCCTCCTGGGGAGAGGGCCCATAGCACCACCAGGCTCCAAGGCAGGCGGGAGGCGGCCAGGCCTTGGGGCCTCCAGACCGAGGCCGGGAGTCACCTGCGGGAGACAGAAGGGAGGGGAGGCTGGACCACAGTCTCCAGAGTGCCAGAGGTCAGGCAGTTCTGGCCCTTCCTTTGAACGCCTGGGGCCACCCTGGCAATTCTCGCAGGGCATCCCAGCTAGGGTGTCGGGATTTGGCACCCGCTGGAAATGCCAGGCGGGAGTGAGGGTGCCAGGGGCTTCTGCCCTCCCAACCCAAGCCTCCCTCCCTCCATCCCCTCACCTCAGTCCCACTGCCCGGCCCCACCCCCCAGCCAGGGTGGCAGCCTGGGCTGGGGGGCCAGGTGGGCATCATACGAAGACCTTGGCCAGGGCGTCGGCGCCCGCACTGGCGATGAGGGCCTTGCTGGGGTGGCAGGCGACCGCGTGGATGGCCTCCTCATGCTTCTTGCGGTGAGCTGTGATCTCCTGAACACACGTCTTGTTGTCCAGGCTCCACAAACGCAGTGAGCAGTCGTGGCCTGTGCGGGTGCGGGAGCAGAAGGGGCTGTTGCTCAGCAGCTCCAGGTTCCCCAGCTCCCCGCCCAGACCTGCCTCCTGAACCTGGCCTCCCTGGAGACAGCTGAACAGTCCTGGGCCACCCCGCCCTCCACCACCATAGCTCGTGCCTCTGTGCGTGCACGCATTTGCTGATATCCCGGGGCAGGGTGGGCTCTGGTCAGGCCAGTGCACCCCCTTCACCCCCCTGGGGAGTTTCAGCCCCTTCTCCATCCACCCGAGTCCCAGCCACGCCATCGAGGAGCAGCCCCGCGGTCACTGGGGCTTGGTGTCTTTATCCACAAAGAGCAGGTGCCCCAACTGCTAAGAGTCCCCTGTCTTGCGGGGACTGAGAGTCAGATAGGCCTGAACGTCAATCCCTGCAACCCGCTGGGCTGTGACCAAGTGAAGTGAGTTCTCTAGGCCCAGTTTCCACATGTGCGCAATGGGGGCTGCAGTACCAACCTCATTCAAATACAACAGGGCCGTGTGGGAGCGTGCCTACCGTGGCTCCAATGACCCCACCCCCGTGACCACTCTAACCAGCCACAGAGGGGCTCCTGAGCCCTGCTCAGACAGCACTCCCACCAGCAGCCCAGCCTCAGGGAGCCCCCGAGCACTCCTCTCCCTCTCCTGCCGGGAAGGGCACGCGCCCTCACTCCTGAGGGGCCAGGAGGCTCCCGACTTACTTCCTGACATCAGGAAGACGCCATTGGGGTCCACGGCGAGGCAGGTGACCGCATCCAGGTGGGCGACCATGGAGTGCACCAATTTCCCTGCAGAGAGAGAGGGTGGGCGGCAGGTTACTTTTCTACTCTGCGCCCAGCCTGGAAAGGTGCAGGGGCTAGCAGGGACACTGAGCCTCCAAGGTGGACTGACCAATCTCCCCCTCTGAGCTGGGCTCACCCTGCCTCCCACCAGCACAGGTGAGCGGGGGCCGGGGAGGCTGGGCCTCACCTGTGCGGTTGTCCAGAAAACGGATGCCTCTGTCGTCATGGGCGGTGATGGTGAGGGGCTGGCTGGGGTGACTCACCACCTGATTGATCTGGGTTGGGCCTGAAAAGGAGAGAAAGCAGAAAAAGTAAAGTGGGGCGGAAGTAGGGAGATCAGGAGGGACAAAGACAAGAGGAGAACTACCACCCCATCCCTGTCCTCTGCCGAGATGCCAAGCAGGGCTGGGCGCCCCAGCCGCTCCCTCCAGGGCCTAGGGCTTCTCCATCTGTGCCGTGGACACTGCATGGCCCCGGGGCAAGCAGGAGGGGTGGCCACCGTGAGGGCAGTGCTTCTGCTCCACCGAGAGCCTACAGGGGAGCCCCTGGGATCTCTCCCTCAGCCCTCTGGAGCTGTCCCTAAGGGCACAGTGACTGGGACTTGATCTCCATCCTGCTCAGAGCCCTGCAGAGGGCAGGGCAACCACTGTCCACTGACTAGGCAATAGGTCACCAAAGCCCCAGGAGAAACTGGGGCCCTGGAAGCATTCAGACCTCAGCCCCTGGCTCTGGGCACCCCCTTACCACTGTTCCCCCGGGAGTCCAGCGTGAGGAGCGCACTGCCAGCCTCCAGGTCATACAGGACGGTGTCGCCAGAACGAAAGGAGGCCACGATGTGGGCAGGCTCGGTGCTGGTGAAGGCCACTGAGGTGGGGGTCCCGTGATCTGAAGGCAGAGGGGAGGAAGGCTGCCAACAGCCCTGCTCCTGCCCTGTGACGGGAAGCCTGGGCCCTCGTCAGGAGTCACCCTCCTCTGGGGCCTCCACCCCCGGGTGTCACGGCCCCTCACCCTGCCCCTCACCACTGGCTGTGGAAAAGGTGCAGAGACAGGTCGGGCTGCTGTTGCTGGGGTCCCAGATGCGGACGGAACCATCGGCAGAGCAGGAGGCCAGGCGCTGGGAGGCGGGGCTGAAGGCCAGGCCCCACACGGCGTCCCCGTGGCCCTCCAGGACGTGGCTCAACACATTCGGGTCTGGATCCGCCGGAGGGGGGAAGAGGGCTGCATCAGGGCCGCGGCCCAGCTCCAGCTCAGACAGCCCGGCAGCCCCAGCTCTGCCGAGTCACCCCCCGCCCCCAGTCCTCATGCCCTCAGAGCTGCTCAGGCTGCAACTGTGGGCTGGCTGTTCTGCGAAGGTTTCAGGCTTTCAACGCCCCCAGAGTGGAAGCTCCAGAGGTAGGGATGATCTGGCTCCCAAGCTGTTTCCCCAGGCCCGCGACAGTGCCTGCCATAAAGCCCTGCATGGGATGTACCTTTTAGGACTCAGTTAAGGAGACAAGGGCCAAGACTTCTGCAGCCTGGCCCCTGGAGTCAGCCCCACCCTCTGTCCCCGCAGTCTTTTCTTGCCCACTCTCTCCTCCAAAGCCCTCTGGTTGTTCCCACCATGGCCTCCCTGGTCACTCGAGTCCACGTGGGGTGCTCTGGCTGGGCCCTGCTGACACCCAACATGTGACAGCCTGCCGGGCGAACAGCAGACATTGCCTGGGGCTGACCCCTGACCTTTGACAGGGTGAGACGATCCTGAGAGGAGACACAGATCCCCAAACTCTGCCCTGACATGCTGCGGCATGGAGCCAAGTGTGTGATCAAAAGCATTATCAAAAGAGGTGTCAGAGGGCAGGGACACGGACACTGACCAAAGGGGACGGTCTGCTCCCTTCTCCACTTAACAGTAAACCCTGCAGCCCAGCCCAGCCAGCGTCTCCACCTCCCCTGCACTGGCCCCTCCGCTCCACCACGCAGATGCAGGCGGAGACCGTGAGGTGCTGCCAGGGCCACCACGCCTTTGCCTGGCTTTGTCCCAAAGCTCCACCCCGATGAGCTGCTCTGTGCATCGCTCACCCATCGCCCCTTTGCTGCCTCATCTCATCTGACCCTCGGTCACGTGCTGAATCACCTGGGTCCTGGCTTCCCCAGAGCGGGAGCCCTTGGCGTTCCCTCCTGAGTTCTTGAAGTGTGAAGCCTGGGTGCTGAGGAACCAAGAGGCCCCCAGGGGCAGGTGGGTGGTAGGGAAAGGAAGATGGGAGGGAGCTGTCCTCACCGTAACCATCGTAGGGGTCCATGTTGAGGTCTGGAATCTTCCAGCTGTGGATGCGGGCGTCTGCCCCACCACTGTAACAGTATTCACTGTGGCTGCCCATGGCCACAGCCAACACGGGGCCCCTGGAGGATACCAAGGTGGGGTGAAGTGGGGACCAGACACTCTGGGCTCACCTCCCCTCAACGGGACCTGAGGGTACACCGCTAGCGTATTTCAAGGCTGCTGAAAAGGAATCTGGCATCTGGACCTCTGGTTGGGCCACCCAGGCTAGCTGCCCGTCCCCAGCCTCCACTCCTCTAAAGGCTGTGCCGAGAACCAGATGTGGGGCACCGGAAGTCTGCAGGGCGCCAGGAGAGGGTGGGGTGTGTGCAGAGGCCACGGGGACCTGGAGCCTTTGGCTGCCCTGCCGTCTGCCCTGGCCCCCAGGATGGCAGTGAGCGGGCCAGGGGCAGGCTGCCACGGGGGCAGGGGCGCTTCCCTACCTGTGAGCCCGGAAGGCGTGGATAGGCTCCACGTCTAGCGCGGCATTCCTGTGGGCAGGCAGAGGAGCCGGGGTCACCCTGTATCCTCACACCCGGACATCCCCACCCAGCCCTCCACCCCAGGGCTGCTGCCCTCACTTCTTGGCTGTGACCGCCTTCTGCAGGTTCCAGAGCTTGAGCGTGCCGTCCTCGGAAGCGGTGAGCAAAGCCGACTGGCTGTGGTGGAAAGCCAGGGAGCGGATGCCATCATAGTGGGAGCGGAGAGTGAACTTGGGGTTCCAGGTCTTCTTGAAGGCGTCTTTGCTGTCAGACAGCTGGGGTGGGGGAGCTGCCTCAGGGTCTGCCCATCCCAGCTGGCGGTCCCCACAACCCAGCCCCACATGAAGTGGCACACGGCACACACGAGCCTCTGGCCCGGGCCCGGCCGCTTCCTTCTCGCCCGCCCGCAGCGCCCCCTCACTTGCTCAGTGAGTTCCTGCAGTGTGCAGGGCCCATGCTAGCTTCTGAGGAGCAACGGTGAGCCCAAGCCCTGGGGTGTCCCCATTCAGGGGGAGCCTGGGGGAGATGGTCAGAGATGGTCTCCATCACAGAGATGATTAACAAGCAGTGCCATAAATTTCAGATGCACTGAGAGGAGGTGCCGGGCAACCCGTCCCCATCTGTGCGGGTCAGTAAGGCGTTCCTGGGGAAATGACATGTGATCAGGATGTTACTAGGTAAATGAAGGGAACAGAGGGCGGAACCAAATGTGCAAAGTCCCTGAGGCAGACAGAGCAAAGGCGGATCTTGAGCTGAGAGGAGGCCAGGGCCCCAGCAAGTGAGGGAGAGCGGCAGGGGAAGAGCCCTAGAAGGGTGGCCCACACTCAGGAACCTGCTGCTCCTTCTCAGGGACGGGGTTGCGGGGGGGGCCCTCGGGAGGGTTTAGAGCAGAGGAATGGCCCAGGTTGTTCTGGCTGCTCCATGGCGGGGGTGCTGGACTGGGGAAGAGGAGAGTGGCTGCAGAGAGAGGCGGGAGGAGGTCCCCAGGGAAGTCTCCCAGGGAGTGGTGAGGCAGACCCGACACGGGGAGTGGAGAAGGGGACCAGCACACCGTGTGGGAGAGACCGGGGAGCAGAGTCCACAGGCCTCTGGGAGAGAGTCCCTGAGACACCACAGAGGGCCTGATGGACCATGGTGTTGCTCTCGAGGTAGGGGACCCAGGGAGGGCCCCTGGGGAAAGGAGACGAGCAGACTGTCAGGCAAGCCTCAGTGCCCTGCCCTAAGGCGGGGTGCACCCTGACGGACCCCTACGTCTGGGCTCTGTCACTCGAGGTCATCGCTCCTGCCACAGTTGTTCAGGACTAGAGGGTCTACCCCCTCATGCGTATGCAGCCCCGGGTGGGAAGTGTCTTCATTTCATTTTGGGGGAGCAGAAGAACCCTGCATCTTCCTGCTCAAACTCTCCCAACCCGCCCCCCGACCCCTAGAATGCCTAACCTGGCTCAGATCACCAACCGCGTGGAGTCTCGCTGGAAGCTGCGGTAAGCATCCTACCACAGGAAGAAGCTCACACGCGCCTGCTTCAGAGACGTCTGGAGAGCCAGCGGCCTGGCCACAGATCTCAGGCTCAGGACACTGGCCCTGAGGTCTCTCTGCACTCCAGCCCCACTGCCCCACCAGCCTCCACTCATACCAGATCAGCCTGTTTTTGTTTTGTTTTGTGGCTGGAGATCACCTTCCCGTTCACAATCCCCACCTTCTGCACAGACTCCTACCTGCTCTGCCCCAACCCAAAAGCATCTGCCGCCTCTGATGCTGTATTTGGACTCAGCACCCCTTTGCTCCTGCTTCGCGCCTATGGTGGGTCCTAGATTTGAGGTGCATGGGAAGTCTGGGGTGGGAGGGAGCATTGCTGAGAGGAGCAGCCTGGCAGCGTGACTGAAACCCAGGCCCCAGAGCCTGCCAGGCCAGGCACCTTGGTGACCCCGTCAAGTCCCAGCGCCTGCCTGCATCGGCACCCCTGTGACACAGGGTGAGCTGGCGAATGATCTCACATCGTCCTGCTGTGTGAGGGACTGGGTGCAGGCAGGCACCCGGCCAGAGCTCAGCCAGTCCCAGCGCTGCACCGGACGCCTGGGGGGGCCCACGAGGGATGGGGCACCCCAAGGACTTACATCACAGCTGAGGTCGTTGTCGTTGGTGACGGTGAGATCTGCCAAGTCCCCCAGGCTCACCTCCCCGCCCCCGATAGTGTCCATGATGAAAACGTCTGAGGAGAAGCCAAAGGAACCTGGTAGGGGGAGGGGAGGGAGGGGGCAGAGAGGGGCCGGGAGAGAGAGAGACAGAAAGAGGCAGAGAGAGGTGAGAAGGGAGACAGAGAGACAGGGAGAGGACAAGATCAAGAATCACAGCTGGAGAGAAAGAAACAGGGAGAGTCAGACAGACAGGGCAGGACAGACAAAAAGAGAGGGAGACAGAGATAGACAGACGAACTTTTCGGACAGGGAGGCTGCAGACCAGAGAGAGGCTGGGCCTCGACCCTGAGGACACAGAAGCCCGGGGCTTAGTTTCTGCAGCCTCCCTCTGCCGTGGGGCCCTCAGGACTGGGCCAGGGTGCAGGGGCTGCTTACCTTCGTGGGGCCGGGGCTGGGGGGTGCTGGGAGGTGGGCCGGTCACTTTGGGGGGCAGCCCATCCACATCCCGAAGGTCAGCCAAGATCCCCTGAAGTTTGACCCGCCGGCTTTCTGCAGGCACAGGGCGCAGGCGGCGGGCGTCACTGACTGGCCACTCAGGCACGTGGGGAGGGTGCTCCCCTGCCACTGTGGGGGGGCTGGAGAGCCCTGGGCTCTGAGTAGGGGTGGGGGACAGGCGGAGGAGACAGACGGAGAGGGGACCCTCCATGGCCTCAATCCCCCGCCATCCTACATGACCCCGGGGGCCTCGGAGCTCAGAGTCATAGGACAGGAAGCGCTGCCCCCCTGCCTCCCCCGCGCTGGGTCTGCATCCTGTCCCCCCTCCCCTCCCTATCCTCCCAGGGCTGGAGGGCTGGAGGCTCTGCCTCAGGAAGAGCTGGGCCTGCCTGTGACCCCATGAGATTCTCCAGGAAAGGGGACAGAGCCTGGCCACGGCGGTGCAGCCGTCGGCTCTGCAGGGCCACTCTCCTCTCAGGAAGTGTATCCGGCCGGTGGGGACCCTGAGGCAGGAAGCAGCTGCAGGCGCAGGCGGTGGTGCCCGCGGCGAGGAAGGCCGGCCCGGACGCCCCAGCTCACCCAGTTCATGGTGGGCGCCCTCTGTAGCACAACGCCGCGGGTCGTGCGGGCCCTCCCCGTCCTCTCCTGAGCCCAGGAAGTCAAACTCGCTGATAGCGTCCTCCGAGTCATCCTCCTCGTCTTCGTCCTCCGTCTCAGGGGCCAGGGCTTTGGATGGCAGCTGGGGCACGGAGACCAGCAGAGAGCTCAGGGCCCCGGCCGACTTGCTCGCTCAGAGTGGGGAAACCAGCGTTCCCGCCCGTGGCCCCCAGTCCCACAGCCTGCCGCCATGCTCCCCCTACTGGAAGCCGTCGGAGCGTGCCAGCCCCCAGCCTGGCTCTGGAGACCCCTTTCGCTGCTGCCCGCATGGACCCCCACACAGGGCCCTCCTCCTTTCGCTCAGGCTGGACCTGCTCCCCCGTGCCCTGCCTCCTAGCCCAGTACACTTCTCATGAAAACAACGTCAGATAATATGACAACTTGTTGCAGGGGCAAGGGAAGCTATATTTGGGTGTATGGGTGTACGGGCGTCGAAGGAGACACTACGAAGTGAGATCAGATCCATGGCTACAACAGTAATGACGATGAACACTTAGCACAGTGCTGGCCTCTCTGAGTTACTCAGTGCACTGATCAGCTTCGCACATGATTTCACAACCCCGTGAACAGTTATCCCTCTTCTAACTATTATTCCCATATTACAGATTAAGGAAACCGAGGCTGAGCAGAAGCCCCTTGGCCCAGGTCCAAGCCATTCCACATACATCAAAGACAAGTTCTGGGCGTGAGGCTACCCGGGGGTCTCCAAGTCGTCCCGATGACTCCTATACTGGCTGCATTTTTGTTTTCTTATATAACAAGCAGGAGCTACTTTTAGAATGAGAAAACACCCCAGGTCTTCCTTTCTGAGAAACAGAATGCTGGGCGAGTGAACACAGAGTCTGCTGAGTTTTCCCACAGTCGGTCGTAACCAGGGCTGAGAACCAAATCCTCTCGTTTTCCTCAGTCCACGAGCTTGGACCCCGTCCCAGGCCTGTGAACTGAGGGGCAGCATCGCGCCTGCATTTCCCACCAGACACCTTTGAGACGCAGCCTCAGGAAGTGACATCTCGCAAGTAATCCTTCAGCCTCCCACTTCCTACGCATCACTATGCTTTACATCAAGTGCCGTCCGGGAGGGAGCTGTGTACTGGGCTCTTCACAGACTGCACTTAGATCGCTTAAAGAGAGTTTCAGAGTTTTCAAAGACCGTTTGGATATCTGAGTTCTGCTTTCAGTGCTGGCTTAGGACACAGCCCGCCCTCAGCACTGGGACTCCAGGACCAGTGGACTCAAACGCTACCTCTTCCAGGAAGCCTTCCCCCTCCTCAGTGTCCCCAGCCTGGACCCAGGTTCAGTCAGGCTGTGAATTCCTCCGGGGCGCGGGTGACTCCGTCCCAGAGGCTCAGCACCCCAAGCTGGGTCTTGAGGGTATGGACATGGAGGTGGCTGCGCTAGGGCATCTTGAGGGGCCAGCCTCTGGCCTGTGTGGGAGGAGGGGGATGGGATGTGACTGCCTTCCCCTTCCTTTCTGGGAGAAGACCTGGCCTGCCCAGAGAGAGGACAGTAGGGCTTGGTCCTTGAGAGGGGCCTTGCTTCTCTCTCACCGCCTGGGACCGTCAGTGCCATGCGTCTACCCAGTGTGAACTCATTTATTTTTCAAACATACAGATTTTATTTACTTATTCATTTATCTTTGGCCCTGCCATGTGGGGGCTTATGGGATTGCAGTTCCCTGAGCTGGGACTGAACCTGGGCCGCAGCAGTGAAAGCGCCAAGTCCTAACCACTGGACCGCCAGAGAACTCCCAGGACTCATTTTACTGAATTCCTCAACAACTCAGAAACAGACTACCAGCCTCTGAGGCCGAAACCATGACAAAGAGAATCACGTGACCCCGATTATAGAGCCAGGCCAGTAGCCACTCTGGGAGGCACTCGTGGAGACAGAGGCCTAGGGAAGCGTGAGACCCTGCACAGGGAGCCGCCTGACAGGGTGTGTGGGACAGACGTGGGGACAGAGGTGGCCGCCGTGGGGAGCACGCGAGCGTTTCTAACAGGAGTGCAGGGGAGAGGGGAGTTTCCCAGAGGGGGCTGAGGGAGACCTGAGAAAGGAGTGGAAATCTAGCAGGGGGCAGGAGGGACCAGGTGCTCTGGACTCAGAGACACCCTGCTCTTCCTGGAGCCCCAAGGCCAGGGCTCCGGCTCCGGGCACTCCGTTCCCCTCAGCGTGGTCACTGAGCGCCTGACCTGCGTGGGACCCTGTGCTAAGCCATGGTGGGGGCCCTGGATACAGAGTGGAGGCCAAAACAGGCCTGACACCAGACAGGGAGGACCCAGGGTGGTCCCGGTCAGGATGGGGCAGCCCAGAGGAGATTCCTGACCCTGTGGGGAGAAGGGGAGCAAGGGAGTTCAGGTGGGAAGAGCTGGTCAAGGAAAGCCCCTGAGGCTGTCTCCTCTCCCTCAGGCCCCCCCTCATGGGTTCGTGTACCTGCCTGTGACTACCTATAAGCCCACTGCTGGCCACAAGCTCCTCCCTGCAGGGACCAGGCCTTGATGTCTCCCTGTCCTCGCTGCCAGCACAGAGCCTGGCCCACAAGGCCTACACTGACCGGTGAGACCAGGCCCTGCCTAAGGACAGTGCCGTCAGGATGGCAGGAGCACTGGGCTCCGGCAGTTCAGGAGCGGGGGTGAAATGCGGTCGGAGCCCGACCTCCAGGCCAAGCTGAGAAGACTTGGACTCTACCCTGTGAGCAGTGTCCCTGGGCCTGGGACACCAACAGCAGACCAGACACTCGCATCCTATGAAGTGCCCCCCAGAGCCCCCCAACCTGACTTAAGGCTACGCTGGGAGCTCGGCCACATCCCCTAAGGGTGCTGGGGAGGGAAGAGAAAAGACCCACACAGCCCCTGGCTCAGGGAGCTCACTGTCTACTGCGGGAGACAGAGCTGGGGGCACATCAGAACATTTCCAAGTCCCACTGTGGTCGGGCCGGCAGGAAGGAGAACACGCCATGAGAGGGCGTCTCGGGGCTGGCCTGGCCTGGGGATTCAGGAAAGGCCTCTTGGAAACATCAGAGCCCAAGGAGGGAATGTGGAAAGAATGACGGGGGTACAGCTGGAGAAGGGGTTGCCCTAACAAAAACGATTAAGGTGCCTCGGAAGGGACCAGAGGCCACAGCATGGCTGGCAGGAGCCGGGACGTGGGGAAGGGACGGAGCAGCCCTCAGAAGAGCCCAGCACGCCCTGGAGGCCCTCTGCGGAAGGGGCTCCTCCTGGGCGTGGCCAGCGTGCTCACCTTCACTCGCTGCTTCCTGTGCTGCGCACCATCCAGCTCATCATCCTCGTCACTGTCATCATCCTCGCAGTGCTGCAGGAAGGGGATCTGCTCCAGCACCGAGCCACCCAAGCGCTCTCTGCCGTCCTTGCCGGCCGCGTTCCTGCCCAGGATGGGGGTGGGGCAGAGGGGGGGTCAGTCCTGCCGGGCGACAAAGCTCGGCTGGGAGTGCACGGAGGCTGGGGGGCAGGAGCCTGAGCCCAGGGGAGCCTCGACTCTGACCGTGCATGGGGCTTGGAGCCCAGCCTCAGCAGGGCGGACCCCGGCTAGACCCCTCACTGAGCTCTGACCCTCCCCAGAGCGGTTCCAGACCAGACCCCCACCCTGACCACACATCCCCAGCGTGTGCCGAGTCAGACAGAGAGCTGGTTGAGAGATCACCGCTGACTCCGCAGCCCCTGTCACCACAGCCGAACCACGCACACTCAGCACGGCAGGGACACATCCGGTGGCAGGGAAGCGGAACCAGTCATTCCATGACTGCTCGGGCCCCACACGGCTTGCGCCTTCCCCACCACCAGACAGTGCTGCCCGTCCACCTCTGGGCCTGCTGTTGCGTGGCTCCCTTGGGATGACAAGTTTAAGCCAAGGAGTCATTTGCCAAATGGAGTCACCAAACGTGACTCCAGGGCAGAAAGGAGGGCAGAATTCGAAGTTCAGACTAACGCGAACAGCCTCCCAAAAGGAGGTTGCCACCGGGCTGATCCTCCAAGCGCTCTTGTCAGCTGCCCGGGCGAGACGGGTGCCACTCGGTAGAGACCTCCCACCCCTGGGCTACCAGTCCAGCCCCCAGCCCTCACTTCCCAGCCTCCCTGCTCCTCTGGGGGCCTCCACACGTGGAACAGGCTCCTTCCTTGGCGCCATCTCCACACCCTCTGCCTCAGTGACTGCCCAGCCCCAGGGTTTTCAAGCCCGCCTGTGTGCTGGTAAACTGGAGATACATTTATGAGTCAAGTGCTGCCCCTACCCTCGCCACGGGGGCTCACACAGACACCTCACACTCCACTCGTTCTGAATGGCCCCCTTGAAGTCCCCCACCTGGGTTAGCGCTGCTCCCAGCTGCTCAGACTCCACCCTCCAGTTACCCCAGTTTCTTTGCATTTCCCCCTACAGCCAGTCCTTTTGTTATTGTCGACTCCTGCTGAAAACCCACTGAGAAGCGGACCGGCCTCACCCCTTCACTGCTGACGTCCACCATCTCTGGCCTGGACATCTCCAGGAGTCTCCAATCGGCCCTCCCTGCTCCCAGCCCAGCCCTCGGTCAGCCTCTCCATCTCGAAGAAGACCAAGGCTATGAGATGATGTCACACCCTGGCTCGAAACCACAAGCTTGTCTCCAAACTCCTCATCGTGGCCCGTGAGGCCCGCTGTGATCGGACTCCTGAGATCTCAGCCTCACCACAGACCACGGCACCACGTACTGGCAGCGCTGCCCCCATGCCAGCCTCTGCCTGCTCCTGGGCGTGCCAGCCCTCTCTTGTCCTGGATCCTTTACCGAGAACACTCCTCTCCCAGCTACTCGGCTGGCTCGGCCTCCACTCCATGCAGTTCTCTGCCCAAACGTCATCCTGTCCTAAGCAGTACTGCTTCTCCCATCTCTCTTTTTCTCTTAAATTAAGATTTTTTTTTTTTTCTTTTTTGATGTAGATCGTTTTAAAAGTCTTTACTGACTTTGTTATAATATTGTGTCTATTTTATGTTTGGGCTTTTGGCCATGAGGCATGTGGGATCTTCGCTCTCGACCTGGGAAAGTCTTAACCACTGGACCACAGGGAAGCCCCCTCCCACTGCTTTCTCACTGCCTTTCATAGACCTCCTCACATCATCAGCAATTTAGTTATTTTCTGACAAACAGCAGCTACCGACGACAGAATGAACACAGGAGAGCTCCCCGGGGGGCAGTGACCACGTGTTGGGCTATGATCCCCAGGTCCTGGCGTGGGCCCAGGGCTGCCTTCAGTAGGGACCTGGTGTTTGATGGGGCGCGTGCAGGCCGGAGCCTCGGGCAGGGCCAGAGCCTCGGGCAGGGCCAGGCTGGAGGGGAGCTATGCAGCGCAGCAGCACGGAGATGACACCAGGGGAGGGCCACCCAGGACAGAATCTGTACATCCCACAAGGGATTGACAGCGGGTTCCGGAGCAGAGGAACCCACGATACGCTCCAGGAAGGATGTGACCCCAGATCATCGACCAGCCTCATGGAGGGGGAGTGGTGGGTAGACACCCTCCAGACCCCAGGGCTCACCTCTTGATCTGCTCCTCGATCTGTTTCACCAGCAGCGATTCTCCGCCGCTGAGCCCCCCGGGCACCGGCGGGGCCCTAGGGCCCCCTTCGCTGGGCTCGGCGGCCCCGTTGAGCTCTAACGAGCGGCCCAGGAGGGAGCGCACACGCTTGGACCGCATATCCAGGATGGTGTCAGTGTAGCCGACCTCTTCCAGGTACCTGCGGGAGGCAGAACCAGGACAGGTCGGGCTGGGGAGGCGGAACCGGGGTGGGTCAGGCACCACATGGCTCCTTTCTATACCGCAGGGACGGATGCAAGCTGGGCCAGCCTTTTTGGAGAAGCAACTGAAGACAACACACCGAAATCTCACGTAAGCGTTCCCCTGAGCCTTTCTACGTGGGCATCACGCTGTCGCAGATGCTCGCAGAGACAATGTACATTTGGGGGACCTAAAGGCAGGGGCCGACCCACACGTCTGCTGATGAGGACTGTGGAAGTAGATGGCTGATGGGACACTAGGCACAGGATAAACGAGGCAGAGTGCCAAGTGCTCAATGCGTGCTCAGTCGCGTCCGATCCCTTGTGAGCCCATGGACCGTAGCCCACCAGGCTCCTCTGTCCAAGAATACTGAAGCAGGTTGCCGTCCCTTCTTCAGGGGATCTTCCCGACCCAGGGATCGAACCCGTGTCTCTTAACGGCTCCTGCATTGCAGGCGGATTCTTTACCACTGAGCCACCTGGGAAGCCCAAAGAGGAGAGGGCCTGCTCAATAAATAACACAACAGAAATTGTAAGTTAAGTGTTCCTTACGATTCAAGTGTTTGTAGAAAAAAAAAAAAAGAACGTCTAAGGATAGACCACACACAGACACATTTGTATCATACCCTGCACCAGGCCTAGAAAGAAACACACTGAACTTCAGAGCAGTGATCTCTGCAGAGTGAGATTAGGGATGTCAGTAGAACTTCTGTCATTTACTCTACACACGAGCATTTATTACCCCCAGGATTACAAAACCTGAAGCCAGCTGAGACTGGCCTAAAGGCTAAAAAAACGGAAAAAATTCAACTATGAGTATCTGTGGCTTCAAATCACTGGAGACAGGAGTCCCTGGCTGGTCCTCAGGGGGCGCCCGCAGAGCCTTTTCTGTTGACCGTGACCTTGCCCCTTGGGCAACAACAGACACACCATCTTGGGCACGTGTGTGTGTGTCTGAGGCTCCCCTGCCCCCACCACCAGGGAGAGGCGGGGGAGGCAGGGCAGGTGGGGTGGAAGGAGCTGGGCTCCGGGGACGGGTTCCTAAGATCACACGTCAGACCTTCCACTTATTAGCTGAGATCTTCTGCACAGGTGCCCTCTCTGCACCTTGTTTTTTTCGCCTGTGAAAATGAGGGGAACGCTAGCAGTTACACTGCCCGGGGATTTCCGTGAGGAATCCTTGTGTGCCGGGCGTTTGGCCTAGCGCCGGGCACATAACAGTACCTGGCAGGCGTCGCCTGGGACAATCCTTCTGTCATCACTGTGTGCACGCCCTTTAAGCTAGCAACTGCAACTATCCTCTCTGACGTTTAGCGTAAGGAAATCAAGGATACGGACAAATAACTTCCTGGTGTTTGTCACACTGTCTATTAAAAAAATGCCTTCAACAAAATACACAAGAAGAGACTGGCCACAGGAAATTATGATTATCCACATAACAGATGATTACATAGGTCTTGAAATGATGCAACATAATTAATTTACGTGGAGAAACACTGACAACACTTAAAAGCAATGCCTTATGAAACAATGCAAAGGGGGAACCCCTGCTTTTATAAAACACGCACACACGCACAGATACATATACACAGACGAGAAAGCCTGTGTGTCAAAATGTTTACAGGTGCATGAAATTCCCTGGGTGGTGGAATTATGGGTGATTTTTGTTCTTTTCTGTGTTTTCCTGTTTCCCAAGTTTTCTAAAACACACGTATCTCTCTAATGAAGAGCAAAAAAATCTTAACATTACATCCTGGGGAGGGGAAAAGGGCATGTGGGATTGCTTTCCAAGTGTGGGGGTCTCCCAGGGCTGCCTCCTACCAGGAGTCTTCCCGCGCTCCACCCCCACAGGATGATGGGCCCTCTCGGCTGTGGCCAGCAGGGATCCTGAGAACTCACGGTCCCCAATGGGGACAGGAAGGACTGTGGCGTCCCCGGGCTTATCTCCCTGGCCCAGCCTCCGCCCTGGCCCGGCGCGCACTCACTGTCGGAGAAGCTGCCGCCCCTCCTTCCACACCAGCGGGCTGTTCTCCAGGGTGACCGACTCCACGGGGCCATTGGAGACTGCAGGGTAGAGAGAAAGGAGGCGGGCTGTCTGGAGGGCACCATCCAGGCGCCCACCACCTCCTCCACCGGCCCTGTCCTCACCCTCAAACCCAAGTCGGTCACTGTGGAGCCACATGCTGGGAGGGCCTGGAGCCTCCCTCTTCCCCTGCCCTCCTCCTCTCTGGTCTCTTTGGGTCACTCCCCAGACCGTCCCCGGACTGTCTTCAGACTCTGTTCTGCTATTTCCCCACACAGCAAACGGGCTTGGCTCTGAACGAACAGGCAGATGACTGGCCCAGTCTGCCTCGGCCACTTCCCGGCTATGTGGACTGAGCAGGTCGGTTTACCTCTCTGAGCCTCAGTTTCCTTATCTGAGAAACGAAGTTAACAATCACAGCACCCACCTCTTGGGACTGCTGTGAGGACTGAATGAGGCAGCCTGTTTACTTTCCTCATCGAATATTTATCAGGCATCTATTATGTGGCCAGCTAGGTGCCTGGACTGTATTGGTCAACACAGACCTGTCCTTGTGGAAGGCACTCTGGTCAGCGTTCGACATGAAGAACGATGGCTACCGCAGCCTCACCTTGTGAACACACCACACTCTTCCACGTCTCCGCGCTCCTGGACCCTCCTCCCTCCACCTGGACACCCTCCCTACTTCCCCGATGGTGAACTGATGCCTCTTTCTAGGAGCTCCGACTCCCAGGGGCCTCGTGTGTCTCTCTGCCTCAGACAGACAGAGGGACAGCGGGCAGGACTCCCAGGCCTTCCCTGCCCTTTTCCTAGGAGCTCTGACTCCCAGGGGCCTCGTGTGTCTGTCTGCCTGAGAGAGAGGGTCAGCGGGAAGGACTCCCAGGCCTTCCCTGCCCCCTGCCCCCCAACAGAAGGGCACCATGAGTGAGACCCAACCACTCCCGGTCCCGGCCAAGCTGCTCTCCGTGGAGCATTTGAGACTCAGGAGTCCATCTCTGCTCTGTCACGCTCGGTTTGCAGGGGGCGGGCATGCGGGGAGGATCAGGCTGGCGTGGGTACCTGGTTCCGACAGTTCTGGCTTCTTCTCTCCCTGGTTCAGGTCTGTCCCAAATTTCAATTTATGGTATTTGGCCCTAAAAGGTCAAATGATGAATGAATGAGAGGCACCGAAGCGTCGACAGGGCCAGCCCTCGCCTCCAGAATCCCAGAGCCCGGGTTCTCGCTCTCCTCCGCCCTCCGCCCTGCCTGACTGGGAAGCAGCCGTGGCGGAGGCGGTGGCACAGATGGCACTGTGGCGAGCCCGCTGCTTGGGAGCCGGGCACACCAGGCTGCTGTCCCAGCTCTAGAGTCCTTGAAGAAGTCCTCTCCCTCCAGAAGCCTCACCTGCACCCATCGGGCCCCTGGAAGGGAGGGATGAGACGAGGACTGTGTGGTGTCTGCCACGTGGTGGGCCACCACCATGATGAAGCCGTTGCTTGCGGTCTGCCCTGAACCCCACCCACGAAGGCCTGTTCTGCTCCCCTCTCCTGGACCGTGCAGTACTGAGTCATGGAGGAGAGGATTCTCCCAGGGGCTCGATCCCTGAGGGCAGGCAGCCAGGGCACGGCAGGGCTCACCTCTCCTGCTTCAACGCGTATTCCAGCATCTTGATCCGCCGCACCAGGTCCGTCTTGAGATTCTCCTGCCCCTTCCTCTCTCCCTGGAGGAAGGCCACCTGAGCCTGCGGGTGGACAGAAGGGGGTGGGGGACGGCAGGGCTCAGGCTCGCCGACCTGTGTCCCGTGCTCGCTCGGGGCAGGCAGCTCCAGCACCCCCACCCCCGGGACATGCAGCAGCCAGTTCTTCAAGAGTGGAGACCCTGAGCCAGGGTTCAGCGGGGCAATGAGAGGGCGGCTGGATCTGTTTCCCTGTCACCCGTGATGAGACGACTGAAGAGAGACTAAATGGGAACAGCTTGGGGCTCCCTGGGCCCCCACCTCTGGGGAGAAAGTGGGGGCGGTAGGTATTAAGAGCCCTGGGCGCCTCCTCCCCCATCCCCGGGCAGGTGCCGTCCCCGAGGTTGTTGGGGGAGGTGGCACAGCACTGTTCAAGCAGAGCTTCTGTCTCTGGGGGGTGTGGGAAGCTGCTTCTGGAGTCTAGGGACAGGAGTGGGTGGTTCGGCTCGGCTCCCGCTGCAATGCAACAGCTTCGCCGCCTGACCTCCAAGCTGGGGCCGACCGTCCTGGGGGAGTCAGCCCAGAGGAAGGGAGACATGTCACAGACATGACCCCGGACCCCTGCCAACCACTTCACACTGTCTGCTGGCCCGGTCTGCCCCTGTCTGCTCTGGCCTGTCAACGGGCCTTTTGGAGACACCAACTGCCTTCCAGGCATGCTCCTGGCCCCCGACCATGTTCCGGAAGCCCAGTGCCAGAGCCCTGAGTGCCGTGCTCCTCCCTGGCTTCCCCTCAAGTGCTCCTCTGACCCAGGCTGGGACCACCCGAGCTTCAGCCCTGGCTCGGCCACTTCTACAAGGCACGATCTTAGGCGGGTCATCGGCCCTCTCTGAACCACCCCTTCCCCTTCCAAAAAATGGGGCTCCTGAGAGTGCCTGCTCCTCACGTGTTAAGTTGTTCTCAGTCCAAAGCCTGGCACAGACGAAGGGCTAACAAATGTCAGCTCCCACCTCTTGTTATTTTTATTCTCTCAAAGTACTTAATTATTTGGCTGCATTGGGTCTCAGTTCTGGCATGCAGGCATGCGGGATCTCTCCTTGTGGTCCACAGGCTTCCCTTGTGGGCTTAGCTACCTGGCTGCATGTAGAATCCCAGTTCCCGACCAGCGATCAAACTCACATCCTCTGCTTTGGAAGGCAGATTCTAAACCACTGGACCACCAGAAAAGTCCCGGGGCCCGGTTCTTCACGGGAGCTAGGATCCTCGAGACCTGAGACCATGGAGCAGAGGTGTCCGTGGCTGACAGGCCTCCTGCCCACCCCGGCAGCTGCGTCGTCCTGGAGCCGACCCTCACACATCACGAGCTTGCTGAAGAACTTCCGCAGCTCCCTCAGGAGAGCCCCCAGACACCTTTGCCAAGCGGTGAACATTCCCAAAGCCTTGCTCCAGGACTGTCCGTGGTTGGTGGCCTCTCAGATGCCCATGAACATGCTTTCTCCTCACCCTGGGGCTCGAAGAGCCCCGACGTCCCTGCCCCTGGCACTTATGCCCCATACGGCCCTGTGCCCAAATGCCTCCCGTCACCCGCCTCCTGCTCCAGGGACCAGGTCTCTCCCTCAGGTCAGTAAAGAATCAAATGTGGGCTGAGTACTGCTGAGCACTGCCCTGAGTGCAGGGCCAGAGGAAAAGGCACACTCAGGCACCGCCGGGGGGGCCACAAGTTCACAAACCCCTCCAGCGGGCAATCTGGCCACATCCACAAACATGTTAAATACACACTCCTTTTGTCCTGGCAGTTCCACTTCTAATGAGTTTACCCCGTAAGTATAACTGCAAGGGCAGACCTCCTTTCTTTGCATATGTTAACGCACAACAAAAGCATCTTTCATTCACTCCACAAATATTTACTATGTATCAGATACAAGCCTGGACGCAGAACTGAACAAGATGAAGTTCATATCTTAGAGGAGGGTGTGGGACCAGCAGTGAACAAATAAATATGTGTCACAGATGTGCTACAGAAAATAAACCTCACCTGTCCACTGAGAGAAAGGGACTCCTCCCAATACTTCTTTTCTCTACGCTTTAAATCAACACGTGTGTACATAAATATCTAAGGCCACACGTGATCAACATCTTCGGAGTTTGAATTTATGTCCTTTGTGGATCTTCTCAGCCACCCAAATCAACGCTGTCCGGAGTGAGTTTTAGAAGGTGAGGGCAGTGGCGGAGAAGACGAGGTTGATCACCAAACACATGCCCCAGGTCCCTGTCTCCCTATGCCCTTGCCACTCTGGGCTTCCACCCACAAGTTTCTGATACTGGGTGCCTGCCCCGCCTGCTGAGCCCACAGGCGTTCCCCACTGGACACTGGTGACCGCCTGTGATGGGACAGGTTCAGGGTGCAGGGCTGGCGGAGTAACAGAGAAGATGAGCGCCTCCTGGCCCCACAGAGCCCTCAGTCCAGGGCACGGGCCGGGCACAAGCAGCCACAGCTAACACACGACTCGACTCGGACCCCAGGAGGGAACAGAGGAGGGTGGGGAGGAGGTACACCTATGTGAAGAAGTGACAGTTCAGCTGAGACCTGAGCCTGGTTAGCAGGCAACCAGGGGTGGAACGCGCAGCTGGTAGAGAACGGCAAACTCTACAAGGGCCGGTATGGCTCCATCTGAGAATGCGTAAAAGGGTTAGTGAGGGAAGTCAAGAGAAGCTTGTCGGCCTGACAAAGAATCACAGACCATGCAAACGAGTTTGAAACCCACCGTAAAACACAGGGGAAGCTATGGAAGGGCTTTTTCAGCAGACGAGAGATGTCATCAAACCTGCTCAGGGCCGGGGGCAGGGAGAGGGACAAGCTAAAGGCCCAGAAACCAGTCACAGAAGGAGGCAGATCCCAGAGAGAAATGAGGGGGGCTCAAACCAGGAACAGGCAGGGGGGTGAGGAGTGGGTTTAGGGTACTAAGGAGGTGGCCCTCACCTGTGGGGGATGAAAGTGGAGGGGGAGAAGCAGGGTCAGAGTCACGCCCTGCTCACCCGCCATGGCCTCCCTTGCTCCCTGAGCGCCCATCCAATGATGATGCGAGAATATCACTCTGCTCTGTGGTCCCCTTCCCAGTTCCTCCGGCAAAGAAACGAGAAGGAGAACCAGAAACACGTGGGTGAAATGTCCTGAGCTGGTGGAATGCCACAGAGAGGGGAAGCGCTGGGGGCCCGGCCCTCCCACCCTGCGCACACCAGCGGTCACAGCCACACGGCCGCGGCTGCCTGACCTGCCGGGGCCGCGGCAGGCTGGCAGGCTGGCAGGCAAGGCTGGCATCTGGAAGTTCTCTACCCAACCAGCACCTCCGCCCACTGCCACTGAGACAGGGTGGCAGCCTCTCCTCCGGCTGTTCCCTCCCCATCCAGGCAGCACGGGAGGAACCTGGCTATCTCAGTCCTCCCCGGAGCCCTTGCTGACTCTCCCCATCCCAAGCTTTCTGTCCCCCCGCTCCCGGGCCCTTCAGTCCCATCTGGCCCTGTGTCTCCTGCACTCCACTCCCTCCTCCCCAGGCTCTGGCAGGGTTGAGTCCCTGTGGATCCCTCAGAGCTCCTTGTGAGGCTGGCGGGGGCGGTGGAGGGGCAGGGGGCGGGGACCAGCTCCCCATCTTCTCCACCT
>NW_011494885.1:3008016-3011196 GCF_000754665.1 Bison bison bison
TGTACTCGCTGCCCCTGCTCATCCCTGAATGTCCAGTCAGACCCCCACCCCCACCCCCTCGAGGTTCCTCTTGTCCTCAAAAAAGCTCACAGCCCTTTGCAGAAGTGCCACAGCCACACCACTGAAATATCAACTGCGTGCGAACCTCTGTAACCCCCTGCGCAAACCAGCCTTCTCCGTTAGCCTGGAAGTTTCTGAAGGGCAGAAACCTCATCACCTCCTTCTCAGAATCCCCCCACGATGCCAGCTCCCTGCTCCCATCTTCCGGGCGCCTCCTGGCAGGACCTCCCAAGAAGTTGCCTTTTCTGCCATTCCCCCACACTGATTGTCTGGTGCCAGGAGCAGCTGCACAAAGAAACTATTTGGAGAAGAGGTATTCGGGGTTTATGGGGAATCTGACGCAGTCCAGGCCTTGAAGGCTCTCGCGGGAGAAGTCACACCTCTCTAAGTGATAAGTGCTCAAGTAAAAGTGTATAAAAAGAGGTGCTGCTGCGGGGAGTGTAAATGTGGGACAACTTGGCGGAACCAATCACCAGTTTATAAACACGTCTATTCCTTCACCCCACCTGTTTATTCTGCTGTACACTCACACAAGAGGGAATACGAGGACAGTCCCTGCAGCCACTTCCAATGGGCAAAACCTGGAAACTACCAAAAAATCCATTAAGGGGACACAAACTAAATGAGCTGTGGGCGCAGACACCCGCGGGGTGCAGTTTCCAAAAATAATAAGCGCTCTGTGTGCTCATACGAAAGAAGCGCAAAAGATGTATAAGTACGTGAAAATAAGTCACAAAATGATGCGTGTAATAGGATGTAAAAGGCAGGAGGAGAAGGGGACGACAGAGAACGAGATGGCTGGATGGCATCACCGACTCGATGGACATGAGTTTGAGTAAACTCCGGGAGCTGGTGATGGACAGGGAGGCCTGGCGTGATGCAGTCCATGGGGTCACAAAGAGTCAGACACGACTGAGCGACTGAACCGAACGGAATAGGATTTCATATATTACACACACAGAGCTAAATTACTTTTATAGCAATAATAGGGTTTGGGGGAGCGGCTCCTTCCCTTCTCACTCACTTGGGTGTGTGTGTACATCTATACACACAGGCACTTCTGAGATCCTTGAAATTTACTAATGTAACAGAACAACGACAACAAAAGAGTACAAAATAAGTGACGCTGGAGCCCGGACAAAGGACAGCCCAACGGGGCACAAACCACCACTTCCGCTCAGCCTCCAAGAAGGATCACTAAGTGCAGAAGCACACGCATCTCTCCTCTTGCTGGTCTCAAAGATGAGGCAGCAGCATGGTGGGTGCTGTAGGGTACCCTGGTCTGCTATGACCGCGTGGATGATCCTGGGAAGGTCACTGAGCTGCCCTGAAACAAGCTTGTCATCTGTCCTGGGCGTCAGATGGGTATAATCCATGGGCTTGAAAGCCCAGAGACCACCCCTGCCACCCACAGGCTGTGACCCTCGATATATTACTGACCTTCTCCAAATCTCCACTTCCTCTTTTGATTATTTTTGAAAAGGAAGGGAAGGGGAATAACATCCCCCACCCTCCCAGAATGTTGCAAGGACTAAGCGATACCATGTATCTGCCGTGTCTAATACAGTGTCTTGCCCATAATACATACTCAATAAATAGCAGCTGCTATTATAATTGCTAAATAAGGGCAATGTCCTTGGCCCTGTCTCCACAATGGGGGTATTGAGAAGATCTAATAAGACCCTGGGCAAGCGCTCGGGAAGTGGAGATGGGATACCATAGCAAGGGGTACTTACATAAGGCTTTCTCTCCAACCCTAACCCCAAGCCTCAGCTACCACACAGTGAAGATCCCTTTCGGGGTGGGAGAAGTGTGGGATGCTCTCTTTAGTCATCCTAGGAAGAAAATTCTAATCTGGTTATTTACTTGGGTCCCCACCTCAACCAGATACGAAACAGCAACTCAGAAGAGGAAAGACCAGATGCTAGAAGGAGATACTGACTTCTGCTAACAATGCCCCAACCCTCCAAATCCTTGCCACTGGGATACCAGGCTCCTCAGGACACTGTGCCAACTGACCCACATTTCTCAAGGTCACAAAACCCAGCCCAGCTCCTCAGCCTCTTCCAAATATCTCAGGACACCTCCCTCCCCGAATCTACTCCACAAACCATAGGATCCTTTCCCAGAAACTTCCACGAACACCTCCCATCCCAGGATCTTTCTGAAATGTTTCCTCTGGCTGTCTTCCTGCTCCTACAAAAAGGCTCCCCATGCCATGCCCCAGGTCCCCCGATTCCTCTTCACTGTCTCCATCCCACCGCCCCTCTCCACAGCTGGCCAAGTTTGACCCTCCCATACTCCAGTTCGGGGGTTCTCCATCTGACATCCCACACACCTCCCATCTCACGGCGGGGGCCCCCACGCCTCCATATCCCCAAAGAGTTTCGGCTCTCCGTTTTCTTCCAACACAGGCTCCTGGCTCACGTCCTGCCTCCATTCGTGCTTCCAACCCTGGGACCCCTACCCTGCACTCGGAAGCCAGGCCTGCCGGGGCTCCCCAAAGTTTCCTCCTCAGAGGAGAGGTCACACACCTTCACGCCCCCCCACCTCCCGCCCGGAGACCTTGCTCCGCATCCTTGGAGTCCTCAACACAGCCGTCATTCAGTCCCTCCAGTCCAAACGCTCCGAAACACCCACCCGTCCCGGGCTCCCGGCCTTCCTCTCTCGACTCACACGGGCTCCCCGCCCCGGGCTCGCCCCCCGGCTGATCCCAGGTCACCCCCGACGCCCCCTCTCACCCACCCGGGGTCCATCGGGCTCCGCCTCCAACGCGCACCTGGTCGGGGACGGAATGCGGAGTCCCTCGTGCGGCACCCTGGGAGCTTTTGGCTCACTCGTATACAAGACCCCTCCATCCTCTCCCAACGCCCTTCGCTGAGCTCTCCCGGGGTCCCCTCGGCCTCCCGAGGCCACTTTCTCAGGAACCTTTCCGCCAGCCGGTTCACTCCTACTCCCCCTTCAGCAGGCTCGAGTCGCCCCAACCTTATGGACTGTGGCCCACTGGACTCCTCTGTCCATGAGATTCTCCAGGTAAGAATACTAGAGTGGACTTCCATGCCCTTCTCCAGGGGATATTCCCAACCCAGGGATCTAACCTCCATCTCTTCTTTTTTTTTT
>NW_011494885.1:3011758-3018157 GCF_000754665.1 Bison bison bison
GACCCCGAAGGCGCGCTCGTGGGAGGGGGCGCGGGGCGGAAAGGGGGCGCGCGCCCAGAGGAGGGCAAACGCGATCCAGGCCCCGCGCGAGGGTCGCCCCTGGGAAACGCGGTACTTGGGGAGGGACCGCTTTCTACCCCCCCTCCTCCCGTTTCACCCCAAAGAAAGACTCTAGCCCTCTCCAGACCCAAATAGCACTCTCCTCCACAATCACTGTCACTCTTTGAGGGAAAGAACTACCACCAGGGGTGGTTTCAGCAATGACCCCATCCTGATTTCTGGCCCAGGTCGGTTGTCATGGTAACTCCTCCCAGTCTGGAACACCCTTAGCCTCCCCTCCCTTCCACCTTTGTGGTTATGGAGCTCCAACTCTCTCCTGGCCCTGCACCAGGAAGAGGTTGCTAAGGTAACCCAAGTCCCTGGTGGTCCTTATGCCCCTACCCTCATCGGTTACTATGGCAACCTCACCTAGCACTCAGGTAGAAAGGACCCCAGCCCCAAGGACACTGCTGAGGGAAGCAGCTCTTTCCCAGCCCCTCCCCCCAGCCACACAGTTGGCATTACCATGGTAACCATCTCCCCCTTTCCCATCGTGGGAGGTCTGTGGACCAAACCAACCAGGTGTTTTTATTTAGAGGAGATGCTCTGCTGAGAAGTAGTTGCTATGGTTACAAGGCCTGGACCATCCCCAGAGAGGTGAGAAACAAGCAAAGCGAAGTCCTGGTTACTATGGTAATGGGGGCAGTCCCCCTTCCAGTGACCCTAAGACCCACCACGGTAAAGGACACTTTAAGATTGTCTCTCAGGATGGAGTGGGTCTAGGGAAGGGGTTGTCATGGTAACACCTTCTGTCACTCCGAGTCTGACCTTTCTGGACACATTTATGAAAGAAGGGGTGGTTATACGTTGCTATGACATCCTTCCCATCTCACTTTTGTAGGTGAGATGAAATTGTGTTCTGTTGTGTGAAATTGACTGATTTGGGGTCTCCTGGTTTCTCCTTCCCTCAGCGGTGCAGCTGAGCTGGGCTGGAACCGCCCCCCTGAAGCTCCCTCATCCTGCAACCTAAAAGGTAAGAAATCCCTCAGTGTTACCAGCACTCATGGGGAAACTGCCCTTGTCCCCAAAGGTTTCTCCACACGTCAGACGTTTTCTTTATCCATCACATTACCATTCTACAGATGCAGCCATTGAGACTCAGGCCAGGTGAAGCCTGGCCTGAAGTGAGTATCGATCCTCTTACACTGTTTCGTGGGCAATGGCAGGACAGTCTCAGCTTAACAATCCTCTCCTCACTGACCACTTTTTCTCGCTCACACCCGCTTTTGTTTTCCTGCTCTGTCTATAAGTTGTTTGCAGGGATTTTGTCTGTCTTACAGCCTCTGGAAGGACCTGCCCAACCACTGTCTGGTTCATCCTGGGTCTCCAGAACACAGAGGACACTCAATAAATACCTGTTTGTTGAGTAACGGGTTAAATTAATTAACAGGTCATATTCAGCTTTGAAAGCACCTGTTAGGTGAGGACTGGGAAAAGAGGGTTGTCTCACTGAAGATGGGCTGAGAGTCGGACTGTCTTTGTGGACCCAAAAGAGACAGCCAAGTTTATTGGCTAAAATCAGAACTCTGAACCCAGCTTCCCCATCCAGTCCTGGGTTGGCCACTTCCCCTCTGTGTGACCTGCAGCAAGTGACTTCACTTTTCTGTGCCTCAGTTTCCTCATCTTTTAATGTGATCAAATGTGAAGATTAAATGAGTTTATACTGGTAAAATGCTTAGAATACAGACTGGCACAGCATGAGTGGCTAGAATTGCTGATATTATTATGATCCTGTTATGATCTTTCAGAAGCCTCATTTCACCCACTTGGCCCCAGTGTTTTTGAGTCTTTACAGTTGGGGAAGCCAAGACCGAACTTGTCACGGTACTAGATGAGTCCTCTCTCTCTCTTCGCTGGTCCCATCATCTCCTCGTTTGGCTCTCACACCCACTGGTCTCTGAGAAACCAGCTCCCGTCCTGTGTTCTATTGGGCACCTCCTGGCCCAGAGTCAGCCAGACAGTGCCTAGTGAAAGTCAGAGCTGGGGGATGGAGACCTGGATTCTGCTCCCTCTGACCTTCCTCTCTCTGGGGCTCAGGTTCCACATTTGAATAACAGGAATCAGTCATTCTTTCCACGCAAATTTATTGAGCACCTGGAGTGGGCAGGGTACTGAGCCATGTTCCAGGTATACAACATGAAACAAAACAGACAAAACAAGACACAAGATAAGTCACATCTACATGAGAACTATTAGGAGAGGAAAAAAGACATAGGAAGTATGAGGGTGATAGGGTGAGGCATTTTAAGTAGGGTTGCCAAAGGAAGGGGCCAAGATCTGATGGCTGGCGAGGCGGGGGTGGGGGGCATGCAGCTGCTGCTGGGCCGGGAGAGCGTCCAGGCAGACGGAACAAGTGAGTGCTGCAGCTGAGGTCTCCCGGGTGTATTTGGAGAATGGTGGTCCACGTGACTGCAGCTGAGTGGGAGAGGGCAGGGGTCACGTGGGGCTCTGTGGGTCCCCGTGAAGACTCTGGCCCTCCATTTGAGTCAGTCTCCAGCCACAGAAGGTTTGAGAGCAGACGCGGGCAGGACAGGATCTAAGTCAAAGTGGAACAGGATCCCTCTGGGCTCCGAGTGGGACCCAGACCATAGAGGACAAGGGTGAAGCAGCAGGATGGTCTCTATTTTTTTTGTAAGTGAAGCCAAGCAGTCCTCAATTTTTAATTTTTACTTTTTGGCCACACAGCGGCATGTGCAATTCTCAGTTCCCTGACCAGAGATTGAACCCGCATTGGAAGCGCAGAGTCTTAACCACTGGACCACCAGGGAAGTCCCAGGATGGTCTCTTTAGAATTGTTAGACGATTCTGAAACCACCTAAGGGTCTGTTCTGTGCTTCTGTGTACCTGAGCGCTAAAATTCTCAGGTTTTTAAGACCCCAAACATTCTGTGGTTTCAAAGTCTCCTCCCCCTACTGTAATGTGCGTTGTCCGAGCTCAGGAGTCTCGTCTGTCTCTTATGTTATGTGTCCACGGCTGGGTCCCCACTGCCTAGGACAGTGCCCTCTGTGTTGTAGAGTTCCACAAATAGATGCTGAAGGGTGAAAGGAAGGAGGGGTCCATGGAAGGTCCAGAAGTCAATTCCAAGGTCCTAAAGAATAACAAGTCACTCTGAAAGTGCAACGCAGATTCTTAAGCGCCATCTGAATTGGATCAGAGAAGGACAAGCAGGCCTGGATGGCTGAAGGGGATGGGAGGGTGTTCCTGGTGGGTGAAAGAGAAGAGACAGGGAGACCAGGGCAGGGCCCCAGGTACATAGCCCCCGTGCAGCCCTGGGGACCTGAGTGGGCTACACAGACACACAGAAACCATGTCCCAGGTCATCATCTTTTCTCCAAGTACATTTTCAGTGTCCAGCTGCATGCAAGGAACACAGCGGTGATTAAGACAGCCCTGGCTCTGTCCTCTTGGGGCTCACAGTCTAGTGGGGGCAGACAGACCCATTCCCAGGCAGTGGCAAACCAGAATGGGCAGCCCAAGGGCTCTGGGAGCCTAGAGGGAATTTCTCACTCAGCTGGTGGTTCAGGGAGGGCTTCCTGGAGGAGGGGGGCATCTGAGCTGAAGCCTGAACATAAGCAGGAGTTCTCCAGAGGAAGAGAGGCATGGGGAGAAGGTGTTCAAGAGAGACTCTTCCAGGCAGGAGGAACAGGATATGGAAAGGCTTAGAAATAAGACTGTTTGGGAATTCCCTGGTGGTCTAGTGGTTAGGGCTCTGAGCTTTCACAGCTGTGGGCCTGGGTTCAATCCCTGGTCAGGGAGCTAAGCTCCCACAAGCAGTGCAGTATGGCCAGAAAAAATTTAAAAATCGTGTGTGGTGGGGGTGAATAAGACCTGTTTGAAGCAAAGCCCAAGATGGCTTAGGCTCAGAATTCGAGGAAGTGTGGCAGGAGACAGGGCTGGGCAGGCAGGTCACACCTTGTGGGACATTGTGAGAAACTTAGACTTTCTCCCCAGAGCACTAGGGAGCCATGGCAGATTCTGAGCAAGAGAAGGTGTGCTTTCTGCAGACCCCTGTGGCTACCATGAGGAAGGGGCTTGGTCAGGAGACCAGGAGGAGGCTGAGTGGGGATCTGGGTGAACCTGGATTGAAGCAGGAGCTGGGGGAATGAAGAGGAGGGGTCAGAAGTACTCAGGAGGGAGGAAGATTAGCTGGGTCTCTAATGTCTCCCTTTCTGGGACGGATTGAACCTAAGATGATCCTTCGTGAGGAAACTGTTTCTTGAGTATCTGCTCAAAATGGGGCGAGTTAGTTATTCCTTCTATGCTGGAAACCCGCGCAAGCGTCAAGTTGTGATGAGGAAAGGGAGACAGCGCCACCTGGGGGTTGCCTAGAAATGTGACCAGTGAACAGACCGTAGAGGGTGCTCTATGGAGCATAGCCTTTCCTTTGATGCAGCCCACTCTACTTTTTTGCGGGTGGGGAGAGCAGCTTCCCAGGTGGCTCTAGTGATAAAGAACCTGCCTGCCAATGCAGGAGACCTAAGAGATGCAGGTTCAATCCCTGGGTCGGGAAGTTTCCCTGGAGAAGCAAATGGCAAACCACTCCAGTATTCTTGCCTGGAGAATCCCAAGGACAGAGGAGTGTGGCAGGCTACAGTCCATAGGGTCACAAAGAGTTGGACACGAGTAAAGCGATTTAGCATGCACATACTCTACTTTTTAAAAAATGATTTTTTAATTGTAACAAAAGACACATAGCAAGATTTGTCATCTTAACTGTTTTCAAGTGTATAGTTTAGTAGAGTTATGTATATTCATACTATTGGGGAAGGAATCTCCAGAACTTTTTTATCTTGCGAAACTGGAATTCCATTCCCATTAACTAACAATTCCCTTTCTCCTTCCCCACGGTCCCTGGCAACCACCATCTACTTCCTGTTTCTGTGAGTTTGACCCATTCCATTAAAAAAGAAAATTAATTAGTGGCCAACGTTACAAATTGGAATTTCTGACTTAAAACTTCTAGCTTTTCTTGCAAAACCATCTGGCTGATCATCAGGAAAGAGATGGCCAGATGGCACAGGATTTGAGGAAGTGAGGAGGAGACAGTAGGGGAGAGGGGCTGGATGGCCACAGCTCTGACCCCAGGGCCACAGTGTGGGAGGGGAAGGAAGGAAAAGACCTGGGGTAAGAGCAGGCAAGGAAGGGGTCTGGGCATTTGTAACTGAACCCGAAACTGAAGAAGTTGACAATGAATAAAAGGGTGGGATTGAACAAGGAAGACGGGAAGGTGGTTCATTTGATAAAAACTTCTGAGCATCTAGTGTGTCCCTGGCTCTGGGCTGGGTGGCTGTGGGGACCCAGCAGTGACGAAGACAGGCTCTGGACCCCCCTCACACAGCTTGGTCCCTACCCGTAATGAATTAGAGTGGTAAGCTAGAGTCAGAGAACCTGGGGGAGGCTGAAGGAGACCAGAGAGGGGGCTGAAGGATCCCAGACTCAGCCTGGGATCAGGGAGGGCTTCCTGTAGGAGGAAAAGTCAGAACTGAAAAATAAAGAAAGGGCTGGGAGAGGAAGACAAGGCTGAGGATGGGTGGGGGAGTTTCTGACACCAGTTCCAGTCTCCCCTTTTATCACCCCACCCCCACCCCAGGATACCCCGGAAGCTCGGCTAGGGCCTGACTTCAGCCCCATGCGGCTCACCCGCTGCCAGGCTGCCCTGGCAGCCGCCATCACCCTCAACCTTCTGGTCCTGTTCTACGTCTCATGGCTGCATCACCAGCCCAGGAGCTCCCGGACCAGGGGTTCTCGCCGTGGATCCACCTCTGGCCCCCGTGTCACCATCTTGGTGCGAGAGTTCGAGGCCTTTGACAACGCGGTACCCGAGCTGGTGGACTCTTTCCTGCAGCAAGAGCCCACCCAGCCGGTGGTGGTGGTGGCCGACACGCTCCCTTACCCGCCCCTGGCCCTGCCCCGCATTCCCAACGTTCGCCTGGCGCTGCTCCAGCCCGCCCTGGACCGACCCGCCTCAGCCTCGCGCCCGGCGACGTACGTGGCCACCGAGTACGTGGCCCTGGTGCCCGACGGGGCAAGGGCCGAGGCACCAGGCCAGCTGGAGCGCATGGTCGAGGTGCTCCGAGCGGGCGGCGCACGCCTGGTGGCCGCTCCCATCGCTTCGGCCAACCCAGCCCGGTGCCTGGCCCTGAACGTCAGCCTGCGGGAGTGGACCGCCCGCTACGGCCCAGCACCCTCCGCACCGCGCTGCGACGCCCTGGACGGGGACGCCGTGGTGCTCCTGCGCGCCCGCGACCTCTTCAATCTCTCGGCACCCCTGGCCCGGCCCGTGGGCACCGGCCTCTTCCT
>NW_011494885.1:3018343-3018536 GCF_000754665.1 Bison bison bison
CAGCGGCGCCCCCCCCCCCAGCCAGTAGCGCACGCCAGCCGCGGGGACATCATCCCGTGGGACTACGACGTGGACCTGGGCATCTACCTGGAGGACGTGGGCAACTGCGAGCAGCTGCGGGGCGCCGAGGCGGGCTCGGTGGTGGACGAGCGCGGCTTCGTGTGGGAGAAGGCGGTGGAGGGCGACTTCTTCC
>NW_011494885.1:3018636-3033479 GCF_000754665.1 Bison bison bison
AGACGGCCCGCTACGTGGTGGGCGTGCTGGAGGCGGCTGGCGTGCGCTACTGGCTGGAGGGCGGCTCGCTGCTGGGGGCGGCCCGCCACGGGGACATCATCCCGTGGGACTACGACGTGGACCTGGGCATCTACCTGGAGGACGTGGGCAACTGCGAGCAGCTGCGGGGCGCCGAGGCAGGCTCGGTGGTGGACGAGCGCGGCTTCGTGTGGGAGAAGGCGGTGGAGGGCGACTTCTTCCGCGTGCAGTACAGCGAGAGCAACCACCTGCACGTGGACCTGTGGCCCTTCTACCCCCGGAACGGGGTCATGACCAAGGACACGTGGCTGGACCACCGGCAGGATGTCGAGTTCCCCGAACACTTCCTGCAACCTCTAGTGCCCCTGCCCTTTGCAGGCTTCGTGGCGCAGGCGCCTAACAACTACCGCCGCTTCCTGGAACTCAAGTTTGGCCCCGGGGTCATCGAGAACCCCGAATATCCCAACCCGGCGCTCCTGAGTTTGGGGGGAAGCAGTTGAAGCTGCCGCGCCTGCTCCCGGCGTCTAGAGAACATTCAGGCACAGGGCGCTGTCCTCTGCTTGGTGCAGCTGGCGTTTGGTGGGCGGGCCAGGGATGCGAAACCGCCAAGCCCCGGATGTCAAGGATGCGCCCTACCCAAGAGTTCCAGAACCGGCGCTCTGGGGCTGGGACAGTTTTTGAAAGAGAAGGAGAATATGAGTGTAGGTTCTGGGGTCAGACTGTCTTGTTGCAATTTTTCTGTGCCTCGGGTTTCCTTCGGTTTTGCGCGCGAACCCTCGGAGTCTAGCGCAGAGCCCAGGACGCTTGGCTGTTGAGTTGCTTTCGCCACTAGAGGGCGACCTTGTCCTACCTTGGTGCCAAGGCAAGCATAAGCCCAGGACCTGGGTTCACTGGCTTTAACGTCTTTTGAGACTTTGGTCTTCACTCTGGTCTCTTGCGCCTGGCTGGACAGGATAACAATCCGCACACCACCACCACCCCCACTTTTTTTTTTTTTTTTTTTTTCAGAAAATGACCTCCTTCCCTCCTGGGCGAGCCCTGGGGGGTGCATGCTGCTATTCACCCCATCTTGCAGAGAAGGAAGCAGGCTCAGAGCTCAAAGATGCAGATATGGTTCTGGATCCCAGCCCCAGGCCACTAAACTGTGTTACCTCATTATTTTAGCTTTCTGCACCTGTTCGCCCACTCGCAAGGCAGGATGAACAGTCCTCATAGCTCACATTTACTGAGCACTTACTGTATATCAGGCTTCGTTCTCAGCATTTCACACGGAGTAACTGACTTATCCCTCACCTCTACCGTCTGAGGTGAGAGCTGCTATTATTTTAATTTTACAGAGGAAAAAACTGATAAAGTCTCTTGTCCAAGGCGGGACAGCTTGGGAAGTGTCAGAGTGGGGGACTCGAACCCAGGCTGTCAGTCTGGAGACTTCACTGCCGTTGCCCACATCGTCTTTGCAGACGTGGTACCCCAAGGTGGGGGCTTGGGAAGCCAAACCACTTAGCAGGTGACGCGGTGGCAGCCTTCCTCTGGTGATCGGGCACCTCAGAGGAAATCCTGCTTGGACATGTACCTCCAATATGCGTGTTTATTGCTAAATTATATCCAGGCACTACTGGCATTCTGTATATTAGTAATACAGCTCAACTTATTCCATTTTAAAATTAAAAAATAAACAGAGAGGGCTTTGTTGATCAGCCTTATCCCAGTGACATGTCCTGCACACCCCTTGGGTATGTGCACTTGGCTTTGAGAGCACAGGCTCTGAAAAGGGAGAGGCCTGGGTTCAAATCCAAGGACTGCTGTGTCCTCCCATTATGAACTTGGGCCATGAGGGACTCTGCTTCCCTGCACCTCAGTATGCACCTGAGAAGTAGGTAACGGTGATCCTTGACCTGCAGGAGTAAAGGGGTTGTGAGTCAGGACCAAGTGTGGCTCTTGTCTTTCTTTGTGACCTTAGGCAAGTCACTGCTTCTCTGAACCAGTGGAGGGATTGGTGATCTTGCAGAAGTGTGAAGCCCTTGGAGGAGAAGGCTTCACCAGCAAGAGAAGCTAAATGCCACTTCGGCCCAATCTCCAGAGGCTCAGACATCCCAAGCCTGACCTCTTATAATGCAGCCTCTGTTTCTAACCACTGAACCTGCCAACTGCTGGCAGTCTGTTGGGTTCCCAGGGAACATTCTGGAAACTTACAGGGATGATTCAGGTTATCGATGTGGTTGGACAGTATTCTTGGCTCTCTGCACAGTCCAGGGAAATGTCTTATACGCAGGGCACCTGCACACAACGAAGCAGGGACCCTTGTCACATAGTGTTTCAAAATGTCCCATCAGGCATTCACGAAGGACTGGTGATATTCAAAATATTTTGCAACTGGTATGGTAATATAAATGTATAAATCAATATATATATCACATTTTAAAAATATTTTTTAATTCTCAAAATGATCAAAATTGTCTATATATCCATACTTCTTATTGCCAAGAACCTAACTTGAAGCTCAAATCACTTAAATTATTGTAATGGTTTTGTTTCATTTAGAAATTGTTGGTGTGACTTCTTGATTGACACAGCTGTATATGCATATATACATAAAATATATGTACATATATATATTTAAAACAACCTTTTCTTAGCTGTGGTTTGAGAAAGGAACCACATCATATGCTTCTAGCAACTTTCCATTAAATGAGAATCATTAGAAACTTGAGATCTCAGTAGATAAAGAATTTCTCTTAGACTCAAACTTAGTGTGTTGGTGGTTTTTTTTTTTCGAACTCTCTGCAGTTCCTGAACTTACAGCAATTACGTTTGAGACTTTTCTAGCCCTTAAAATATTGTGTAATCACTTTGTTCAATATCTTTATATTCAACTAAGTAATGGGATGACAGAAAACCTATCAAAACAACTAACTTAAACTAATAAGTTTGTTGCAATTTGTCTTTTTGAATTGTACTGCTTTCTCAATTACTCTTATACTGTTCACCAGCCAGAACGGAAGCTTTTTCAATATTTTAACAACCAGCCCATCCACATTAGCACAAATGAATGACATTTTAGCCCTACTTGGAAAAACCTGGTTAAGAATTACCCAAGTCCAGAACTAGACTCTCCTTGGGCAACACCAAGTGCTTACTGGGTGGTTTTCACTAGTTCTGAATCTTCCAGGAAGTGCAACTACCATGAAAGATGAGGGGAGTATCAGGTTTTGTTCAAAGCTTGGCCAGGGATTGTCAACAATATCAAAAAATCATGTTCCACCTGGTTCTCAGTAACTTGATACCTACGTTGTGTGTTTATAGCAGATTAGGGAGCTGCCTACTTTACAGGTGTAAATGTTTGGTTTTTCTCAGCTTCTGGGGAGATGGCCCCACATATCTGCATATTGAAATACATATTATAAATTTTTATCATTTTTTTAAAGTTTTTATTTATTTGCTATTTTGGCTGCACTGGGTCTTCCTTGCGGTACACAGGTTTCTCTTATTGTGGAGCATGGGCTCAAGAGCTCTTGGGCTTAGTAATTGCGGGCTGGCCCAGTGTTCTTGCCTGGAGAATCCCAGGGACGGGGGAGCCTGGTGGGCTGTCGTTTCTGGGGTTGCACAGAGTCGAACACAACTGAAGCGACTTAGCAGCAGCAGCAGCTAGAGTTAGTCACTTAGTCGTGTCAGACTCTTCGCAACCCCTGGCAGGACTGTAGCCTACCAGGCTTCTCTGTCCATGGAATTCTCCAGGCAAGAAGCCAAGGTAAACCATTCCCTTCTCCAGGGGATCTTCCTCACCCAGGGATCAAACCTGTGTCTCCTGCATGGCAAGCAGATTCTTTACCATCTGAGGCACCACGAAGGGAGGGTGGCCTACCACAATGTGGGATCTTAGTTCCGCAATCAGGGATCAAATCCATATCCCCTGCGTCGGAAGGTGGATTCTTAACCACTGGACCACCAGGAAAGTCCCAAATTCCTATTCTTTTATTTCTCCTTTTTCTTACAGTTTGGGCAATATGGGATTATTTTGTGTGTGTGAAAGGATTTGCTTTTTAAATTTTTATTTCTGATCCAAATATAGTTGATTTACAATGTTATGTTAATCACTGCTGTGCAGCAAAGTGATTCAGTTGTACACACACACACACACACACACACACACACACTCCTTTCTGTTATGGCTTATTGTAGGATACTGAATCTAGTTCTCTGTGTTGCATAGCAGGACCTTGCTGCTTTTTGGAATCATTTTAATATCAGGTGTGAGTGGGTTATATTACCTATGAACCTCATTTCAGGAGAACCAAGAGGACTTTCCCAGAGCTGACATGGAAGTCAGCACAAGCACTGGTGTGGCCCTGCCTGTGGTTTAAACACAAAAGCATTAACTTACGGGTTATTAATTCATTGGTAAATGGTCTCTGCCAAGAGTCCCTCTTGTTTAATTTAATTTTTGTGTCCCTGTGCAGCATGGGGGATCTTATTTCCCAGACCAGGGATGGAACCCATGCCTCCTTCCGTGGAAGTGCAGAGCCCCGACCACTGGACCACCAAGAGTACCCTATTACCCTGGCTCTCTCTGGGGACCCCGCCCTAGATCTCCCCCTGACCCAGCAGCCCAGGGTTAACACTAGGCACAGTGGGAGGAAATGTCTCAGTGGCTGTCAGATGGGCCAATGCATTTACTAAGTAGCGTCTCTTGTGTATCACCACTGGACATTACAGAGTATTTGGTCTGAAAAGCGAATGGCACACAAAGACATGTTTACAAGTGCACTTTTATGCCCGGCAACTCCCAACTGGAAACGATGCAATGTCCTTGAACACATGAAACAAGCTGTATACATCCAGACAATGGAATACTTCTCAGTAATTAAGGTGGACAGGGGGAGGGATGAACTCCTGATACAAGTGAAGACATGACTGAATTTCTAAAGCATTATGCTGAGTCAAAGGAGCTGATGCAGAAAGCTCCATACTGTACGATTCCGCTACTGTGAAATTCTAAGAGACAAAAGGAAATCCTTCAGAATCAAAAGCAGATTAGTGGTGGCTGGACCCGGGGCGAAGGAAGGAAATAACTGCAAAGGAGCATGAGGAAATCTGGGGAGGCAGTGGGAATACTGTGTTTTGTGGTGGTGGTTTTTCACGAGTGTATCTGTCAAAACTCATCCTTCAACTCCCCCGGTGGTCCTGAGGTTAGGACTCTGAGCTTCCACTGCATGGAGCGTGGGTTCCATCCTTGGTCAGGGAACTAAGATCCCACAGTTCTCGAGGCAAAAAACAAACCTCCTCCCACTGTGTGCTTTGACTGATGCAGTTTATTGTATGTAAGTTATACTCAATAATGTTGACCCCCCAGAATGCAGAATTTGGCCACTACATATTCTTTATATGTACATGTATTTTCTACATAGATTGTATACGCAATTTATTACATATGTAGGTGTTTATCTCTTTAAACAGCCATCCCTCATCACCCAAATCTAATCCATTCCCCCAAAAGCACAAAATAGAAAATTGGAGAATAAATAACTGTTTCAATTGAGGAAAATAAGACACCTCTTTCTCCACCCAAAAGCCCCAAATGATTTCCCTAAATATCATTCAACACTCTTATCAAACACTTCTATAACTACCCACTAAGGATTTTGGCATAATAGAAAACATTGAAAACAATTTTTCAACTCAGTGGACTCATTAGTGGCTATGTTCGTGCACAATACACAGTTTTGCACAGAATCAGACATGAATCTTTTTTCTGGGTCACACAGCAATGATCAGGAGATGTAACTAAATAACTCTCCAGAAAGGTCAAAGCTACAAGATAACATTTATGATTGGATCCATGTTGGTGGTGCCTCCAGGCACCTGCAGAAGTCTACATACCAACCCAGGGAAGGGGAGAGTCTATCAGTCAGGAGTAATATGCTTCAACAATGCACAAGACAGGATCCTGTTAGAACAGATGAGCCTTGATTGCTATCTTCCGCATCAGGGCTTCAAACAGGACTGCCAACAGTTACACAGCAAGTTTTTGATTCAAACAGCAAATTGGGATTTTTTTAAAAAAGAGCAAGCCATTATTTTAGGGTAATGAGACTTAAGATATCAAGAGGTAGGGACTTCCCTGGCAGTCCAGTGGTTAAGACTTTGCCTTCCAATGCAGGGGATGTGGGTTCCATCCCTGCTTGGGGAGATAAGATCCCACATGCCTCGGGGGCCAAAAAACCAAAACAGAGGCAGTGTTGTGACAAATTCAGCAAAGACTTAAAAAAAAAAAAAGATACCAAGAGGAAACTGCATTACTATGGAGATGGTTACAGTGGGAAAGGTATTTACCACTGGTGGTACAAAACTTTTAACTAAAAGATAAAATACCTAGGAGAGATAATACCCACGTATTGTGTACCAGTTAGTTTTCTCAACTGTTTACATCTGTGTAACCATCAGTCATATCAAGATACACATTTCCCATCATAGAAAGTTGCCCTCAACTTTCCTGGTGGTCCAGTGATTAAGACTCTGAGCTTCCAAGGCAGGGGGCACAATTTCAACTCCTGGTTGGGAACTAAGATGGCACATGCCCTACAGCTTGTTTTAAAGTTCCTTTCTGCCCTCTCCAAATTGATAGATCTTCGTGTGCAAGTCACTCAGTCACGTCCTACTCTTTGGTCATGCCCTACTCTTTGCAGATCGCAGTCCATGCAATTCTCCAGGCCAGAATACTGGAGTGGGTAGCCTTTACCTTTTCCGGGGGATCTTCCCAACCCAGGGATCAAACCCAGGCCTCCAGCATTGCAGGCAGATTCTTTACCAGTTGAGCCTCAAGGGAAGCCCAAGAATACTGGAGTGGGTAGCCTATCCCTTCTACAGTGGATCTTCCTGACCCAGGAATCAGTCACCACTGTTCTGAGTTCTCTCATTATAGACCAGTTTAGCTTGCTCTAGACTTTCATATGGGACTTCTCAGGTGGCATTAGTGGCAAAGAACCCACTTCAGGTTCGATCTCAAGAAAATCCCTGGAGGGCTATAGTCCATAGGGTCGCACAGAGTTGGGCATAATTGAAGCAACTTAGCATGTAGACCTTCATATAAATGGAATTATAAGGCACTTACTATTTCCGGTTCCATTCAAAGTGTTATCTGTGAGATGCATCACATTGAGTGTATCTATCTATCTATATATTTTTGCCCAGCAGCCTTTCATCAAATGATGCTTGTACCCAGTAATCCAGTTGATGTTTCTAAGTTTTGGCAATTACAGAGAGCAACTCTAAACATCTGTGTACCAGTTTTTGAGTGAATAGGAGCTTTCCTTTCTCTTGGGTACATTCCCAGGACTGAGACTCACAAGCTCCCTGGTTAAGTAGATATTTTAATATATGCTTTGACATTAAAACACCCCATTTTCATAATCACCCAGTGATTTTCCAAAATGACTAGACCATTTTGCATTCCCACCAGCAACAACATGGGCTCTATCCACTTCCACACCCCATCAGCACGTGGTATTGCTTTTGATCGCTGCCCTGCCAAGTGAACCAGTATCTCATGGTGGTTTCCAATGGTGTTTTTCGATAAGCAGATATTTCAATGAAGTCCTATTTGTATTTTCTGTTGTTTTCCACATAGCTAGCATTTTTAGTCAAATTCTTACAAACATCTGATGAGATAAAACTACAAACTGACAGTTTTATTGTTATAAACATCCTCAGAGTAACAGCAACATGTTATGAGTCTCCCTTCAGTGTTCCCAAGGAGTGTTTGGTATTGTGGAGGGGACAGAGGGCCCGGGGACAGGGTGGGATGTACCGTGGAGAGTCACAGAACACACACACACACAGCCACAGCCACTAAAATAACCAGAAAAGGAGCCAGCAACCTGTCAGAACATCCTCGCTCTCAGAGAGCAGAATTTCCCATGATGCCCTATGCCCTGAGACAGGAAGGCCAGGCAGGCTGCCAGGATGGGGTGTGGAGGCCATGCTACTTCTCTTATATGGTTTCCTAGCCTTGGGTGGGGGCCAGGAGTTGAGGACTGGGCAGATTTGGAAACAGTCACACACACACACACACTCATTCACACACAAGCAACATACACCCCAGCAGCGAGGCCTCCCAGATCTGACGACAGGGAGGGAAGCTGAGGCCCATGGCTCCCGAGTGTGTGGCCAGGGCCCTCCAAGAGGCCTTGTTTGTCCATTCATCCATCCCCCATGATTCCAATGTCCAGAGCACCCCGATGGGGCAGGGAACGTCTCTGCAGGGATTCACATGACTGATTCCTTCTCACAGGTGTCAGCATCCCCAGCAGGTCCCGGGCAGCCTTTGAGGAGAGGGTTCCCCTCCTCGCTGGGGACCGGCAGCGCGGCCAGGGGCATCTCACTCTTCACCTGGATCAGCTCCGGCACGGAGCTGCAGTTCTCTGTGCGATCCAGGTAACTCTGGAGGAGTCCCGCCCCAAAGGCATCACCTTCCACGTTGAGGACGGTACAGGACCGGTCCCTGAAGGGGGAACAGTGACAGGGAAGTAAGTGGGAGGGGAGAGGTCAGGCCCCAGCCCCACCCCTCTCCCCCGAAATCTTCATAATCCCAAGTGCCCCATCATGCAGTTCTCTGCTTTAGAACCTCAAAGATCTCCTCCATTCTCCCTGGATCCCCAGCGATCCTCCTTCCAGTAAAATACAAGATTCGTTCCTTCTGGAACCTCAAAAAGTCACCCCTCCCTTTCCTGGGGGCCCCAGAAGAGCCCTCAATGCCTCTTTCTCCTTCTGAAATACTACATTCTCCCTCAGGCCCCCTGAACTCCCTAGAACCCTAAGGATCTTCTTCCTTCCTCTTCTTATACATTTTGTGTGAGTGTGTATGCTATTAAAAAAAATTGAGATCTAATTCAGATATCATAAAATTCACCCTTTAAAAGCATACAACTCAGTGGGTTTTAGTTTTTTTTTCAGAGTTAGGCAATCACTACTATTTAATTCCAGATTATTTTCATCATGGCAGAAAGAAACCCTTGTATCCATTAAGCAATTTTTTCCCATTTCCTCCCATACCGCAGCCCTAGGCAACCGCTAATCTACTTTGTCTATACATCTGCTTCTTCTGAACAGTTCATATAAATGGAATCATATACAATGTGGTCCTTTGAGTCTGGTTTCTTTCACTTAGCATAATATTTTCAAGGGTCATATGTTATGTATGTTTTTATCACTGCTTCATTCCATTGTATTGCTGGGTAATATTCCATTGTATGGACATATGACACTTTGCTTATCCATTTATCAACTGATCAGTATTCGGTTTGTTTCCACCTGTTTGCTATTATGAATGGTGCTGCCACGAACAATCATGTACAAGTTTTTGTGGCCATGTTTTCAATTCTCTTGGGTTTAAACATAGGGGTGGTATTGCTAAGATACATGGTAACTCTCTAAGTTTTGAAACTAAACTGTCTTCTAATCTCTTAGGTTCTTAATACTTCATCATGATAGCTAACAATGATGTAGCACTTACTCTTCTAAGAAAGCTGTTTGTATTAAGTTACCTAATCCTTCAGGAGAAACTATTCTCATTTTACAGATGGAGAAACTGAGACACAAGGAGATTAAGTTTTTATGTGTGATCAAGTTTTTATGTGTAATATTATGTATAATAATCTTACACATCTTATGTCCAAGGTCATAATAGCCAGCAACAGCTGATCTGGGAGCCTGATTGAAGAGTCTACTCTATTAACTACCAGGGCATGCTACTTTTTGGGGTTCCCGTTGGAACCCCAAAGATCCCTTCCTTCCCTCTGATTGGAATACTCTAGATCCCTTCCCCTTTCTTCTAGAATTCCTTCCTTCCTCTCCTCTTCTGCTCAGAGGCTATCAATGACCCTCTTGCTCATTCCCTTCCCCAGGAGTACGCCTGGGCAAACCCTGAAATCCCAACCCCACACTCACACTAGCCAGTCCACGGCCAAGATCAAGGAGATGTCGTGAACCGGCAGGTTGACCGCCTCGAGGATGATGGCCAGAGTGAGCACCCCTCCAGATGGGATGCCCGCCGCACCCACACTGGATGCTGTGGCCGTGACCCTAGGGGAGGAGAAGGGAAGTCACAAGAAGGTCCCTGGGTAGTGGGAGGAGCTGCGGGGGGGCGGCTGCTCTGCCCAGGTTTTCTCTGTTGTCAAGGGAGGAGTCAGGTGGGTCGGGGGTCCCTGCCGCAGCCACCCCACACTCACAGGATGGTGATAATCTTCACGAAGTCCAAGGACCGGTGGTTGAGCTGTGCAATGAACACTGCAGCCACACACTGGAAGAGGGCGGCACCGTCCATGTTGACCGTGGCACCGATGGGCAGAATGAAGCGGCTGATGTGTCTGGCCACTCCATTCTTCTCCTCCACACACTTCATCATCAGCGGCAGCGTGGCGGAGCTGCGAGGACCACAGATCAGAGTCATTGCTCGCTCCCTAGGCTGCGCCACTTGGGCCCCGCCCACCGCCCAAGCCACGCCCCTGACCAGCCCCTGGGTCAGGCCCCGCCCACAGCGCCTCCACTGGGGCACAAGCTCCACCCACCACCTTAGACCGCCCCCTGCTTCCCACACCCCCAGACCTCCCAGCCCTCCATGCCCTTCTCTTCCCAGAGATAGAAGGCACTAGGGATCCCATAGAATGAAAGCACTCCAAAATAGAGTCCAGGACCCCCAGGGAGAGTACCGACCACTACTCGCCAAATACACATAAAGACTCATACCTAAATTCTGAGTGCTCGCTGACTCACACCCCTTCCCTCTACCTATAACAGACCTCGACTAGGCTGCTGTAGGGAGGTTTGGGTTTCTAGGGGACAGGGCCAGCAGATGGACAAACTACCCAGGAGGGGTGGAAGGAGATTTTGAGAGGTTGGATCCAGGGTCCTAGAGTCCCTCAAGGGCAGGCCTGGGGGCGGGGAGGGCTTCTCAGAAAGGGAGGAATAAATCTCCAAGACAGCAGTTTCTTAAGAGGGGTTTTCCAGGACCTTATGAGAAACATACTGAAGTATGGCCTCTGTGCCAGATCCCATGTCCCACAAACAAAATTCTAGGGCTCTTTAGACATCAGATGCCCACTCCAGATCCCCTACTCTTAAAAACCCTGTCCTGGTCCGCTCCAAGGTCATACCTGGAGGAGGTCCCGAAGGCGGTGGCCAGCGGCGTCATGATGCCCCACAGGAAGCGGTAGGGGTTCTTGCGGGCGAAGAGGAAGTAGATGAGGGGCAGTGTCAGGAGCCCATGGATGGCATGGCCGAGCAGGCAGCACAGGATGTATTTGCCGAGACTGGCAAAGAGCAGCCCCACGTTCTCCATCTCCACAATCTTGCCGGCCACCAGGAACAAGATTCCCACAGGGGCGTACCTAATTATCCAAGAGACAGATTGCCACCTCTAATCATGTGCTTACCCAGTGCCAGGCACTGTGCTGGGCACATCTCAGCCTTCCTCAAAGGAAGCGCCCACTGCATCGTGGGCTGATGTTTGGACACCTCCCCTGTCATCAGCCACTCTCTCCTCTTGAATATGGTGCTGCTGGGATGTAAAAGAAGTTTGGGTGGTTCCATCACCACTTGGAGTAGAGTCACCCACCAGAACTGCACTTAACACATGACCAGGAAAGAAACACCCACCATGCAAACCATTTACATTTTCTGGGGTTTGTTACAGCAGCTGACATGACTTAAACCAATATACTGTCTCTCCATGAAAAACAAGGATTGTGACTCATGTCTTAATGACAGCTCCCAGGTATGAAGCATTTATGATGTGCTTGAAGAGGATGGAATCTTCACCACAACCCCATGAGGGAGCTTTTATTTTGAGACTCTGGCAGCTATCGTTGCATTAAGCAAAATCAAATCGGTCTATAAAACAGGGACCCATAATGCTACCAACTTCACAAGAACTATGGGAGGATTAAATGAGATGCCAGTTGAAATGAGTTGAAAGCTTTCTGTGCCCAATAAGTGAAGTCCATAGACTTCAGCTAGGCTTCCCTGGTGGCTCAGTGGTAAAGAAGTTGCCTGCCAATGCAGGAGAGTAGGTTCGATCCCTGGGTTGGGAAGATCCCCTGGAGAGGGAAATAGCAACCCACTCCAGTATTCTTGCCTGGGAAATGCCATGGGACAGAGAAGCCTGGAGGGCTACAGCTCATGGGGGTCTCAAGACTCCGACACGACTTGGCAACTAAATAACAATTAGACTTCAGCTGGGATTTATTCTAACTCCTGGAGCGAAGATCCCAGGGGTTGCTCGTGCCTCCCTGCCAGGAGGGCTCCCATCATCACCTCGACTGTCTGATCACTAAAGCTACTTGTTTTCAAACCCCTTTTCCTCTACTTTTAACATTTATTTGGCTGTGCTGAGAGTTAGTTGCAGCATGTGGACCTAGTTCCCTGACCAGGGGCGGAACCCAGGGCTCCTGCATTGGAAGCGTGGAGTCTTAACCACTGGACCACTAGGGAGGTGCCCCCTTTCTCCTCTTTAGTAACAGAAGAAAAGCACCATTTCCCAGCCACCTGTGTACCACAGTTTGGCCAAATGCCTGAACTTTAGCCACTGGGATGCGCCCAGAAATTACACCATTACTTGACAAATATTAGCTAAGCTCATTTATTGTAGGCACGCTATGGGGCAGGCACTGACCCAAGAACTTTACACATATTAACTCACTCGTGCCCGGTACTATCGATTCCATTTTCCACATGGGCAAACTGAGGCATAGCAGGATAAATAACATGTCATAGGGCACAGAGCTGGGGAGTGGCAGCACCAGGATGGTAACTAGGCTATCCAGCTGCAGAGCCTACTCTGACCCAACCTCTGAGAGTTTTCTACTGGGTTTCCCAGGTGGCTCGGTGGTTAAAAAAAAAAAGACGCTTGCCAGTGCAGAAGACACAGGTTCCATCCCTGGGTCAGGAAGATCCCCTGGAGGAGGGCATGGGAAGCCACTCCAGTATTCTTGCCTGGAGAATCCCCATGGACAGAGGAGCCTGGTGGGCTGCAGTCCAAAGGGTTGCAAAGAGTTGGACACGACTGAAGCGACTTAGCAGTAGAATCAAGAAGGTTCTGGGATCAGTCTTAGCTCTCATGGAATACAGCACTGTTGTCTTATAGATAAGGAAACTGAGGCACAGAGAGAGTAAGTCACTTGTCCAAAGTCACATAGCCAGGGAACAGTCAGTGCGAGATTTGAATCTAGATGATCTGGTTTGAAGGGACAGATGTCCCCACTCCCATCACTTACCACATGATCCAGGAGACCAGCACCATGGTGGCATCATTGAAGGAGTTGAAGAAGCGAATGAGCAGCTCTCCCTCGGGCCCCAACTTCCGCAGGGCCACGCCAAAGATGATGGCAAACACCACCAGGCCCAGAATGTTCATACCCTCAACCTCGCCGCCAGTGGGCACCTTTGGGCAAGAACAGATGGGGTCAGGAGGGCCCATTTGGTCAACCTGCACAGGGACTGGGGGCCTGTCCTGAGCACTGCTGGGACTCAGCAGAGACAAGACCATTCCCCAGGCCCCTTCCTCCAAAGGCTCATAGTCCAGGTCCAGGGACCACCCAGAGTGGGCAAGGGAGAACCCAAGGGAGTATGGGAACGGAGGAAGGCAGTGCTGCCAAACTCAGAGGAGAGGGATCAGGAGGACTTCCTGGAGGAGAGGGTGAAGACTTGGAGACTAGGGGTGAACAAGGTAAAGCAGGGAAGGGGTAGAAGGTTCTAGAGAGGTAACAATATGCAACAACCTAGAAATGACTCTAATCCAGGCATTCAAAGAAGAGAAAGAAGCTGGGGTAGAATGGGCCGGGCAGAGTCACAAGATGGGGCTGGGTGGGCGGAAGGGCAGGGCTGGGGCCTCACAGAGCCCCATGGACTATGGTGAGGAGCCTGGGCTTTCTTCCGAGGGCACTCAGGAGCAGGAAAGGGCTTTAGGTGGAAGAGAGGAGAGGTCAGGTTTGCGCTTTGGAAAGCCAGGCTGAAGCGGGGTGGGGGTGAGAGTAACAACCCAGATCAGAGCATGGCTGTAGGGAGGAAGAAGGGCAAAATGGAGATTCCAGAAAGGCAGAAAAGACAGAAATTGGGGAGGGGCTTCAGAGAATTTAAAACAGACTGCACCCCAAATGCTAGAAGACCCAGAGGGCACACAAGACAGGGGTAAGAACAAAATGAAAAAATCCACAGCAATGGGCCACGGTGCAGCCCCTCACCCACCCCAACCCTTCCCACCTCTTACCTTCACCAGGGTGCCGTTGAACAATCTCTCCTTATAGGAGGTAGTGTACTGCAGGAGGGGTTGGGAAGAGTCAGGATCAATTGTCTTTGTCAGTTGTCATCGAGGCTCCCCCATCCAACCCTGGCTCTGTTAATACTCAAAGCCCACCCTAGGCATCCCTTATACTGATTTTGTTCCATCCCACCATCAACCCCACTGCAGTAGGACCATTCATACCCCCATTTTCCAGAGGTGGAAACTGTGAGGCTCACAGAGGTAAAGGCGCTTGCTCAGGGTCGCCCAGCTAGAATTAGAACCCAGATGGGGCTCAGAACCCATATTCTCATGAGAGGCGTGGATGGGTTTCGTTCATAGGTCATCCAGGAGCCCCGCACTACGGCTATAAATAGGTAGGCATCTGTGTTTTTCCAGGTGCCACCCCAAATCTGGCATCCAGCAGCTGTGACTGCCTGTCTCCCTCCCTGTCCCCCCCAACCCCGAGGGACACCCCCAAAGACTCACTGAGCGGAAGGCTGCAGATACCAGGTTGGAGGGGAAAATATTTCTGCAGAAAGAAACATGGGCGGGG
>NW_011494885.1:3033579-3066767 GCF_000754665.1 Bison bison bison
GGGGGGGGTAGGGAGTATTAGATAAGGCAGGAGATCAGGGGGTATCAGGGTTACTGGGTTGGCTTCTTGGGGTGAAGGGAACCTTAGAGGCCCCATTTGTACCCAGACGTGGTCCCCAACCATGCCTCAGCCAGGTTCAGCCAGGTAGAGATGGACCTGGCCCTGCACATTTTTCCAGGGTGTGGGGAGTCTGAGCTGGACTCCTGGGGCCCCAGGAGACTAGTATTGTAGCCCCAAGGGAGTGTTGACTGAGACTGAGGAATGCCAGCTTCCCATGCCCTTCCCATGCCCGCTGGGGCAGGGCTACAGGGCCTGGGCTCCAGCCCTGTAGCAGCCTCAATACCCGAGACATCTTGCATCAGCCACTTCCTCCTTCAGGCCTGAGGAAGGGGTGGCCCTGGGGGCTGCCTGGTGGCTTGCAGGGTGTGGGGAAGACCTGGGTGTGTTGGTGACAAAGTGACAAGGACTGCCTGTGCTGTCGTGAAGGCATCTTTGTTTATGCGGCCACTCTTGTGTAAGGGTGTCTGGGTGTGATTAAGGATACAGCAGCATGCATGAAACCCCACAGAGCGTGTGAAGGAGTCAGACAGCAGCCCCCTGCCTCTCAGGTTAAGACAAAAATAACAGCCAAGGCAACTATGGGCGTTGGACTAAGTGCTGTATATAAATCAACTCATTTCAGACTCCCAACAGCCCTTGGGGCGGGGCCCTATTATCCCCATTTGACAGGAAAGTAAACTGAAGCACTGACAGGTGAAGAAACTTGCAGGAGCAGCAGAGCTGAGATTTGAGCCCTGCTGGCTGGTTTCACAGTCCTAACTACTCGGCAACCTCAGATCCTCCCTTTCACCAAAGCAACGGGTATGCAGCTAGGGGTGGGGGTGGGGGGGCGCGGGTTAGTGTTTAGAGATGTGCGACCCTGAAGGTGTATGTGAGTGTCTATGTGCTCTCGAGCTGTGTTTAGGCAGGTTTCACATGTTGGTGTGATCGGCAGCATCAGTGAGTGGCTGTTTGTGCTAAAAAGGTGGCAGTGCCCAGTGTGTGTGACGATATAAGCCCATGTGTTGGTGAGATGGCACAGCCGTGTATCTGCGTGCCTGTGTCCAGCTGTGTGTCAGCTGCTTATAAAGCTGGATGGTTCTGAGATGTTCCAGGTCAGTTGTCGAGTGACTGGCCAAGTGTGCCTGGATCTGGCACAACACCAAAGCTTATACACATAAAAACAGCCTTCAGGTGGCTTGCCTGTCAGCAGGTCAGCCTGTACTCAGTCAGGCCAGCCAGGGCTGGGTCGGGACGCTGCTATCTGCCTGACCCAGGAGGTGCCCACCCACGTTAACTTCTGGACACCCAGCCTTCCCCCAGTATCAGCCTGTGTTGATGTCAAGAGGCCAGGGGGGAACCCTGTTCTGTGACTCGTCATTTCCTTCTGCCACTTCCAGGAAGTCCCCAACCAACCTGGAGACACTGAATCAGCAGCCCTCAGAGGCAAGGCCATGTGGACCCAGCCCGTCCGCCCTCCTTAAAAGGGAGAAGAGACATTCTTGAGGCGCAGGGAGCAAAAGCCCAAAGGAAAAGAATCTGCCCCCTCTCTGGGCAGCCTAGTGCCAGCGGAGGGCGGCTGGGGACTAGACAGAACAGGAAATGGGATGGTAAGGCTGCACAGGTGGCAGCATGCACGGTCCAGCACAGATGAACTAGGCGTGGAAGAGAGGCTCAGAAAAGGACCTGGCTTTGTCTGGGTGACACGTGGTGGGGGAACCACGTGGGTAGAGGGCCTGGTTGGGGGGGGTCCTCTCCAATCTCCTCAAGTCCTTCAGGGCCCCCTGATGCAGGGCTCCCAAACTTTTATCCGGACAGGCGACTTAAATCTTTATCCAGAAATCTCATCCTGGGGCCCTCCAACACTCAAAGATTCCCTTCCAATATCCCCTCAGCATCCTCCCCCTTCACAGCAGAGGTCCCCCTAGGCACCCCCCCAACACACCCTCCCCACCACCCCGGCTGCCAAGAATCACTCCTAAAACTTTCATGCCTATCACTCTCCTGTGGGGTCCCCTTTATGTACCCAAGCTCTCACATTTAGAAACCTCCAGGACTGCGTCTTCACCCTCCCTATCCTGACCCTCCCCAGAGCCCCCCCAACTATCCCACCCCATTTTTCCTGAGGCCCTGGGGATGTCCCGGGCCTCCCACCCCAGGACCCCAAACCCCTCTTCCGTCCACGTGGCGACTCCCCTTCCCACCAGGCTGAAGCACCCCTATCCCCCACCCCTCCACCAGGTAGGGCGGGCTCTGACCTCACAAGATCCAGGAACGAATCGAGCACCTCCTTGCTGGGGGCCTCTTCCACCGGGGCCCCGACCGAGGTGTTGATGGCGGCGAAGGCGGCGCCCGGCTGCAGCGCGAGCGCCAAGCCCACGCCGAGCGCCGACGCTAGCAGTGTGGTGACAAGGAAAAAGAGCAGCGCCCAGGCGCCCAGGCGCCCGAGCGCGCTCGGATCCAGGCTGGCGGCGCCGCCGATCAAGCTGCACACCACCAGCGGCAAGATGATCATCTTTAACAGGCGCAGCAGCAGCTCTCCCGGAAAGGAGAAGGCTTCCAGGCGCGCGGGGCCCAGGGCGAGCGCGCCGCCGGCTCCCGAGACCCCCAGCCCCAGCGCCACGCCGGCCACCACGGCCACTACCGTCAGCAGCACCAGCAAGTTGGCGCGAAGGCAGCGACGCACCTGATCCCCGGAACCGCAACGGCCGCCTTTTAACGAGCCTACGTCCTCTATGGGGACCAACATCGAGACACCGTTGGCGGTGGGTTCCGCCGCCGCGTACCCTTTGGGGTCTCCCTTAGGCGGATCGGCCACCATGATGAACGCCGCTGGGGGTCCTTTAGCGCCTGCAAGTTGGGAGCGCTTGGGGTTCCTTCTCAGGACGCTGACGTTCCTTAAAACTTTAACAGAGTCCGGAGGCTAGAACTTTCAAGAATTCTTTGCAGTTGTGAGTTCACAGCGCTCAAGTTCCTTGGCTCTTAGAAGCTGAAATGTTTGAGAGTCCCTTGGCTGGGCGCTAGGGTTCCTCTGTTCTCTGTGTCCGGCGCTGAAAGCTGGGAGGTGGGAGCGCTGGCGTTCTTGACCGTAGGGGTTAGGAATACGGGAGGTTCTCGAAATGGGACCCTGGGGTCCTCGGCTCCGGAAGTGTTGAAGACGTCCGGGCGGCGGAGGTCTTCAAGAGACTAGGTCCTGGTGGCTCAGATCCGGGACGCCTGGATCCGGGAGGCGGGAACCTGGCGGTTGGCGGGGTCCTGGAAACAGAGGGCTGGGGAGTCTGAGTCTGGGGGCCAGAAGACGGAGCTCCGGGAAGAGAGGGGGCTAGGTTCTTGGGTCCAAGAGGGGAGATTCAAGCCCCGGGGTGCCGAAGGCGGCGGCCCGAGACCCCAGGAGTAAACAGCTGCTAGCCTACACCAAACCTCCCGAGCGCGCCGCGTGGCTCTGAGTGGCTTTAGCGGAAGCTGGCGGGATCTAGAATCCTCGGGCAAGGCGGGAGAGAGCGGGGGACCAGCGCGCCGCTGCCGATTGGCTCTCGCGCTTATAGGGCGGGACTTAGGACCGGGGTGGGGCCAAGGCATCCCGAGAGAAGGCTAAATAACAGAGTTTGTTTTCAGGGGCGGGGTCCGGATGGGGCGTGGAGGGTCCGCAGGGGCGGGGCGTTGGGAGGAGGTTTGTTTTTCCCGCCAAAGGCTAGGATTGGGGGCTTTAAATCACAAAAGTCCGTGGAGCCAAATCATCTAGAAAGTGCCAGGTGATCCGCGGGGGGCTTATCGTGTAAATCTGTTTAGCTCCTTCCACCCTAAATTCCGGTTTTTTGTTCCTCGATGTCAAAGTAAAATACAGATCCCTCACGTGAATGATGTTAATAATTTTCAGAATAAAGGTTCTCAGTTCAGAGCCCCACACGTGTCGATTAATGGCAGAATCGATGCGTTTGAATCTGTGGTGCTGGAGAAGACTCTTGCGAGTCCCTTGGACTGCAAGGAGATCGAACCAGTCCATACTAAAGGAGACCAGTCCTGGGTGTTCATTGGAAGGACTGATGCTGAGGCTGAAACTCCAATATTTTGGCCACCTCATGCGAAGAGTTGACTCATTGGAAAAGACCCTGATGCTGGGAGGGATTGGAGGCAGGAGGAGAAGGGGACGACAGAGGATGAGATGGCTGGATGGCATCACTGACTCGATGGACGGGAGTTTGAGTGAACTCCGGAAGTTGGTGATGGACAGGGAGGCCTGGCGTGCTGCGATTCATGGGGTCGCAAAGAGTCGGACACGACTGAGCGACTGAACTGAACTGAAGATTGTAATCCACTTCCCCCTAGGTAGGTAATTTGCAATTATCTATTTTAAACGGTAATTCAGTTTAATCTAAGGCTTTTGCTTTCACCAAATATTTTTCTCTTTTTATTATGAAAATTTTCAAGATACAAAAAGTTTAGAGGATTTTACAGTGAACATCCATATAGCCTAGACCTAGAGTCTAGAGTTATTTCACCATACTTCTATATACAATTTCTATACATTTATCTTTCTCTAGCCATCTACCCATTCACCTTCTTTGGCTACATGTCAAAGTAAGTTGCAAATATCAGCGCCCTTTCTAAACAATTAAGGATGCATTTATTAATCACAGTTCAATATTTGTATGCAGTCCTCTTTATTTATTTATTTATTTTTAATTTTGGGGCCATGCTGACTGGCTTGTGGGATCTTAGTTCCCTGACTAGGGCTTGAACCCACATTTTGGGCAATGAAAGTGCTGAATCCTAACCACTAGACCACCAGTGAATTCCCTGTACACAGTCCTTTTTCACAAAATGCACAAACCATTAGTAACGCCTGCTGGTTTTTAACGAATGCATATGCCTGATTTCACTGGAATCTCCAAAATTGCTTGGTGAAGTTGGGTCCACTAATATACCCATTCTCCAGATGGGCAAAACTGGGCCTTATGGCCAGAGGAAGTCACTCATCTTGAAGCCACACCTGAAGGGAGCTGGGAGCTGCAAGCCTGCCTCTCAAGACCCTACCCTTAAAGGGAATCAGTTGTGATCTCCTCCTTCTCCTGGCCATGTTGAAATCCTACTTCTTTCCCACCTGGACTGTTCTCTGATAACGTATCAGGTGTTCACACTTGTAAAGACTATTGATAGTGATCATCTCAGAGGCTTCCTTCTGAAGCAACTGTGGGGCCTTAGGCAAGTCACCACCTCTATAAGCCTGTTTTCACTTATAAGTCTGTAAAATGGGGAGAATAATAGTAGCTCAGACCTCCTTGGGTACTGAAGATCAAATGAGACCCTACATTCAAAGTATTTAGATGGGGTACAGGTTAACCCCTATAAAGTTAACTATAACTACTCTTATTGTTGTCACTATCTCTCTAAAATATTTGTTGTTGCTGTTCAGCCACTCACTCATGTCCAACTCTTTGCAACCCCATGGGCTACAGCATGCCAGGCTTCCCTACCCTTCACTATCTCCTGGAGTTTGCTCAAACTCATGTCCATTGAGTCGGTGATGCCATCACTCCCTTCTCCTGTCCTCAATCTTTCCCAGCATCAGGGTCTTTTCCAATGAGTCAGCTCTTTGCATTAGACGGCCAGAGTATTGGAGCTTCAGCTTCAGTATCAGTCCTTCCAGTGAATATTCAGGGTTGATTTCCTTTAGGATTGACCACTTTGATCTCCTTGTTGTCCAAGGGACTTTCAGGAGTCTTCTCCAGCACCACAGTTTGAAAGCATCAATTCTTTGGCACTCAGCCTTCTTTATGGTCCAACTCTCACATCTGTACATGACTACTGGAAAAATCATAGCTTTGACTGTTTGCCATCACTTTGTTGGCAAAGTAATGTCTCTGCTTCTCAATACACTGTCTACATTTGTCATAGCTTTTCTTCCCAGAAGCAATAAATAAATAAGTATTATTATGTTATTAAAATATTTTGGCATTTATGTTATTTATTTGGCTGCACCAGGTCTTAGTTATGGCATACGGGATCTTTGATCTTCCTTGTGGCGTATGGGATCCCAGTTCCCTGACCAGGATTTGAACCTGGGCCCCTTGCGTTGAGAATGCAGAATCTTAGCCACTGGACCACCAAGGAAGACCCTATTGTTGTTATTGTCATTATTATTGAAGAACATGGTTTGGGAGTCCCCAACCAGCTCCAGATGGTGTTTGCCCCTGGTGGTAAATTATTCCTCCTGGTCACTTGGTCTCAGCCAGCCCTAGCCCTCCACCTGCCTGGACAGGAGCTTTGAGAGCTTATGATGACATCTGGCAGGAACTGAAGGGGCCAAACCGAGCAGAGAATTTGCCCAGAACCTGAACAGCCCACCACCCAGGCACAAGTGGCCATATAGACCTCCTTCCTGGTTCTCTTGGATGCTCTCCCTCCTAAATTCTCCCAGATTCCACGCCTCCTACTTCAGAAGGACCCCGTCCATCACCCTACCCTCCGAGTCTAAAGCTGTATTCATTCGACACTCACATTAAACTCCCACATGCTTGGCGCTCTGCTAGACACAGAACGTGGGCCCTAAAGCCACACAGACTGGTTTGAGTCCTGGCTCCACCACTTATCAGCTAAGCATCAGTTTCCGCATTTGTCCTAGAGTCACTGTGAGTGTGAATTTGATGGTGTACACAGAGACCCCTGACGCAAAACACGAGGGGACAATTCCTCAGCACTCTGTTCATTCCACAAATACTCCTCGGGCCATTACTAGGGGCCAAGTGCCATTCAAGGTGCTGGGGATTCCACAGTAAGGAAAAAATTAAAAATAAAGCCCAGGAAATATATTCATTATTTTTTGGGGGGGAAGCCATGCCATGTGGCTTGCAAGATCTTAGTTCCCCAACCAGAGGTTGAATCCAGGCCCTGGCAGTGAAACATGAGTCCTAACCATTGGACCACCAGGGAATTCCCTCAAAATCTTACAATAACCTATAATGGAAAAGAAAACTATATATATATATACGCATCTGAATCATATACATATATATATATGAATCATATATATATCTGAATCACTGTTAGAGATCAGAAACTAGCACAACATTGTAAATCAACCATTCTTTGATAAAAACTTTCTAAGTAAAATTTAAAAATAATAACTCATACAAAACTCCTCACTAGCGTTCTAGCAAGGGGAGATGAGGAAATGAACTTGGGTTTTCAGGTGGGAATAAGATCTGGAGAAAGAGAAACCATTCATTGCCCAGCAGATACAGCAAGAACAGTACAGGATGGACCACTCTGAGGAGGTGACATTTGCCATGAAATCTGAATGACAAGAAGGAGCCCACTGGGACAATCTGGGAAGAAATCTCTCTTTTTTAAATACTTATTTAATTAACTTCTTTGGCTGCCCTGGGTCTTAGCTTCCGCACGTGGGATTTTTGATCTTCACTGTGACCCGTGGAAACTTTTCATCACGGCAAGCGAGATCTTTGAGTTGCAACATGCAGAATCTTTGGTTGCGGCACCTGGGTTCTTGTTGTGCCACGTGAGATCTAGTTCCCTGAGCAGGGATCAAACCTGGTCCAAACCTCTAAGGCAGCAGGAGAGGTTTCTGCCCTTGTGTGGATGCTATCAAACATTTTCAGATCTTCACTAATCTTTGAGATCAATCCCGTTTTAGTGACTTGGAAGCAGACAGGATAATGAGGTTTGTTGTAGCCCCACCCCTACCTGGGCAGGAGATTTGAACTCAGGTGTCCTCAACCCTTATCTGACACCTCAGCTATCCTACAGTTGATCCCCATCCCAAGCAGAGCTATTTCCTTCCAGGGACCATCATCTATTCTGATCACAGCTTTGGGCCCTATGATAGGTGGTGCCAGGGATCCAAGAATGACCAAGATAGTCGTAACCCTATCCTCTGGAGAATCACAGTCCAGAGGAGGTGACAAACACACCCTCCGATTGTGACAACACAGAGCGAGCAGAGCTGGGTTGAAGGAGCCCAGACGGGATGCTTGACCTGGACCAGGGGTCAAGGAGGGCTGCCTGGAAGAGGAGGCATCCCAGTTGGAATAGGGAGGGGTTGGACCAAATCCAGGGAAAGAATAAAGGGACAAGTACATGAGAAGAGCCTAGAATGTTCAAAAGCACAGATCTAATCTAGTCACCCCAGTGGCTTCTCTCAGGACAAAGTCCAAGCTCTTTAGCCAGGCATCTGTCTATTCAGTAATTCATTCCTTCAATCATTCAACAAACCGTATCCACTGAATGGAACATTTTGTTGTTGTTATTGTTTAATCACTAAGTCGTGTCCAACTCTTTGCGACCGCAGGGACTGTAGCCTGCCAGGCTCCTCAGTCCATGGGATTCTTCAGGCAAGAATGCTGGAGTGGGTTGCCATGCCCTCCTCCAGGGGATCTTCCCCACCCAGGGGTGGAGCCCGAGTTTCTGGCTCTGGCAGGCAGACTCTTTATACAGTGCCACCTGGGAAGCCCTCCTGACCCACTGAGAGGCACCAGATAGAGTGAGACAGACGGGGATCTGGGTGGAGGGCAGCTTTCAGTACCAAATCAGGTGGTCAAGAAATATTGCTAAGGAAATAAAGGTAAGATGCAGGACGAGTATATAAGACAGGGCACCCTACCATCTGTGGGGGAAAAAAACAATCTATATAACAAAAAATATATGTATACATATAATAATATGTATATAGGGACTTCCTTGGTGGTCCAGTGGTTAAGAATCTGTAAAAATAATTAAAATATTTATAAAAATAAAATATGTAGACAACATATATAGGGGTCTTGTTTTTGTATCCATTCAGCCACTCTTTGTCTTTTGGTTGGGGCATTCAACCCTTTACATTTAAGGTAATTATTGATAGGTAATTAAATAAAGTTAAAATAAATAACTAAAATAAAAATTTATTAAAAATAAGTAAAATATATAAAATAAAGTAAATTTAAAAATATATATATAAATGTTTCCTCTGCATTGACTATCTCTGCAAGAATTCACAGAAACTGCTCAGAATGGAAACTTACAGGAAGGAAGTCTGTGGCTTTGTAGTCCAGCACGGCACCACGAAACCATCATCTTCGTGTCTCATGGCTTAGTAGCTGAATGACCTCCAGCAAGTCACTCAATCCTCCAGCCTTAGTTTGCATGACTGTGAAATGGGCTTAAAGGGTAGCATCTGCCTCCAAGGTCACGGAGGGTGAACCAAGTTCATGTGTATAAAATGCTTGGCTTGGTGTCTGGCAAATCATAGCCTCATGGTATTTTAAGCTCCGAAGACTTTTTGATATCGACATTATACCTAAGGGTGAAAGTAAAAAAAAGGCTCTCTGTGAGTTCCCGCAGACTCACGGACTGGTGCTTCTGCCCAGGAATGTTCAGGCCCCAGGGACCACAGAGCAAAAGAGCCTGAGAGGTCCCAGGTGGGACCCAGCACCAGGTGGCCAGGCTGGGGACCAGCAAGCTGCTGGCAGCCTTCCTGGTAATTAGAGCCCCTGGCAATGGAGAAGCAACCCAGGCCAGCTGGGCAACATGAGCGTGGGCCAGGCTTGGTCTAGTCACTGGTCACCTACAGGGTTGCCAGACGGAGGGGAGGAAGGGAGAAGGCTCCAGAACTCAAGGGATCCTGGAATCCCAGAACCTTCAGGAAGTACAGAGTGGGTCCCAGCCATGAGGGCAGGGTTTGAGGATTTGGTTCAGGATTGGCCAGGAATGTCCCACCCCTTGTCCTCCTCAGGCTCGGAGAGAAAAACAGACAACTGGTCTCGGCCAGCTTTCTTGCTATTCAGCCAAACCTCCTACCCAGATTCAGATTTCATCATTAGGAAAAAAAAAAAAAAGACTCTGAGAAGGAGGTGAGAGGGTCCAGGAGAAGGCTGGGATGAGAACAAGAAGGTCCTTTTTGGTCTCAGTTTGTTGCCTGTGGAATGGGCATAGTTCTGAACTTCATCCTCCCTAGAGGACTAGGTGTCTGACCTCAGGAGGGATTGAGTAAACTCCAGGGCTTCAGGCTTCTCCATCAAGCCTGTGATCAGGCCTCTCCTCCTACTTCAGATTTGCGTTCATGCACTCACTGGACCTTTTCTGAGTACCTACTGGGTGCCCTGTCTGGGTGGCACTGGGGACCCATCAGTGGCTGAGACGAGCCTAGTTCCTGTTCTCCTGGGGTTCAGAATCCAGCGGGATAGACAGACAGTGATGACCCAGAGTGAGTAAGGCTGGAATGGAGGAGCTCAGAGGGGAAACCCAGCTTGGGAAATGGAGTCAGGGAAGGCTTCCTGCAAGAGGGGACATATGAGGTGCATTTGGAAGGATGTCAGAGCCATACAGTGAAGAGAGGAGGAAAAGGAAACAGGCAGAGGAGACAGAAAGGGCGAAGACCTGGAGATGGGAAATTTATGAAACCAAGAAGAGTTCCATCCGGCAGAGTGGAAGCAGGAAATCACTGAGAACTGAAGCTGGAGAGAAGTGCTATCAATCACGTCTGACTCTTTGCGACCCTCTGTCCGTGGGATTCTCCAGGCAAGAATACTGGAGTGGGTTGCCATGCCCTCCTCCAAGGATCTTCCTGGCCCAGGGATTGGACCCACATCTCCTGTGGCTCCTGCACTGAAGGCAGATTCTTTACCACTGAGTCACCAGGGAAGCCTTAGATCAGGTAGACAGAAATAAAAAGACTGAAGTTAAAATCATTCCTTGAACACATGTTTTCTAAGCACCTTCTGGGGTCTGTGCAAATGGCCAAAGCAGATTCTGCCCTGTCCTCTCGGAGTTTATCACTACATCACTGTTTCTTAAATTTCCCAAGTCTCACAGCTCCTATTGTCTGTTAAAATGCAGATTCCTGGGCTTCAAGGCTACCTTCCAAAGGGAGGTAAGTACAATCACACCACGTTCCCAGAGGGATAGGAGGATGGGAGAATCCTTGAGCTGACCTAAGACATCACGCCTGCTGATTCTAGAATTCTCCTCCTTTGATTGGAGTCCAGGTGTTCTAAGCACAGCCTGGACATCTATATTTTCAAACCCCAGTGTTAACCTATTAATAGGGCATGAAATAAAGTAGTGGGTTCCAAGCAGTTAATTTTTCAAAATGTCAAATAGAGGAGGGGTGTGGGAGGGAGGTTCGAGAGGGAGGGGATACACGCGTACATATAGCTGATATAGCTGATTCACTTCGTTGTACAGCAGAAGCTAATACAACATTGTAAAGGAATTATACTTCGATAAAAAAAGTGAAAAAAAGGTCAAATAGAACATAGTGTACAAGTCATTACTGTTTCGTGAAATTTTAATTTATGCATGTGTGTGCGTACTTGTTCATACACATACTGTGTTGCGTGCAAAATAAACACTTTATGGTGTCTCTAATTCAAAACAGCTTGAAAACCGGTGGCCGAAGGAGCCCCGCGTGATCTCCCTCCTTAAATTTTTAGACCTATTTCCTCACCTCTTTTTCTCACATGCTTTTCTCTTCAAGTAACTAAGATCTTCAGATTTCCCCTGAGGCATCCCTGGAGTCTCCATGACCCTGAGGCCGGCTCAGGTGTCCCTCTAGTCCCCACCAGCGCCTTGGACTCCCCCATCCAGCCCTGCCCACTCTGGTTGGTCACTCTCTGGGGATGAGTCTGTGCCCTCCCTTGGACTGGGGATGGGGACCTTCTCAACCACTGCTGAATCCCCCCAGGCATCGCCCTGCGTGGGGCCAGGCACACAGTAGGGACTTTGGGAGTATGGGTTGAGTCTTTAAGAAACAGGAAGGAAACGAGGAAGCAGAACCCTTGGGTCTATCAGGGCCAAGAATCGTGGGGACTTCATGCTTTCTGGCCTGGCTGGGAAGCTGCAACTGGGGGTACTGGAGACTGGCCCAGACCTTCCTTTCCTACCTCTCTAGTTATTTATTTAAAAGCGGGCTTGTCTGGGTTGCTCTGCCCCACCTCCCCCAGCTGTAGGCTGTCCGGCCCCTGCAGCTTGTGTGCAACATGTAACTCAGGTTTCTCGAGGCCCAGAGCTGGGAGAGTTGGACAGTGCCCTTCACCCAGATCAGCCAAGGCCATGGGAGCTGTTTTCCAAGGAAGTCGACCCTGCCACCACTCCAGGCCCTGCCCTGGGACTCCACAGGTGTCCAGGAGCTCAGGTGACCAGCAGAGAAAGATATTTGATGCTTCCAGGGAGATAGGCTATGATGATGGACTCATTGACAAAGACCCTGATGCTGGGAAAGATTGAGGGCAGGAAGAGAAGGGGACAGCAGAGGACAAGATGGTTGGATGGCATCATCGACCCAGTGGACACGAGTCTGAGCAAACTCCGGGGGACAGTGAAGTACAAGGAAGCCTGAAGTGCTGCAGTCCATGGGGTCATAAAGAGTCAGACTCGACGTCGCGACTGACCAACAACATCAAATGATCAAAGGCAGAGGGGGCAGGGCCAGAGAGATGAGCCTGCCCACTCCTTAGCTGACCTTGGACAAAGGATTCCACCTCTGAGCCTCAGATCCTCTGGTCTAAAACAGGATGAATGGAGTTTCCACCCCAGTGGTGTAAGAGAATGTGAGAGGGCACTTGCCTGGCAGTCCAGTGGTTAAGACTGTGCTGCCCCTGGAGAGGGTACAAGTTCAATCCCTGGCCAGGGAATGAAGATCCCACATCCAGCAGAGCACAAACAAAAAACAAAACCAAAAAAACAAGAAACGAACAAATGGCATGACCAAAGCCCTTCGCATGGGTCTGGATGATGTATTAAGAGGCAGTATGTTGGGGAGGCTTTTATTACTGTGATTATTAGCTTTTCTCTTTAGAGAGCCCCGGTCAGAGGCAAACCAAGCCACAGACGGTGGCAGGCTGAGGGGACACTAGGCTGCCCTGGGGCTGTAAAGGATGAGGCCCTGTCAGGAACCAGTTCTGAGGGCGGATAACCACACAGTTTGTTCCTGTGACTGTGTGGGCTCCATCTCTGAAGGCGGCCAGCCCGAAGGACCAGGACATTGTGAGTCTGCAGACAATGGCCACCTCTGACTGCCTGGGGCTAGAGACCTGGAGTGCCCGGTCCCTCCCATCACTGTGTGCAGCCAGCTGGATCCCGGGAGAAAAGTCCCAGGAGCCCCGGTCTCCCTTTCTGAGAGGAGTGAGGAGCAGGTGGCCTGATTTCGAGAGGAGTTAGAGTCTGCAGTCCAATACGGGGGTGGGTGTCTGAATGCTGATTCCCCGGCCCTGAACAAAATCCTAGAGCTGGGAGAGAGTCTGCATTTAGCGGTGAAGGGTAGGGTGAAGGGGTACCACCTCGTTGTTGTTGTTGTTCAGTCGCTAAGTCATGTCTGACTCTTTGCAACCCCACGAAGTGTAGCACGCCAGGCTTCCCTGTCTCTCACCATCACCCGGAGTTTGCTCAAACTCACATCCATTGAGTCGGTGATGCCATCCAACCATCTTATCCTCTGTCACCCCCTCTTCTTCCAGCCCTCAGTCCTTCCCAGCATCGAGGTCTTTTCCAGTGAGTTGACTCTTCGCATCAGGTGGCCAAAGGGTTGGAGCTTCAGCTTCGGTATTGGGCTCAAGTAATGCCTGGGCCTGTGAAATCTGAGGACACGTTGGAAACCAGCGGGTCTGGGGAATTCCCTGAAGGTCCAGTGGTTAGGATTCAGCGTTTTCACTGCCATAGCCCAGGTTCAATCCCTGGTTGGGGAACTAAGACCCTACAAGCCTCACATGTGTGCGTGCGTGCGTGCTCAGTCACTCAGTCGTGTCTGACTCTTTGCAACCCCGTGGACCGTAGCCTGCCAGGCTCCTCAGTCCATGAGATTTTCCAGGCCAAAATATTGGCATCAGTTGCCATTTCCTTCTCCAGGGGATCTTCCCAACCCAGGGATCAGACCAGTGTCTCCTGCTTTGGCAGGGGGACTCATTATCACCGAGCCACCTAGGAAGCCCTTGAAAGCCTCACAGCATGGCCAAAAAAAAAAGAGAAACCAATGGGTCCAAGTCCCTCTTGGTACAGACACGGAAGCTGAGTTCCAAAGACCCACAGCTAGTTATTGCAAGACCCAGGGGATGAGTTGTAAGCCAAGCCAGCTAAGGCCCTGCGTAGGGGTGGTTTATCAGTCCCTGGAAGAGAGAAGCGCCCAGTCCATCCAGGACAACGAAGTCTCAAGGCTTCGCAGTCTGAGAAGGACATCAAGATACATTCCATTTTTTTTTTTCCAAAGTACTAATGGAAAAAAATGTTTGAGGTAAAATTCACATAAAAATCAACCATTTTAAAGTGTATGACACAGTGGCATTTAGTAACTTCATAACATTGCACAACCATCGCCACTAAGTAATTTCGAGTCATTCTCATCACCTTCCCAAAGGAAACCCCACACCCATCCAGCAGTCACCCTGCATCCCCTCCCACCGGATCCTGGCAACCGCTAGTCTACTTTCTGTCTCTAAGGATTTGCGTATTCTGGATGTTTTCAGACAAATGGAATCCTACAACACGTGACTGTGATAGTCTGAGTATTTGCATCCCCTCCCCCCGCCCAATTTCATATGTTGAAATCTACCTTGCAGCCCTATTCACAATAGCCAAGACATGGAAACCACCTAAATGTCCATCAACAGAGGAATGGATAAAGAAGATGCGGTATATTTATACAAGAAATAATACTCAGGGATTAAAAAAAAAAGAATGAAATCATGCCATTTGCAGCAACACGGATGGACCTAGAAATTATTGTACTAAGTGAAGTCAGATAAAGACAAAGATCATATGATATCACTTACCTGTGGAATCTTAAATAATGCAAATGAACTTATATACAAAACAGAAATAGACCCACAGACATAGGAAAAAACAAAACAAAACTGATGGTTACCAAAGAGGAAGGGGGGAAGAATAAATTAGGAGTTTGTGATTAACGTATGTATGCGTGCATGCTCAATCAGTTGTGCTCAACTCTGCAACCCCATGGACTGCAGCCCACCAGGCTCCTCTGTCCATGCGATTCTCCAGGCAAGAGTACTGGAGTGGGTTGCCATGCCTTCCTCCAGGGGATCTTCCCAACCCAGGGATCAAACCTGCGTCTCCTGCATTGCAGATGGATTCATTACCACTGACGCCACCTGTATATGAGGGAAACCACAGTGTGCACGTGCGCGCACGTGCACACGCGCACACACACACACACACACACATGCATAAAACAGATAACCAACAAGTGCCTACTATACTCAGTATCATGTAATAACCCATAAAGGAAAAGAAGCTAAAAATATAGATATATATGCATGTAAAGAAAAAAAATGTAACCCCCAAGATGACGGTGTTAGGAGGTAGGACCTTTGGGAGATCATTAGGTCCTGAGGGTGGTACCCTAAGGTTGGGATTATCGCCCTTAAAATGAGGCTCCAGAGAGATGCCTCAGCCCTTCTGCCCATGTGAGGAGGATCCAGTGAGAAGTCTATAACCTAGAAGAGCCTCAGCCAACCATTTACCCTAATTGAGGACTTGCAGCCTCCAGAACTGTGAGAAATACATTTTCAAAAAATAAATTTTCTTGGCCACACCACTCAGCTTGTGGGATCTTAGTTCCTGGACCTTGCCAGGAACTAAGGGAATTCAAACGCATGCCCCTTGCATTGAAAGAGCAGAGTCTTAACCACTGGACTGCCAAGGAAGTCCTGAGAAATACATCTATGTTGTTCATAAGCCACCCCATCTGTGCTTTTTGTCAGAGTAGCAGCCCGAACAAGCTAAAGCAGTAACCTTTTGCATCTGGCCTATTTCACAGGGCCATCCACCCAATATTTTGATTTAACCATCAAAACTAATATTTGTTGAACATTTAACTAGATTCCAGATACTACCCCAAAGACTGTACATGTGTTAATCTACCTGAGGCTCTAAATAAGCAGGTGTGGTGGTGGGGGGGGCCTATTATTGTCTTCATTTTATAGTCCAATGAACAAGAGTACAGAGAAGTATGGTGTGCTCCAGTTTATGGAGTCAAAAGGAGCCCGACACGACTGAGCGACTGAACAGCAGAGAAGGCGTATGGTTGATAAGTGGTAAGTCAGGCTTTTTTTCCTCTTTGTGTTTTTATTCTTTTTTTTTTTTTTTGCATCGTCAGCCTCATTACTTTTTTACTGTGGTAAAGGAGACATAACGTGGCAGTGACCCTGCCAACCATTTTCAAGTGTCCGGTTCAGTGACCGTGAGCACACTCCCAGTGGTGTGTAACCATCACCCCAACCTGGTTCTGAATATTTTTCATCACCCCAGGATTTGAACCCAGGTTTTCTACCTCCGGAACCCAAGCAGCTCTTCCTGCCTCTCCGTTGAATAATTTATTTATTTTTCTCAAAACATAATTTATTTCTTTATTTGGCTGTGCTGGGTCTCAGTTGGGGCTTCCCAGGTGGCGCTAGTGGCGAAGAGCCTGCCTGACAATGCAGGAGATGTAAGAGACTGGGGTTCGATCCCTGGGTCGGGAAGATCCCCTGGAGGAGGGCTTGGCAACCCACTCCAGTATTCCTGCCTGGAGAATCCCCATGGACAGAGGAGCTTGGCGGGCTCCAGTTCATAGGGTGGTAAAGAGTCGGACACGACTGAAGCAACTGAGCACACACGCATCTGGGATCTTTAGTTGCAGCATTCGAGATCTAGCTCCCTGATGAGGGATTGAACCCAGGCCCCCTGCACTGGTAATGTGAAGTCTTAGCTCCTAGATCACCAGGGAAGTCCCTTCAGTTGAAGAATTTAGCATGGGGGCAAGAATTTGTCTTCTCCTTGGAGTTCACCCGGCAGGATGTTATGAACCTATCAGGTTATCCACCATACCCAGTCAGGATCTGGCTTTACGAACACCAGTTCTGGGCTGTTTTCTCTGCCTAGAACCTTCTTTCCCACCTCTAATTCTTTGCCTCCTCTGACCATGAGGGAGTTTTCTAAAGGCGTGCGTGCGTGAGTGCTCAATCAGTTCAGTTGTGTCCAACTCTTTTGCGACCCCATGGACTGTAGCCCGCCAGGCTCCTGTTCATGGGATTCTCCAGGCAAGAATACTGGAGTGGGCTGCCATACCCTCTTCCAGGGGATCTTCCTGACTCGGAGATCGAATCCACATTTCCTGCATCTCCCTCACTGCAAGTGGATTCTCTAGCTGCTGAGCCACCTTTCTGAAGGCAGGGGTGCCAAAAAGTCCCGATGTTGAAGAGAACAGAGCTGACAGGCCAAGACTGGCTTCATGGAATCATTGAAACTCCTGAAACCCGACTTGGTGATTCCTTTACTCAGATGAGCTGATCAATTCCCGATTTTGCAGAAGACAGTTACCTTGGGGTTTTCAGCCTTTTGAAACAAAAAGGGACATAATTGGGACTTCCCTGGCGGTCCAGTGGTTAGGACTTTGAGCTTCCACTGCAGGGGGCATAAGTTCAATCCCTGGTTGGGGAAGTAAGATGCAGCATGGCCAAAACTAAAATAAATGACTTTTTTTCCTAAAGGGACAGAACGATGGAGTGGGAGTTAGCCAGGTGATTAAGATGCTGGGAAGTAATTCCCAGGGAAGGTACAGGCATGAACAAACAAGAGTAGGTGGGAACATGGCCCATTTCCGGGGACAAACAGCAGATGATCAAGGTGACTGCAATGTGAATTTACGAGTGGTCACAGGGGGGTCATCGTGCCACCCTCCACTTGCAGAAAGAAAAGGACAAGGCCTGATGATGAGGGGCCTAGACCTTGGTAAAAACCTGAAGGCTTTGTCCTGGGAGCAGCAGAAGTCATTTAAGGATTTAAACAGCAGAGTGACACAATCAAATCTGCGTCCTTAGAAGAAGCCTCTGAACTCTGACCCATTTGCTGGAGGCTGTGGATATTGGTACAGCCTCCATGGAGATGTATTAGGCAAGAGGCATTCACATTAGAAGGTCCCATGGCCTCTGACACAGCAGTTCCTCAAGGAGTTGATCCTACCGTTACAGGCACACAGGCGGGAAATCAACACTGTTTGTGTGCCTAAGAGACTGGATGCTAGTCAAACAACCATCAGGAAGGTAGCAGCAAGCTACGCCATGGCCCATCTGTGCATTGGAGTACTATGCAGCTTTACAAAAGAATGAGCCACATCTCTATGCATTAGGTTGGTGGGCTGGTAAATGTTTAACTGCCAGGTCTCTGGGGGAAGAAACAGTCCTGACATGTAGCGTTTGCCAGTGTCTGTGGCACTAGTGGTAAAGAACCTGTCTGCCAAGGCAGAAGACATGAGAGAAGTGGGTTTGATCCTTGGGTCGGGAAGATCCCCTGGTGGAGGGCATGGCAACCCACTCCATTTTTCTTGCCCAGAGAATCCCCACGGACAGAAGAGCCTGGCGGGCTACAGTCCATTGGGTTGCAGAGTCAGACAGGACTGAAGTGACTTGGCACACAGGCACATACGGAAGTGTTAATACTTCCATCACAGCTGATTGTAAGCTACCAACGTGGCCTCACTGAAGGCAGAACTTGGAAGATCTCCTCAATAGCTCACCATGATGTGAGATTTTCATACTTTGTGACCCCATAGTCAGAAGCACGCCAGGCTTCCCTGTCCTTCACCATCTCCTGGAGCTTGCTCAAACTCACGTCCATTGAGTCGGTGATGCCATCCAACCATCTCATCCTCTGTTGTCCCCTTCTCCTCCTGCCTTCAATCTTTCTCAGCATCAGGGTCTTTTCTAATGAGTTGGCTCTTTGCATCAGGTGGCCAAAGTACTGGAGCTTCAGCTTCAGCATCAGTCCTTCCAATGAATATTCAGGATTGATTTCCTTTAGGATAACAGTTAAGAAGCGATAAATTGTGCCTACTTATCGTTGTGCATAACAGAATTTTTTGAGTTGTTTAGTTGTTAGGTCATGTTCGACTCTTTGCCACCCCATGGACTGTAGCCCGCCTTTCTCCTCTGTCCAGTGGATTTCCCAGGCAATGTACAAACTTACCGAGTTGTAAATTTTTATAATTTAAGTTTTGGTAAAAGCTATCCTTAATGACAGGCTTGCACAATTCCCGGAAGTTTAGCAATCAGCCCTCACAAACTGTTACAAGTTGGCACCCACACACCACGGAACAGTTCCAAGATGAAACAGCAAAGTCGATTTACAGACAAGGCTCTGCAGGACTCTATCGCATCCCCCACAGATACACATGCCCTCCCCGTTACTTCTCCTTTCCAGGATGGATCTGGAACACTTCTGGCTCACACCTACCTCAGGGCCTTTGCACTTGCTGTTACCCTTCTCCCACTCACATAACACACATGACTCGCTTCCTCACCTCCTCCAGGCCTTTACTCAAATGCGACCTTTATCGAGGCCTTTTCTGACCACCCTGTTAAAAAAATAGAAACCTTCCAGCCTCCTCAACATTCCACCTTCTTTGCTTGCCTTATGTTCTAGCAACAGCACTGACTGTGCCATCCAACCTACTATGTAATGTTAAAATGTATTAATACCTGCCAGGGCTTCCGTGTGATCCAATGGTTAAGACTTCACACTTCCAATGAAGGGGGCGTGGCTTCAATCCCTGGTCTGGGAATTAAGATCACACATGGAGTGCTAAGACCCCCCATGACCCTGAAGCCAAAAAAAAAAGTTCTTGTCATTTTATTCATTGACTGTCTCCCCCACTAGAATATTAGCTCCTTGAAGGCAGGGGGTTCTGTCTGTTTTCTTCTCTGATCTAACTCCAGTGCCTAGAAGAGTGCCTGGCATATAGGGTGCTCAATAAATATTTATTGAATAAATAAGTATACACTTAGGTAAAAAAATGAAGCATAGACTATTTACGATGGCCAAGACATGGAAGCCACCTGAGTATCCATCAACAGATGAATGGGTAAAGAAGATGTGGTACATAGACAGAATAGAATACTACTCAGCCATAAAAAAAAGAATGAAGTAATGCTATCTGCAGCAACGTGGATGGATCTAGAGTGTATCATACGAAGTGAAGTCAGACAGAGAAAGAAAAATATCATATATCACTTATATGTGGAATCTAAAAATAATCATACAGATGGGGAATTCCCTGTGGTCCAGTGGACACAAGTTAGCAACTGGACAACAAGACTAACCACCAGTGGGCAGGATTCAGTAGTTTCACTGCTGAGGTCTTGGTCGGATCCCTGCTTGGGGAACTAAGATCCCACAAGCCTCACTGTGGCCAAAAAAAAAAAATACAGATTAACTTATTTAAAAAACAGAATCAGACACAGCAAACAAATTTATGCTTACCAAAGGGGAAAGGGGGGAGGGATGAATTAGGAGTTTGGGATTAACAGGTACGAGCTACCATATATAAACTAGATAAACTAGGACCTATTGTATATAGCACAGGGAACTCTGTTCAATCTCTTGTAATAACCTATAACCTGGGCAAACTCTGGGAGATGGTGAAGGACAGGAAAGCCTGGTGTACTGCAGTCCACGGGGTTGTGCAGAGTCAGACACGACTTGGCAACCGAACAATAACAGCAACAATAACCTAAAATGAAAAACGATCTGAAAATACACACACACATATATTCTAAATCACTTTGTTTCCAGAAATTAACACAACATTGTAAATCAACTCTAGGTCAGTTTTTTAAAAATGAATAAAAAAAATTTTTTTTGAATAACCTGCAGAATGGTGTAAATAACCTGAATAATATTCCCCTAGCTGTACTTACATACGACAGACAGTCTCTGGGAGAAAATCCAAGGGACTGCCGGCCCCAGAGCCTCGCAGGAAGCGCTCCGGGGGAACGGAGACGAGAAAGGTTTCGCTGTATCCCTTGTGTGCCTTTGGAAATCTGTGCCATGTGCCTTTAATTACCTATTAATATTTTTTTTCAAGTGTTCTATTAAAAGTACTGCCACAGGCTGCCGTGTGAGCTGGGATACCCAGGAGAGCAAGCCTGAGCCAGGAGGAGGCCAGGGCAGTGACCCGGGAGCGGGGGCCGGATGCGGCTGCCAAGCCTTCATGGCCTGTTCCAGAAGGTCCGACTGTGGAATGTTCTCCACGAAGCCCTTAGAAGGCTCTGGGAGGCCAGCCCTGTCCCTCAAGCCTGGGGTTTTTGCAAGCCAGACAGGCGGGTCTCCCAAAAAAAGGCAGCTCCGCCTCTACATAAAAAGATCCCCGTAAGAGTCCACTTTCCCCAGCCGGTCAGCGTCAGCGGATACAAACTCCTCTCTCTTGCTCTCCCTCTGCCTTCCCACTCATCCTCCGACCTCCTCCTCTCTCGTCCCGCTCCCTGCTCCTCTCCCCGCCTCTTCCTCCCGCTTCCCTGCTTCCCTCATCTGGAGCCTCCCTCCAGCCACACACCACCTCCTCAGCGCCTCTGAAACACCAACTGCCTCTCCAAAGGCTCAGTGCCTTTGTCCCTTCTGTTCCCTCCGCCTGGAACTCCTTTCCCCTGCCTCTTCCCTGGACCCTGGTTTAGCTCGGAGGTCTTAGCTTCCTTCCTTCATGTCACAGAGATTTACCAGGCATCAAGGGTTTGTCAGGCACCCTGCCAGGGGTCAGGGAGCAAGTGTTAAGGAGAGGCCACATCCTAGCTGGGAAGGGCAGGAAACAAAGGAGTCAGTAGGAACCAGAAACAAGAGAATTCTTTAAAAGAACTAAAAACTACAAGAGTAAGTCGTCTGCAGTCTGAATGAGGAGAAGGAGTTCACCTGGTGAAGAACTGGGAAGAGAGAATCAGGAGGAGGGAACAGCAAGTGCGATGGCTCAGAGGAATGAGAATGAGCTCGGAGAGTTGTGGAATCAGAAAGAAGGCCAGTGTGGCTAGATTTGAGGGAGTGATGCAAAGTGTCATCAGAGGCAGCCAGAAAGGTAGGTTTTCATGAGGGATGTCAGAGACTCTGCAAGGAGCTGGGTGTCCCCTCCTCCTGGAAGCCCTCCTTGACTGCATCAGGCTCCCTCACCCTAATCCTGTTCACTCTAGGTTGTAGTTCCCTGGTCACAGACCTGTATCCCTCTCTGCCCTGTGAAGTAGAGCCAGTCACAACTGTGTCTCCAGCACTACCCAGCACAAGCCTGAGTACACAGCAGGTGCTCAGTAAATGCCCTGGTCATCACCAGGAAGGCCTGCCTTCTCTGCTTCCTGACCTCCCTTCTGCTTACGCCTCTTCCTGACCCAGCCCAGCCTCTTTCATCCCATCCTCAAAGGATTCTCTGGGGAGGATCCCCAGCCTCTTTCATCTTATCCTCAAAGGCCCATGTGGGGAGGATTCCCAGTTCTAGCCACCTCTGATGGGCTGCAGGCCCAAGATGAAGGCTCTGAAGTGGTCAGATCAAACATCTCTAGAGCTGGCCTTGGGCTGGGCCAGCGTCGGGGAGGCTCAGAGGCGATGCAGTTTCCCAGGCAGGAGTGTTCCAGAATGGAGAATGAGGTGGGGGGGGCGGGGGTTGAGGAGGAAGGAGCACGTGGAGCCAGCCAAAGGGCCCATTTGTTTCCCCATGGTCATAAACACATAACTTCCAGTTGCTGACTCATTTCATGCCAGGTGCTGGGCTAATTTTTAAAATATTGTCATTTATTAATTCAAATGGATAAGATCTGATTGGGGTGCTGAATTCAGAAGACTCGAAAGGCCTGTTGGGGGGTGCTTCCCTGGGGGCTCAGGGGTAAAGAATCTGCCTGCCAATGCAAGAGACAAGGATTTGCTCCCTGGTTCCAGGAGGATCCGACACGCCTCGGAGCAACGAAGCCCATGTTCCACAACTAGTGAGACAGTGCTCTGGAGCCCAGGAGCCGCAACCGCTGAAGACTGTGGTCCCTAGGGCTTGTGTTCCACGATCGAGGCCACCGCCATGAGAAGCCCATACACCGCAACTAGAGGGTAGCCCCTACCCGCTGCCGCTGGAGAAAGCCTGAGCGCAGCGACAAAGACACAGTGCGGCCAAAAAAGAAAACGGATTAGTCAATTAAAAAAATTGTAAAGTCTAGGAAGCAAACCAACTGACATCAAAAAATGAGGGGATGAACAAAACACAGTATGTCTACACAATGGAGAATTATTAAGCTGCCATCTTTATGTGCCACCGTTGTGCTGGCATGAATGACCAGGATAAAGTTCTCGAGAGCATCAACAAGGCCAAAATGAGAGGCAGATGCCAAGTTCTTGTTAGGCTATGTTCCAAAGTCATTTTCCAGCTTTTAATAGTGACGATGAAGCGTGATTACATTGGCAAATTTGAAACCATTGATGATCACAGAGCAGGGTCACTTGCTGTGAACCTCACAAGCCTGTCCCGTTAGTTTAGTTTCATTGTTCTGATCACCGCAGCTGGCATCTGGGACCAAGAGGAAGCGAGACAAAAACACACAGGAGGGACAGTCCTCAGATTCTTTTTTCTAGAGCTATAACAAAACATACAGATAAAATACCTCAATGGGAAGGAAATGAAGTGAAATTCTGACACATGTTACAACACAGATGAACCTCGAAAATCTTTTGCTAAATGGAATAAGCCAGACACAAAAGGACAAATATTGTACTGGTTCACTTATATGAAGTACCTAGAATAGGTACATTCACAGAGACAGGAGAAGAAAGGTTATCAGGAGCTAGGAGGAGGGAGTGGGGAGTTATTGCTTAATGGGCACAGGGCGTCTTTTGGGGATGATGAAAAAGCTGTGGAAATGGAGAGTGGTGATGGTAGCATTACATTATGAACATGCTTAATGATACTAAATTGTACATGCTAAAATGGTAATTTTTTAAAAAACTGAAGTATGATTGATTTTCTGCATAACCTTACTAGCATGCAAAATGAATGCAATTGTTCAGGAGCTCAAACATTATTTGGCACTACCCTTCTTTGGGATTGGAATGAAAACTGACCTTTTCCAGTCTGTGGCCACTGCTGAGTTTTCCAAACTTGCTGACATATTGAGTGCAGTGCTTTAACAGCATCATCTTTTAGGATTTAAAAACAGCTCAGCTGGTTTTCCCAGTAGTCATGTACGGATATAAGAGTTGGACTATAAAGAAAGCTGAGCACCGAAGAATTGATGCTGAAGAAGACTCTTGAGAGTCCCTTGGACTGCAAGGAGATCAAACCAGTCAATCCTAAAGGAAATCAATCCTGAATATTCATTAGAAGGACTGATGCTGAAGCTGAAGCTGAAGCTCCAATACTTTGGGCACCTGATGCAAAGAGCCAACTCATCGGAAAAGACCCTGATGCTGAGAAAGATTGAAGGCAAAAGGTGAAGAGAGCAGCAGAGGGTGAGATGGTTACATAGCATCATGGACTCGATGCACATGAATTTGAGTAAACTCCAGGAGATAGTGACGGATAGGGAAGCCTGGTGTACTGCAGTCCATTGGATTGTAAAGAGTCGGACACGACTTAATGAACAACAACAAGTGATCAATTTACAATATTGTGTTAGTTTCAAGTGTACAGCAAAGTGACTCAGATATACATACAGATTTTTTTTTCAGATTCTTTTCCTTTATAGGTTATTAAAGATATTGAACATAGTTTCCCTGTGCTACTCAGTAAAAATTCTTGTTGTTATCTATTTTACATCAAGTAGTATGTATCTGTTAATCCCAAATTCCTAATTTTCTCCTTTGGTAACCAAAATTTAGTTTTCTATGTAAGTCCATTTGTTTCAAAAATAAGTTCATTTGTATTATTTTTTAGATTCCATGTAGAAGTGATATATCTGTCTTTCTCTGACTTACTTCACTTAGTATGATAATCTCTAGATCCATCCATGTTGCTGCAAATGGCATTATTCATTCTTTTTTATGGCTGAGTAGTATTCCATTCTATACACACATATATATTTCTATATATATCACATTTTATTTATCCATTCATCTGCTTACATGTCCTGGCTATTGTAAACAGTGCTGCTATGAACACTGGTGTGCATGTATCTTTTCAAACTAGAGTTTTCATTTCTCCAGATATATGCCCAGGAATGGGAATACTGGATCAAATGGTAACCCTATTTTTAGAACCTCCATACTGTTTTCCATAGTGGCTGCTGCTGCTAAGTCACTTCAGTCGTGTCCGACTCTGTGCGACCCCATAGATGGCAGCCCACCAGGCTCCCCCGTCCCTGGGATTCTCCAGGCAAGAACACTGGAGTGGGGTGCCTTTGCCTTCTCTGATAGTGGCTGCATCGGTTTACATTTATACCAACAGTATAGGAGGATTCTCTTTTCTCCACACCCTGTCCAGCATAAAATGGTAAAATTTTATTTTATGTATTTTTAACAACAATTTTTTTAAAAAGTACTTAAAGGTACTGGAAAAGCCAGTGGCGTAGGGATCTAAGAGTTGCTGGACAACATGAGCGCCCCCTAGAGGTTCATGGTCCTGAAGTAAGCGTAGACCCACTAAGATGTTTACAGGGACAGCCCACCATAGGGGGAGAATTGCTGGGTGTCTGTGGGTGGTGGTCTTCTCCTTGAGACTGATGAGTCAGAGGAACCAAGCGTTGAGGGCGGTCGAGAGAATCTGCAATGACCAGCCACAGGCTCTACACTGGGTGAGGGCAGAGTAGTCATCAAGGGAACGGAGACAGCTGAGAAGAATCACATTAATGGAATGGAGGTCCTGGGAAAGTTGAAGGAATTTCGGAGTTGGGTAGGGCTTCCCTGGTGGCTCATTGTTAAAGAATCTGGCTGCCAATGTAGGAGACTCAGGTTCGATCCCTGGGTTGGGAAGATCCTCTGGAGAGGGAAATGGCAGTCCACTCCAATATTCTTGCCTGGGGAAATCCGATGGACAGAGGAGCCTGGCGGGCTACAGTCCATGGGATTGCAAAAGAGTTGGCTGCAACTTAGTGACTAAAACAATAACAACAGATGGGTGAGCAGGAAAGTTCCACGTGGTGGGGCTGGTGCAGGATGTTTGAAGCTGAGACTGCAGAGGGAGCAAACAGAGGTTCTTGGTTGTAACAAGTTATCTTCTCTGATCGGAAGAGGGAGGGAAGAGCTGAGAGAGAGTGCAAGGCAAGATCTTTGGGGGAGAAGAGGTCAAGGCACTGAAGAGCAAGTATGCTGAAACAGTCATCTCTGGGCATTCGGAAAAGCCCAAGAATTAGGACAGGAAAGAGTGACAGAAGCTAGCGGACTGAGGGCCGGACAGCTTGGGGTCACCACTGGTTGCAACCAGCCAGCACAGCAGGTGGTAGAGTGACTGCTGAGCTTCAAAATGACAGGTGAGCTGTGGTGTTGGAGAAGACTCTTAAGAGTCCCTTGGACTGCTAGGTGATCCAACCAGTCCATCCTAAAGGAGATCAGTCCTGGGTGTTCATCGGAAGGACTGATGTTGAAGGTGAAACTCCAATACTTTGGCCACCTGATGCGAAGAGCTGACTCATTTGAAAAGACCCTGATGCTGGGAAAGGTTGAGGGCAGGAGGAGAAGGGGACGACAGAGGATGAGATGGCTGGATGGCATCACTGACTCGAAGGACATGAGTTTGAGTAAACTCTGGGGGTTGGTGATGGACAGGGAGGCGTGGTGTACAGTCCATGGGTCACAAAGAGTCGGACACGACTGAGCAACTGAACTGAACTGAGAGCTGCTATTTTTATCCCCATCACTCTAATTCCACCCAAAGGGCATCTGGCTGGAACAGACCTTGCTGTCCTGAGGATGCGTGGTTGTCATGGTGACAATGTCTCCATCCCTTTGGGCCAGAGGATGGGATCTGGCTTCCACATCCAAGGAAACAGCCAGGCTCACATCCTGGGGAATGTTATTATCTGGAAGACCTTTACTGGCCTGGGATTCCTTCGTTTACCAGCCTTAGTTCTTCCTGTAAGAAGCCTTCCAGGATTCTTCCAAATCTCCCTTCCCCACCTCACCCCCTCCTCATACAATCTGGTTTCTACCCTGGATCTACTGCATGACTCTTTGGATCCTAGTTCTCCCACTAGCCATCGAACCTGGGCCCCAGAAGAGAAATTGCTGGGTCCTATAACCACTGAATCACCAAAGAATTCCCAATAAATTTTTTTTTTCAATGTGTCTTCCTGGGACTTCCTCGGCAGCCCAGTGTTTAAGACTCTGTGGTTCCAGTGCAGGGATACATGGATTTGGGGATACAGGTTTAATCCCTGGTCAAGGAACTGAGATCCAACATGCCGGATCAGAGATCCAGGCTCCCAGATGCCTTGCAGCCAAAAAGCAAAACATAAAATAGAAGCGATGTCGTAACAAATTCAATAAAGACTTTTAATATTGTCCATATCAAAAAAAAAGTTCTTAAAAAAATGCATTTTACCCTTGACCTAACAACCCTACTGCTGAGAAAGCATGCCATAGAAATCAAACCTCCAGGAGGTAAGGGCTTATATGCTGGGTGCTCACTGCAAGATGTGAGAGCTGGACCATAAAGAAGGCTGAACACCAAAGAACTGATGCTTTCGAACTGTGGTGCTGGAGAAGACTCTTGAGAGTCCCTTGGACAGCAAGAACAAACCAGTCAATCCTAAAGGAAATCAACCCTGAATATTCATTGGAAGGACTGATGCAGAAGCTGAAGCTCCAATACTCTGGCCACCTGATGCAAAGAGCTGACTCGTTGGAAAAGACCCTGATGTTGGGAAAGATTGAGGGCAGGAGGAGAAGGGGGTGACAGAGGATGAAATGGTTGGATGGCATCACCTACTCAATGGACATGAGTTTGAGCAATTCCAGGAGACAGCAAAGGACAGGGAAGCCTGGCGTGCTGCAGTCCGTGGGGTCGCAAAGAATCAGACATGACTGATTGACTAACAGAAAACAACACAGTAGTTAGAAGCTGAGAATCAAAGATGAAACTTATTCTGGGGGTGAATAAATGATAGCCTCCTCACTCTGTGAAATCTTTTGAAAAAATTTTTGTTTATTATTTATTTTTATTTATCTTCATTGTTGCCTGCGGGCTTTCTCTAATTGCAGCAAGCAAGGGCTATTCTTTCTTGTGTTGTGGTGCATCGGTTTCTCATTGTAGTGGCTTCTCTCGTTGCGGAGCATGGGCCAGCTAATTGTGGCTCCCAGGCTCCAGAACACAGGTTTCAGTAGATGTGGTTCAGGGCCTTAGTTGCTCCATGGCATGCTCCGTGGCATCTTCCCAGGCCAGGAACTGAACCTGTGTCCCCTGCATTGGCAGGCGGATTCTTAACCACTGGACAAATAGGGAGGGCCACTCTGTGAATTCTTATACAATCATTCCAAAGAACCCATTCTGGCAGACTTGGTCCAGGGGTCCACCAGTTGTTTAAAAACCATGATCTTCAGACCACACTGCAAAACAGCCAAATCAGAGTCGCTGGGGGCCAGGGCATCAGTATTTTGTAAAAGCTTCTCCAAGTGATAGCCAGAGTGAAAACCACTGACTTGGAGGGATTTCTTGTGGCATAAAGCAAGAAAAGGAAGCTGCAGAGATGTGAGCAACATCTCTGTGAGGAAACAACAGTCCCCTGTGGATTGGTTTATCAAGTATGTGCCAGGCTCTCTTCTAAGCATTGACTCCTCATAAACTCTACGATGTGCGACTGTCACCATCCCCATTTTACAGATGGGAAAACTGAGTCTCGGAATGGTTCAAGCACTTGCCCAAAGTTATGGGCTATTAAGTGATGGAGTTGGGATTTGAACCCAGGTCATCTGGCTCCTAAAACTTCGCTGCGCTCTTAATTGCTAAACTTTCTATACGTATGCGTGTATGTGTGCATAGTCGCTCAGTGGTATCCGACTCTTTGTGACCCTGCAGATTGTGGCCCACCAGGCTCCTTTGTCCCTGGAATTTTCCAGGCAAGGGTACTGGGATGGGTTGCCATTTCCCACTCCAGGGGATTTTCCCAACCCAAGGATCGAACCCGAATCTCCTGCATCTCTAGGATTGGCAGATGGATTCTTTACTGCTGAGCCACCTGGGAAGACTTATATACAAATATATATTCATACTTTCATGTATTAATATTCCTAAATAACTCTAATCTTCCTATATATATATAATACTCCTATATATGTTTCTATATGTAGTACTTATATGTAATACATGTATTTTTACATATAGTAGTAAATATATATAGTATTTGTGCATTAATAAAAGTTTTCTATATATCATATTACCATGTATATTCTTTTTTTTTTCCCCATGTATATTCTTTAGCTGTAACTACCTATATAAGGTGATGGTACATAAAATATTCTTAAATATAATATTTATACTTGCTTATATATATACTATTCCCACATATCATTCATAAATATATTTATATTAATATATCCCTTCATATGTTTCTCTATATAAAATTCCTATATAAATATTTCCATATGTAGAACATTTCTAAATATATTCACATATACATAATATTCTTACACACAATAATCCTATATACAGTATGTTTTTGTATTTCTATATACTATACTTCTACTTAAGTAATATTTATATATATTATATATATAATCCCTCCCAAGTCACCCCATCCTGGGTCTGCTTCTCTCTTTGGACTGAAGAGCTTCTAGGCCTTCCCCTCTTTCTTTCTCATCTTTTTACACCGTGTTCTAAAAATTTAACTTCTCTGGTGGCACAGACAGTAAAGAATCTGCCTGCAGTGTAGGAGACCTGGGTTTGACCCCTGGGCAGGAAAGATCCCCTGGAGGAGGGCATGGCAACCCACTCCAGTATTCTTGCCTGGAGAATCCCGTGGACAGAGGAGCCTGGAGGACTAAAGTCCATGGTGTCACCAGATTTGGACACGACTGAGTGACTAAACCAACCACCACCACCAATCCAACTCAATTCTGACTACCTGAAGGTTTTCTAAAGAGGTACTAGGTAGACGGGTCCTTTATTTACTTGGAGATAAGCTCTAATCCCACAGGTTAAGGGCTCAGTCCCACTAGACCGTACCCAGTCACAAGTCCAGGTGGTCATTAGTGCTTCTGACCAAACAGCTATAAATCAACTCCTTCCTCTGTTGGATCATTTGTTAGCATGACTCTTGAAGCTCAGGGAAACGTTTACTCACATGGGCCAGTTTGGTGGTTCAGATGGTAAAGAATCTGCCTGCAATGCAGGAGACCTGGGTTCCATCCCTGAGTCAGGAAGATCCCCCGGAGAAGAGAATGGCAACCCATTCCAGTATTCTCGCCTGGGAAATCTCATGGACAGAGGAGCCTGGCCGACTAGAGTCCATGGAGTTGCAAAGAGTCGGACACGACTGAGCGACTAACTCTTTCACTTTTCACCAGTTTATTACAAAGAATATTAAAAAGGATACAGAAGGACAGCCAGGCGAAGAGATGAACAGGGCGAGGTCCTGAACAGTTTCAAGCACAGGTGCTTGTGGCCCCACATAACTGGAATATGCCATTTCTAAGCACGTGGGTGTGTTTACCAACCTGGAAGCTCATCAGATCTTGTTGTTCAAGAGTTTTTAGGGGGTTTCCCTGCTGGCTCAGTGGTAAAGAATCCACCTGCCAATGTATGAGACACGGGTTCGACCCCTGATCTGAGAAGGATCCCACGTTTCAAGAAGCAACTAAGCCCGTGCACCACAACTATTGAGCCTGTGCTCTAGAAGCCGGGAGCCCCAACTACTGATGCCTGCGTGCCCTAGAGTCTGTGCGCCACAACAAGAGAAACCACCACAGTGAGAAGCATGCTCACCTCAGCTAGAGGGTAGCCCCTGTTCTCCACAGCTAGAGAAAACCCCACACAGCAATGAAGACCCAGCACAGCCAAAATAAAGATAAATAAATAAACTGTTGTTGTTGTTTAGTCCCTAAGTCGTATTCAGCTCTTTGTGATTCCATGGACTGTAGCCCGCCAGCCTCCTCTGTCCATGGGATTTCCCAAGTAAGAATACTGGAGTGGGTTGCCATTCCCTTCTCCAGGGGATCTTCCAGACCCAGGGATGGAACCTGGATCTCCCGCTTTGCAGACAGATTCTTTACCATCTGAGCCACCAGGAAAGCCCTAAACAAATAATTTTAAAATGAGTTTTTATGGAAACGAGGACTGATTTGCAATGAAGAAAATAGAACATTTCAGAGGAGCTTTATGGGAGGATATCAACACATCCCTGAAGTTAATAAACTGCTACAGTTAGTAAATGTTTGTGACAGAAAAGTCACATATTCAAGGTTATACATCTGTCCCTGTTCAACAAAATTTTGTTTTCACAAGCGAAAATCCTTGCTGAGACTTTCAGAATCTAAAAGCGAGATGCCATTCATCACATGGTTCTTGGAGGAAGAACAGTGTGAAATAAAAGGAATGGCAACTATTTTTTTCTGCTCTCTCGAGAGAAATCCTACCCACCAACCTTGGAAGTGAAATTAACCATTGAAATTCACCTTCAAGTACAGTCTCTGGTCATGATGCAAACAAAATCTTTCAGAAGGTACATCCACAGAGACACAGAGATAGAACGATTAAAACCGAACCAATAACTGAAATCACAGAGAACTTCCTTACTGTTTTAGGCTCCATACAATGCCCCACTAATATTACTACTACTCACTTCTCCTAGACAGTGAAACTGAAGACGTACATGCTACAACTAAGACCCTGCACAGCCAAATAAATAAATAAATATTTTTTAAAAATTTAAAGGAAAGCAAACAAAGACCATAAAGTATGGAGACGCAGACACAGAGAACAGAATTGTGGACACAAGTTGAGGGAAGGAGAGGGCAGGACGGATGGATGGAGAGGGTAGCATGGACACATACGCACTGCCATATGTAAAACAGATGGCCAGTGGGACCGTGCTGTGTGACTCAGGGCACCCACACGGGGCTCTGTGACAACCCAGGCAGCTGGAATAAGGTGGGAGGGAGGTTCAAGAGGGAGGGGACATTTGTATGTATACCTAGGCTGGTTCATGGTGATACATGGCAGAAACCACCACAGTATTGTAAAGCAATCATTCTTCAATTAAAAATACATACATTTAAAAACAAAAACTGTAAATGATGGTATTTGTGATTAAAAAGAAAAAAAAAAGAACTGATAGAAAATTCACTTAAATTAAAATGGAGGGGACTTCCCTGGTGGTCCAGTGGTTCAAACTTCAGACTTCCACTGCAGGGGACATGGGTTCAATCCCTGGTCAAAGAATTAAGATCCTACATGCCACAGGGTGTGGCCAAAGAGTTTAAAAATATAAATAAATAAAATGGAAAGTAGTCTAGGGGGAATAATTTTTATAAAACTTTCATCTCCAATCCACTTTCCCTCCAACTTTCAAGACGTGGGCAAGTGGAGCTGAAAGTTCCAAGACCCTAATCAGTTGATTTTTCTGGTGAGCAGCTACATCCGTAGACTATGAAGTGACTCATGATGTTACCACATTAGCATAAACTCAGGGATGATCAAAGGGGCTCCTTATGGATAATAAAAGACACTTCTATTGCTCAGGAAATTCCAAGGGATTTAGGGTCTCTGTGCCAGAATCAGGGACAAAGATCAAATACATGTCTTATTATAGCATAATATCCTCCCTTCAAGTCAAGGAGCTCAATTGCCCTCTCTTTGAGTGAGAGTTGAATTTAGTAACTCAACTTGCCATGAATAGAATATAGCAGAACCAAAGGCATGTCACTTCCTGGATTGGATTATAAAAAGATTTCGGTTTCCATGTTGGGTTCTCTCTCATCACTTGCCCTGGAGGAATCCAGCTGCCGTGTGTTAAGAGATAAACTGAGGCATATAAATTTTTTTAACAGTTTAATCGAGCAAAAATTAATTCCAAGCAGGCAGTACCAAATTGGAAGCAGTTGATGGAAGTGAAAGAAGAGAGTGAAAAAGTTGGCTTAAAGCTCAACATTCAGAAAACTAACATCATGGCATCCGGTCCCATCACTTCTTGGGAAATAGATGGGGAAACAGTGGAAACAGTGTCAGACTTTATTTTTTGGGCTTCAAAATCACTGCAGATGGTAATTGCAGCCATGAAATTAAGACGCTTACTCCTTGGAAGGAAAGTTATGACCAACCTAGATAGCATATTCAAAAGCAGAGACATTACTTTGCCAACAAAGGTCTGTCTAGTCAAGGCTATGGTTTTTCCAGTGGTCCTGTATGGATGTGAGAGTTGGACTGTGAAGAAAGCTGAGCGCCGAAGAATTGATGCTTTTGAACTGTGGTGTTGGAGAAGACTCTTGAGAGTCCCTTGGACTGCACG
>NW_011494885.1:3066921-3067597 GCF_000754665.1 Bison bison bison
GCAGTCTAAAGTCTACCTTGTTAATTAATTTAACACAAGTCATAAGGACTCTCAGGAGAAGCCCACAGGTCCAGCCAACAGCCAGTGAGGTCTCCTGCCAATCTCCAGCCCCACTTGAGTCTCTGAGGGACTAAGATCTAGCAAACAGCGTGACCACAAGCTCTTAAGGAACCCGAAGCCACAGACGGCTTACCCTTCCCTGTGCCTCTGTTGCAGCTATAAACTGGCCCTGCTCATAGTGTGATGGTGAGGCATGAATGAATTAGCTCACGCAAAGTACTTAGAACCAAGCTTAGAAAGTAGTAGGTGCTTTTTAAAGTTTTTGCTATTATTGTTTTCATAATGTTGCAGCCACAAAGAAATACAGTCATTTCCCCCAGATTATGCCATGTGCCTTTTTTTTCTTCCCAGCTGTGCTGAATCTTAGTTGAAGCACTCGGGATCTTTGTTTTGGTAGGCAGGTTCTAGTTCCCTGACTAGGGATCAAACTCGGACCCCTTGCATTGGAAGCACAGTGTTTTAACCACTGGACCACTAGGGAAGTCCCATATGCCATGTGCTTTTTTCTTCCTGGCCATTGCACATTTGCATCCCACTCCTGAAACTCCTTCCTTACACTGCTTCCTTTTGGTTGGTCTTTTTTTTTTTTTTTTAAATCCTTGCTCAGTTCAGTTCA
>NW_011494885.1:3067697-3068704 GCF_000754665.1 Bison bison bison
AAAAGGGGACGATAGAGAATGAGATGGCTGGATGGCATCACTGACTCGATGGACGTGAGTCTGAGTGCACTCTGGGAGTTGGTGATGGACAGGGAGGCCTGGCGTGCTGGGATTCATGGGGTCGCAAAGAGTCGGACACGACTGAGCGACTGAACTGAACTGAGGAGCACTACGCTGTCAGGAGCTTGGGAAAGATTTCTGAGGAGAAGATCCGGAAACAAAGCAAGAAAATTATTTGATTGGCTTTAGCTTAAGCATTTGCTTTATTTGGGAAAGATTCATTGGTTGTGATTGGTTGTCCTTGTATTTTGATTCTTACTTTCGGCAAAAGATATTGCCTGCCATTTGAATAAATAATGAATGTTGCCTACCATCAAGCCATCAACCACTGTCGCCACCCCCATGAGCCCTGAGGGGAATTCAGGATGGAGAAAAACAAAATATTGGCCCTAGATAGTTAAGATTCACATCTAAGGAATAATTTCAATGATCCCAAACTCTTGCATCTTCCCATAGTTAGAAAAGCAATAAAATCATTAACTTGACATGTCTGGTTTTTGTCACTAGCAGTAATCTTTTGGGTACATGTTAGGTTTCCTTTTTCTAGCAAAAATTCTTATATATTCTGGCTCCTCCCTTACCTCTTCAGAGCAGTTCATCAGAGCTGTCTGAGAGGCTGTCTCTTGGGCTTCGTCTTCATTCAGTAAGGCCCCCCAATAAAACCTAAGTCACACTTTTTATGTTGTGTGTTTTTCTTCAGTTGACGTTACCTTGAGGCATTTATGGGCTTATGTTTGGGTTCACATACGTAGGCTGCTAAGGTATTTGAGCCACCCTAGAAGGCAATGGCACCCCACTCCAGTACTCTTGCCTGGAGAATCCCATGGATGGAGGAGCCTGGTGGGCTGTGGTCCATGGGGTCCCGAAGAGTCGGACACGACTGAGTGACTTCGCTTTCACTTTTCACTTTCACGCATTGGAGAAGGAAATGGCAACCCACTCCAGTG
>NW_011494885.1:3069200-3072617 GCF_000754665.1 Bison bison bison
GTGATTTTGGAGCCCAAAAAATAAAGTCTGACACTGTTTCCACTGTTTCCCCATCTATTTCCCATGAAGTGATGGGACCGGATGCTATGATATTAGTTTTCTGAATGTTGAGCTTTAAGCCAACTTTTTCACTGTCCTCTTTCACTTTCATCATGAGGCTCTTTAGTTCCTCTTCATTTTCTGCCATAAGGGTGGTGTCATCTGCATATCTGAGGTTATTGATATTTCTCCAGGCAATCTTGATTCCAGCTTGTGCTTCTTCCAGTCCAGCGTTTCTCATGATGTCCTCTGCATAGAAGTTAAATAAGCAGGGTGACAATATACAGCCTTGACGTACTCCTTTTCTTATTTGGAACCAGTCTGTTGTTCCATGCCCAGTTCTAATTGTTGCTTCCTGACCTGCATACAGGTTTCTCAAGAGGCAGGTCAGGTGGTCTGGTATTCCCATCTCTTTCAGAATTTTCCACAGTTTATTGTGATCCACACAGTCAAAGGCTTTGGCATAGTCCATAAAGCAGAAGTAGATGTTTTTCTGGAACTCTCTTGCTTTTTTGATGATCCACCGGATGTTGGCAATTTGATCTCTGGTTCCTCTGCCTTTTCTAAAACCAGCTTGAACATCTGGAAGTTCATGGTTCACGTATTGCTAAAGCCTGGCTTGGAGAATTGTGAGCATTACTTTACTAGTGTCTGTAATCCTTGCTGCTGCTAAGTCACTTCAGTCGTGTCCGACTCTGAGCGACCCCATGGACTGCAGGCCACCAGACTCCCCCGTCCCTGGGATTCTCCAGGCAAGAACACTGGAGTGGGTTGCCATTTCCTCCTCCAATGCATGAAAGTGAAAAGTGAAAGTGAAGTCGCTCAGTCGTGTCCGACTCTTAGCAACCCCATGGACTGCAGCCTACCAGGCTCTTCTTTCCATGGGATTTTCCAGGCAAGAGTACTGGAGTGGGGTGCCATTGTAATCCTTGCTAGTACGGCTCAAATGTCCCCCATCCTCCAGGAAGCCCTCTTTGATTTTTCCTTCCACCTTAGATGCAATACCCACTCTGGGATCCCTCAGTGGATCCTGAGCTCCCCTCTCCCAGTCCTGCCCAGTCTGGGAAGGGTTTGTTTCCACCACTGGATCGTCAGTCGAATGAAGGCAGGACTGGGAATACCTTGGTCACTGCTGGGTCCCCATCATTGCCTAGCACAGGGTGGACATGCAGGAAGCACTCAGTGAAAAGATAAGTAAATCTCCAAAGTCAACCAGGGTGTGTTTGTATGTATGTGATGTAGTGATTACAAAAGCTGCTTTCAGTATTACAGGCTAGCATGCTTTTTTTGCGGGCCCAGCTGCACAGAATGTGGGATCTTAGTTTCCCTCAGTTCAGTTCAGTTCAGTCCCTCAGTCGTGTCTGACTCTTTGCGACCCCATGAATCGCAGCACACCAGGCCTTCCTGTCCATCACCAACTCCCGGAGTTCACTCATACTCACGTCCATCGAGTCAGTGATGCCATCCAGCCATCTCATTCTCTGTCGCCCCCTTGTCCTCCTGCCCCCAATCCCTCCCAACATCAGAGTCTTTTCCAAAGAGTCAACTCTTCGCATGAGGTGGCCAAAGTACTGGAGTTTCAGCTTCAGCATCATTCCCTCCAAAGAAATCCCAAGGCTGATCTCCTTCAGAATGGACTGGTTGGATCTCCATGCAGTCCAAGGGACTCTCAAGAGTCTTCTCCAACACCACAGTTCAAAATCATCAATCCTTCGGTGCTCAGCTTTCTTCACAGTCCAACTCTCACATCCATACATGACCACTAGAAAAACCATAGCCTTGACTAGACAGACCTTTTTTAGCAAAGTAATGTCTCTGTTTTTCAATATGCTATCTAGCTTGGTCATAACTTTCCTTCCAAGGAGTAAGCGTCATTTAATTTCATGACTGCAGTCACCATCTGCAGTGATTTTGGAACCCAAAAAAAAAATCTGACACTGTTTCCCCATCCATTTCCCATGAAGTGATGGGACCAGATGCCCTACAGGGAATAAATCCACACCCTCTACAGTGGAAGTGCAGAGTCTTAACTATTGGACGACCAGTGAAGTCCCATAGCATGCTATTTTTAATCACCAAAGTAGTGGTATTTTGGGCTTCAGAATTTCTTGGTAATCAGACATTTGCAACCCAGAGAGTTGCAGACTATTTCATAATTTCAGAGGAACCAAGTTCACTCTGTAAGAAAGCTTTCTGACCACATGCCTTGCTGTAAAAAGTCTTACAAGTATCTTACTAATAAAGGTCGCTTGCCCTGGATCATCAGAGGGGCCAAGCATTGCATTCTCTCTCTTTTTTAAATTAAACTTTTTCTTTTGAGATAATTGTAAATTCCCGTGAAGTTTGAAGCAATAATACAAAGAGATCCTTGTGTGCCTTTTACCCGTTTTCCCCCATTTTATAAAACTACATACTAGTTGATTCTCCTTACTGAAGCCGGGTGCTCAGTCACGTCTGATGCTTCATGACCCTTTAGACACGACTATAGCCTACCAGGCTCTGCTGTCCATGGGATTTTTCAGGCAAGAATACTGGAGTGGGTTGGCATTTCCTCCTCCAGAGGATATCCCCCACCCAGGGATGGAACCCACATCTTCTGTGTCTCCTGTATTGCAAGCGCACTCTTTACCCAAAGAGCCATCAGAGAAGGCCCTTACTGAAGGCAGTTATGTTCTGTAATGTGACCACAAACACTGAATTCACGAATACTGAACCACCGATCCTAGGGGAACACGGGGTTAGAGTCCCCAGAAGTTTCTGGTGACGACACTCTGAACCCGTCAATATGTAACTTGGTTTTATGCGTCTTCCTGTTTAAAGATACTTTCTGTAATGTACACTGTTGATTCGCTCACACCGAGCTCAGACCAACAGCACTACAGTGGCGCCTAAAGGAAGCTTATAGAACAAATACATTCTAAAACTCTTTTGCATTTTCTCCGCAAGGCACATCACAGCTTTCTGGCTTATAGGGGAACACTGTGCAACAAACACTTCAGCCCTAGGGTTTGGGAGCCATTTTAAACAGCAACATCACCAACAAAAAGCAGAAAAATGTGAAAAACGTGGCACCAAACAGACCGTGAAAGGGACCCTTGTTTACAGTCTGAGAGCTGAACCGAGCGGGCAGAGTGAGGCTCGCCTCGTTCGACCTCGCCTGGGAATGCGCGTGTCGGGTGACTCAATTTCTTGGGCCGCTCTGCGCATGCCTGGAAGCGACCTCGAAATCCTACTGATTTTAGGGTTTTTCTGTATTTGCTTTCACAAATAGGAAATCCGCAGACAATGAGGACTGGCTGTTCAGTAAGACATCCCGGATGTTGACACTGATGAGGTCGACGTTTCCGCCCCAGCTCACGCCTGGTGCTCTCTTATAGC
>NW_011494885.1:3072813-3073434 GCF_000754665.1 Bison bison bison
GACGGAGGAGCCTGGTAGGCTGCAGTCCATGGGGTCGCGAAGAGTCAGACAGGACTGAGCGACTTCACTTTTACTTTTCACTTTCATGCATTGGAGAAGGAAATGGCAACCCACTCCAGTGTTCTTGCCTGGAGAATCCCAGGGACGGCAGAGCTTGGTGGGCTGCCATCTATGGGGTCGCACAGAGTCGGACAAGACTGAAGTGACTTAGCAGCAGCAGTGACGTCAAGAATGTTATATACGTGGAATCACGTAGCCTATATCATTGGGGGATCCTTTTCAAGTGTACAGTTGAATGATTCTTATTATACTCACAGAGTTACACAATCATCACCACAATCCATTTTAGAACATTTCTTTACCCGCCAAAGAAACCTCACACTCCTTGGCCATCAGGTCCCTTTCCCTCCATCCTTCTCAGCCCTTAGTAACCACCAATCAATCTAATTCCTGTCTCTATGGATTCGCCTACAGTGGAGTCATGGGGTATTCCCTGGGGTCCAGTGGTTAGAAGCCTGCACTTTGACTGCAGGGCAGAGGCTGAGGGTTCAATCCCTAATTGGGGGAAATAAGATCCCACAAGACACAAGACACAGCCACCAGAAAAAAGAAAACAGAAAG
>NW_011494885.1:3073534-3083361 GCF_000754665.1 Bison bison bison
GAAAGGAATCATAGGCTATGTGCTATATGGTCTTTGTGTATGGCTTCTTTTTTAAAAAAGTTATTTATTTTTAATTTTTTGGCTGTGCTGGGTCTTTGCTGCTACAAAGGCTTTTCTCTAGTTGCCGAGAGCAGGGACCACTCTCCAGTTGTGGCACTCGGGCTCTAGGGCGAGTGGGCTTCTGTGGTTGTGGGCACCTGGGCTCAGTAGCTTCAGCTCCTGGACTCTAGAGCACAGGCTCAGTAGTTGTGGCGCATGGGCTTAGCTGCTCGGTGGCATGTGGGATCTTCCCGGACCAAGGGTCGAACCCATGTCTCCTCCATTTCCAGGCAGATCCCTTACCACTGAGCCACCAGGGAAACCCACGGCGTCTTTCACTTAGAGTTACTTTTTCAATGTGGTAGAACAGATCAGAACTTCATCCTTTTTTCAAGGCTGAATACTACTGCATTGTATGGATCCACAACATTTTGTTTATCCATTCATCAGTTGATGGATCGGTCTTGACTCTTTGGTGTGAAAGCAAAGAAGTTGGAGCTCAAGTACCTTTTTTTTTTTTTTTCTTCAAACTAAAATATCTGTGTTACTAATAGCATTTTGGTGTTTTTCAAAACATGTACCAAAATACTGGTTTAGTCACAGGAAATTGTGCTGTGGTGTTTGTTTTGGATGATTGCTGGGAGTTTTATAGCTCAAGCATTTGAAGCTTCAAAGACAAATATTTGATCCAAGTGCTGGTTCTAAGTGTTGGTGCATATTTACTTGTTTAACCCCTGCAACAGCCCTGCATAGTAGGGATGTTATTATTGTGCCCCCACTTGACGGTTGAGAAAACTGAGGTGTGGTCCCCAGGGCTGCTGCAGCCAGGGAGTGGGGAAGCTGGCTTTGAACCTGGACTATCTGGCTTCAGTGGCCTCAGTGTTGGTCACAACTCTCCTCAGTTCCACAAAGTCAGTCAGCAGCGAGGAGCTCGTGGTGTCACATCTGGAGGCTGATCGGTCTGTCATTTCAGGATTCTTGTGCTGGAAGATTTGGGAATTCTAAGGTGGCCTGGACTCAAGGAATGTGCCATAGATGATATAGCTTCTGGGATTTGCTTCAAAAAAAAACACAAGGGTGGGTACTGGATGGCATAGAGAGGGCCCAGGGTGAGCCAAGTACTTGATGATGAAAAGCAAACACTCAAAACAATAGGTGGTGACATGAGGACACTTGATCTTTTTTTTTTTTCCTTTATTTTTTGAGCTGTGTGATTCTTTTTAAAATTTTACTTATGCATTTCATTTTATTTTTGGCTGCACTGGACTTCTGTTGCCGCGAGGGCTTTCTCTGGTTGTGGTGTGAGGGCTTTTCATTGTGGTGGCTTCTCTTGATGTGAAGTACAGGCTCTGGAGCATGCGGGCTTCAGTAGTTGGGGAGTGTGATCTTAGTTGCCCCTCAGCGTGTGGAATCTTCCCAGGCCAGGGATCAAACCCGTGTCCCCTGCACTGGCAGGCAGATTCTTAACCACTGGACCACTAGGGAAGTCCTGCTGTATGATTCTGTTTTATTTTATTTTGTAATATTATGGGCACACCATACAGCACATGGGATCTTCGTTCCCCTACCAGGGATTGAACCCATGCCCCCAGCATGGGAAGCGCAAAGTCTAAACCACTGAACCATTGGGGAAGTCCCGAGGGTGCTTGATCTTTTGATAAAGGCTTTGGCACGGAGACTCTCCAGCCTATAAAGGTGAGAGGATGGCCCTGGCTGCAGACAGAACTCCTTCCATCTTGGAACTTCTTGGCTGTGTGGCTCCAGCTAAGTGATTTCATGTCTCTGAACCTGGGGCCCCTCACCTGCCAAGGAGACAATCCTGACTTTCTTTGAGAGCCTGAACGTCCAGGGCTGACCTGCCACAGTAACTCAACAAGTGGGCAGTTCATGGATGGATGACTTCACCTTCAGTCTTCTCATCAGCAAAATGACATAGTCAGAGTACCCACCTTTTACAACAGTCTGTTTATTCATTTACTTACTATTTATTGAGCAGCTATTAAACATAATTACTGAATATCTAGGGTTGGAGTAGAGCAGTGAACACGATACCTATCCTGGGGCTTCCCTGGTGGTCCAGTGGCCAAGACTCCATGCTCTCAATGCAGGGGAACCAGGTTCAATCTCTGGTCAAGGAACTAGATCCCATATGCCCCAACTGAAAACATTCTGTCTGCTACAACTAAGACCTGAGAAAAACTATCCTTGCCTTATGGAACTGACACTCTAGTGATGACCTGTCTATCTATCTATCTGTTATGTTAAGTGGTATTAATAATAAATGTACTAGGAAGAAATCAAGAAATAAAATAGGTTCTGAGATAAATAGTGATACCATGGAGGAAGAGAAAGATAGCTATTTTCTTTGGTGAGGTCAGGAAGGCCCAACTGAGGAGATGATGTCTGAGCAGAGACCTGAAGGAGGTGAGGAAATGAGCCACACAGAAGTCTGGGGAAGAGGGGGTCCCAGGCAGAGAAACAGCAAGTGCAAAGGCCCTGAGGCAGACCTGGGCCTGGGAAGGTCAGAGCAGAGCAACGAGGCCAGTGTCTGGGATAGAGAGAGCAAGGGGAAGAAAGAGGGAAATGAGCTTAGAAATGGGATGGGGGCCTCGTGGGTCCAGCTGAGTGAGGCGGAAGCCACAGGAGGAATTTGAAGAGGGAAGTGACAACATTCACTTCCTGTAAAAGGATTCAGCTAGCAGGCCAGGAGAGACCTTTCTGTTGGAGGCAAAGGCGGAAACAATGAGGAAGTGAATGCAACCGTCCAGGTGGGAGATGCTGGCAGCTGGGCCAGTGTGCAGTTTGCCAGTCAGACTTTGGATACACATTGAAGGTCAACCCAACGGGACTTCCTGCTGGCTCAGATGTGGGCCGTGAGAAGCAGAGAAGGGGCACGAATCCCTTCATAGTCCCTCCAGCTGGAGCAGCTGGAAAGATGGAGTTTCTATGTTGTGGAAGGAAATAGGGTACTCAAAGCACCTAGCACACAGCCGCACCTGGGAACGTGCCTGACCTGTACTAAGTCAGTTTAAGAGGATGTTGTCAGCCAAGTATTGGATTGCATCACAGGGAAGGCAAGGCAAGGCTGACCCAACCTTGACAAGACTCCTCAGGCAAGTGTCAGGCACGGAGCCAATTTTCCACCCTAACCCTCTCCCTCTGGGCTGGGCCAGCCTCTCCCTTCTCTGGGCTAGAGAGAAATAAGCTCTCCCATCTCCACCTTGAATTCACTCTCAGCCAGGTTACTGAGACTCCTTCTTCTTTCTGCCAGGCCTGTCTTCACTCAGGTCACTGATAGCTACTACTAATGGCCCACACTGCAGCTGTTTCGTGTGTCTGCGTGTGTGTGTGTGTGTGTGTGCGTGTGCACGCGTGTATGTGTGTGTGTGTGTGTGTAGCTAGAGACAGAGATCCAGTCTCCCACCCCATGCACATGACCTGTCCCCTTCCCCCTCTTTCAGGACTTCTGAAACTGTTTTCTCCTCCCTCTTTTGCACATTTTCCCCTTTCGATTTCTTCTTATTTTTTGACCACTCTCCGTAGCAAGTGGGATCTTAGTTCCCTTAGTTCCCTGACCTGGGATCAAACCCACATCCCCTGCACTGGAAGCACTGGACCCCTTCAAGGAAATCTCTCTTTGTCTTTTTCTCTTTTCTTTTATAGTAATCTACTGCTTAAAAGACTGATTGATTGATTTTTGGCTGTGGTGGGTCTTCGCCGCTGCGCATGGCGTTTCTCTAGTTGCAGGGAGTCGGGGCTGCTCTTTACTTGCAGTGCATAGGCTTCTCATTGGTGTGGCTTCTCTTGCTGCAGAGCCCGGGTTCTAGGCGCTCAGGCTTCAGTCACTGCAGCGTATGGGCTCGGTTGCCTCCCTCTAGAGCTCCGGCTCAGTAGCTGTGACGCACGGGCATGTGGGATCTTCCCAGATCGGGGATTGAACCAGCGTTCCCTTCACTGCCAGGCAGAGCCGTAACCTCTGGAGCACCAGGGAAGTCCTTATTTGCGTTTTTCTTGCTGATTTGTAGGAGTTCTTTACACACTGTGGATATGACACCCTTCGTCAGTTATATGTGTCACAAACATCTTCTCACAACTTGCAGCTCGTCTTTCCATTTTGTTGATGGGATCTTTTGATGCCCAGAGATTTTACTTTTAATGTAAAATCAACGGTTAGTACTTTTGGTATCCTAAGAAATCTTTCTCTACCTCACTCACTGCCATAAAAAGGAGTAACAAAGGTTTTTTATATACTCCTTGGGAATCGTCTCCAAGGTGAAGAAACTGTGTGATCAACATGCCATTGTTTGCATTAAGAGAGAGGGAGAGGGTGTGTGTGTGTGTGTGTATGTGTGTGTTTATATTGCTTCTCCAGGCATAAGGTATATCAGCAAGATAACAAGTAATTAGTTATACCAGTTGACTCCAAGGAAGGGAACAAGGTAGTTGGGGGAATCAAGATTGAGTAGGCATAAATTTTGAAATATAGGAAAGCATTCTTTAAAACCTGAACCAATTACAATTTTTTGGACCACATGGTATGTGGAATATTAGTTCCCTGACCGGGGTTGGAACCCGTGCCCTCTCCAGGCGAAGCACAGAGCCCTCACCGCTGGATTGTCTGGGAAGTCCCATAATTACGACTAGTTTAAATGCAGCAATCCTTCTTAACCTCAAGGTCATAAAACTATTCTCCCATGTTTTCCTCTAAGCATTTTGTCTTGCAACCTACTGGGGATGACTTTTGTGTATGATGCCAGGTAGAGATTGGATCTCCCGTCCCATATGGATAAGCCACACTCTGCCCCCATGACCTGCAAGGCAACCTCTTTTCTGTATCACATCTCTCCAGATGCGTGGGTCTGTTTCTGGGCTCTCTGTATGTTTTGGTTAATCTGCTCATCTAATCCTATGTAAATACCATGATCCCTTAGTTGCTAAGGTTGAATAATACTTATCTGGATGACTGCTGAGGCCAGCCCTCTTGTATTCCTTCCTCTTCAAGATCATTTTGCCTTTTCTTGTCTCTATGTTTCCCAACATGAATTTGTTACCTAGGGCTGCTTGAGGGAACGCCCACAAACTGGGAGCTTACACAACAGAAATGTGTTGACTCATGGTTCTGGAGGTTAGAAGTTCAAGATCAAGATGAAGCAGGATTGGATGTCTCTGGTGGTCCAGTGGTTGAGACTCCACACTTCCACTGCAGGGGGCACTTTGGCCACCTAATGCGAAGAACTGACTCATTGGAAAAGACCCTGATGCTGGGAAAGATTGAGGGCAGGAGAAGAAGGGGTCGAGAGAGAATGAGATGGTTGGATGGCATCACCGACACCATGGACAGGAGTTTGAGCAAGCTCTGGGAGCTGGTGATGGACAGGGATGCCTAATGTGATCCCTGGTTGGGGAATTTCAACAAACTGTACAATGTGGCAAAAATAATAATAATAGTAATAGTAATTCCTATGAGGGCTGGAAAGGAGAATCTGTTTCAAGCCTTTCTCCTTGGCTTGTAGACGGCCATCTTTCCCTTGCGTCTCTTCACTTCGTCTTTCCTCTCAGCCTATCTCCCCTTCTTTTTTTTTCCGGCCGTACACAGGGCTTGCAGGATCTTAGTTCCCTGAACCGGGTCACAGCAGTGAAAGTGCTGAGTCCTAACCACTGGACCGCCAGGGAACTCCCCAAATCTTCCCTTCTTAAAGGACACCTGTCCTGTTGGATCAGGGCCCACCCTAATGGCCTCATCTTAACTTAATCACCTCTGTAAAGACCTGATGTCCAGGACTTCCCTGGTGGTCCAGTGGTTAAGAATTCTTCTTCCACTGCAAGAGGGCATGGGTTCCATCTCTGGTTGGGTAATGAAGACCCTGCCTGCCACTGTCGTGGTTGTTCAGTCACTCAGTTGTGTCCAAATCTTTGAGACCCCATGGACTGCAGCACCCTAGGCTTCCCCGTCCTTCACTATCTCCCAGAGTTTGCTCAGACTCATGTCTATTGTGTCGGTGATGCCATCCAACCATCTCATCCTCTGTTGTCCCCTTCTCCTCAGTTGGGAAAAAACAAGAGAAACCAAAAACCCCCAAAATCTAAAAATGAAGTTATATTCTGAAGTGTTGGTGGGGAGGACTTAGTTTTTGAAGGGGGGACACAATCCAACCCATCAGTTCAGTTCAGTTCACTTCAGTCCCTCAGTCGTATCCGACTCTTTGCGACCCCATGAATCGCAGCACGCCAGGCCTCCCTGTCCATCACCTACTCCTGGAGTTCATTCAGACTCACGCCCATCGAGTCGGTGATGTCATCCAGCCATCTCATCCTCTGTCGTCCCCTTCTCCTCCTGCCCCGAATCCCTCCCAACATCAGAGTCTTTTCCAATGAGTCAACTCTTTGCCTGAGGTGGCCAAAGTACTGGAATTTCAGCTTTAGCATCATTCCTTCCAAAGAAATATGATCTCCTTCAGAATGGACTGGTTGGATCTCCTTGTACCATAACACTACATAAACTTGATAATCAGTTTCATAAGTATGGAAAGTTTTGGTTTTTTTTTTTTGCGAGGGGTGGGGTGGCTACTGAGTGGAATTACATTCTCACTGCACCTCATAAATTGTTTCCCACTTCCTTTCTTACCTTTTGGGGGGATCCCTCACAAACATCTGTCCCCTTAAAAAGAACAGAAGCATCCTGCCTCCCGCATTCCAGTCTCATCTCATTGTGTGTCTTTGGGCAAGTGGTCTTCCCTCTGGGAACCAGAATTTCCTTATCTGCATAGAGAAACTCTTCCTGGCAACAGCAGTGATAACACTAATAGTTACTGGGCAGCCTTGTTCTAATGATTAAGTGGGAGGATGTCTAAAAATCCTGGAACCTACGGGGCTGAGGAGCAGGCCGCGCAATAACACTTCAGCAGCTTGCTTTGATGACGTTTCTCAAGTTCCTCTTTGTGTTCCAGTTAAACACTAGACTTCCTCAAAAGCCCAGGGCTGAGTCTGGCTTCTGCTTTAGTTCACTCGCACAGGGACAGCAAACACGTGGCTCTGACCAGTCTGACCACTGGATGTGTTTTCTTTCACGTAGTGCATTAAAAAAAATTTTTTTTTTAAGCAAACAGTAAAACAGAGAGGACTTCACATTCAAATTAAAAGACTCTAGGTTGTTATAAATCAATTATACTTCAGTTAAAAATTTTTTAATTAAAAAAAAAAAACACCTGTAGGGACTTCCTTGGCAGTCTGGTGGTTAAGACCCCACAGTGCCAATGCAGGGGGCACAGGTTCGATCCTTGGTCGGGGAACTAACATCCCACCCGCCAAGTGGCATGGCCTCCCATCCCCAAAAAAACAAAACAAACAAACGAAACACAAAACCCTCTAGACTGTCAATGTCCCTTGAAAAATCAGATGCAGCCACACTAGGCCCATATTTCCACATGGCAACAACCAGCCTCTTGCGTCTGGCTTCTTTCACTTGGCATTACGCTTTCAAGGTTCATCTGTGCTGTAAGCATGCATTGGCACCTCCTTTCAATGGCTGGCTAATTTATATTCCTTTGTAGGGAAATTCCAGGTCTTGTTTATCCATTCTTCAGTTGATCAACATTTAGACTTCAGGAGCAATTTTGTTGGATGATGGGGGTATAACGTGCATACAAAATTCACCCTTTTTAAAAATATATTTATTTGGCTGTTCCAGGTCTTGGGAGAAGACAATGGCAACCCACTCCAGTTCTCTTGCCAGGAGAATCCCATGGATGGAGGAGCCTGGTAGGTTGCGGTCCATGGGGTTGCTAAGAGTCGGACGTGACTGAGCGTCTTCACTTTCACTTTCACTTTTCACTTTCATGTCTATGGGGTCGAATAGAGTCGGACACGACTGACGAGACTTAGCAGCAGCAGCGGAAGCCAGGTCTTGGTTGCGGCATGAGCGATCTTTAGTTGTGACACGTGTATCTAGTTCCCTGATCAGGGATGGAATCCGGGCCCCCTGCATTGGGAGTGTGCTCTTAGCCACCAGACCGCCGGTTCAGTTCAGTTCAGTCACTCAGTCGTGTCTGACTCTTTGCGACCCCATGAATCGCAGCACGCCAGGCCTCCCTGTCCATCACCAACTCCCGGAGTTCACTCACACTCACGTCCATCGAGTCAGTGATGCCATCCAGCCATCTCATCCTCTGTCATCTCCTTCTCCTTCTGCCCCCAATCCCTCCCAACATCAGAGTCTTTTCCAAAGAGTCAACTCTTCGCATGAGGTGGCCAAAGTATTGGAGTTTCAGCTTCAGCATCATTCCCTCCAAAGAAATCCCAGGGCCGATCTCCTTCAGAATGGACTGGTTGGATCTCCATGCAGTCCAAGGGACTCTCAAGAGTCTTCTCCAACACCACAGTTCAAAAGCATCAATTCTTCGGCGCTCAGCCTTCTTCACAGTCCAACTCTCACATCCATACATGACCACTGGAAAAACCATAGCCTTGACTAGACAGACCTTTGTTGGCAAAGTAATGTCTCTGTTTTTCAATAATGCTATCTAGGTTGGTCATAACTTTTCTTCCAAGAAGTAAGCGTCTTTTAATTTCATGACTGCAGTCACCATCTGCAGTGATTTTGGAGCCCCCCCAAAATAAAGTCTGACACTGTTTCCACTGTTTCCCCATCTATTTCCCATGAAGTGATGGGACCAGATGCCATGATCTTCATTTTCTGAATGCTGAGCTTTAAGCCAACTTTTTCACTCTCCTCTTTCACTTTCATCAAGAGGCTTTTGAGTTCTTCTTCACTTTCTGCCATAAGGGTGGTGTCATCTGTATGTCTGAGGTTCTTGATCTTTCTCCCAGAAATCTTGATTCCAGCTTGTGCTTCTTCCAGCCCAGCGTTTCTCATGATGTACTCTGCATAGAAGTTAAATAAGCAGGGTGACAATATACAGCCTTCACGTACTCCTTTTCTTATTTGGAACCAGTCTGTTGTTCCATGTCCAGTTCTAACTGTTGCTTCCTGACCTGCACATAGGTTTCTCAAGACCGCCAGGGACGTCTCTAAAACTCATCCTTTTTAATGGACAGGTCCATGAGCTTTGATCAAGGCAGAAGGTCAGACAGTCCACGGTCACAATGGAGACATGGAAGAATTCCATCGCCCTCAGAAGTCCTCTGGTGCTCCTCTGTGGTTTCGTCCCCAGCTCACCTACCAGCCCCTGGCAATCCCTGATCTGTCTGTCCTCAGTCACTTCATTCTTATAACAACATTGTGGGAGTTCCCTAGTTACCCTAATGGTTAGGATTCCGGGCTTTCATTGCTGTGGCCTGGGTTCAATCCCTCCCCGGGGAACTGAGATCACATTAGACTTGCAGTGCTGTTTAAAAAAAAAAAAAAGACTTCCCTGGCAGCCCGGTGGTTGAGATTCCATGCTCCAATGCAGGGGGCATGGGTTCAGTCCCTGGTCGGGAACGAGGATCCTTCCTGTTGTGTGGCTCTGCCAAAAAAACAAAACCAAAAATAATTTCACAGAGGCGTGTACCCTTCTGGGTCTGGATTCTCTTCCTCAGCAAAAAGATGTGAGATTTGAGATTTATCCACCTTGTAGAATTGTATCAGCTGCTTGTTCTTTGCCCATGCTGAAGAATATCCATCCATCGCCTGGAGGGACCACAGATTATTATCTATTTACTGGTTGGAGGACATTTGGATTGTTTCCAGTTTTGGGTGGTTAAGAATAAAGCCAGTGTAAGAATAACACCTGGGGGGGGGCGGGGGTTGGGGTTTTGTTTTTCTGTTTGCCACTGCAAGGTGAAATTTA
>NW_011494885.1:3083461-3087216 GCF_000754665.1 Bison bison bison
TATTTATTCAGTCATTAGCAGCATTGCTGCTGCTGCTGCTGCTAAGTCACTTCAGTCGTGTCCGACTCTGTGCAACCCCATAGACAGCAGCCCATCAGGCTTCTCCATCCCTGGGATTCTCCAGGCAAGAACACTGGAGTGGGTTGCCATTTCCTTCTCCAATGCAGGAAAGTGAAGTGAAAGTGAAGTTCCTCAGTCGTGTCCGACTCTTAGCGACCCCATGGACTGCAGCCTACCAGGCTCCTCTGTCCACTGGATTTTTCAGGCAAGAGTACTGGAGTGGGGTGCCATTGCCTTCTCCAATGCATGAAAGTGAAAAGTGAAAGGGAATTCGCTCAGTCACATCTGACTCTTCTCGACCCCATGGACTGCAGCCTACCAGGCTCCTCCGCCCATGGGATTTTCCAGGCAAGACCTTCTAGCTATCAACCCCCAAATACCAATACCTCAACCATTCTCAATCATTAATCTGCTCTTGTCTACATGGATTGGCTTAGGACTTCCCTGGTGGTCCAGTGGATGAAAATCCACCTCCCAATGCAGGGGATACAGGTTTGACCCCTAGTCGAGGAAGATCCCACATGCCACAGGGCAACTAAACCCGTGAGCCACAACTGCCGAGCCCTCACTCTAGAGCCTGTGCTCTGCAACAAGAGAAGCCATCGCGATGAGAAGCCCCTGTACTACAACGAGAGGGTGGCCCCTGCTCACTGCACCTGGAAAAACCCACACATAGCTACGAAGAGCCAGTGCAGCCAAAAATAAATAAATAAACACACACAGGAATTTCAAAACAAAACAAAACATGGACTGTTCTGGAAATTTCATATGATACAGAATCATGTGATATGTGGTCTTTTGCCACTGTCTTCTCTCAGTCATCATACATTTTCAGAGTTCATCCATACTGCAGTACATACCAATGTTTCATTCTTTTTACACAATTAATAATAATCCATGTAGACACAGAGTATCTTATTTATCCCTTCATCCATTGACAAGTCTCTGGGTTGTCTCCATCTTTTGGCTAAGGTGAGTAATGCTGCTATGAACACTCACGGACAAGTTTCTGCATGAATCTATGTCTTCATTTAACTTGGGTTCATGTAGAAATTTTGTACATCAGTTTTTATTTCCCTTGGGTAAACAAATAGGAGTGGGATTGCTGAGTCATAAAGTAAATGTAATGTTTAACTTTTTAAGAACCTGCCAGATCCTTCCAGAGCACCCGCCCCTTTCTCCATTCCAAGCAGCAATGTACAAGAGCTCTGCAAGCTTGCCTGGCACACTCTGAATTCTTTTTAAATATTTATTTTTTATTTAACTATGCCAGGTCTTTGTTGTGGCATGCAAACACTTTGTTGTGGCATGTGGGATCTAGTTTCCTGACCAGGGATCGAATCCGGGCCCCCTGCATTGGGAGCTCGGAGTCTTAACCACTGCACCACCAGGTAAGTTCCTTTGCATTTGGTGTATTTAATGAGCCATTCTCATAGAGCTGTGGTGATCTCAACAGCCTTTAATGTGTGAATACTCTCTTTCCCTGAGCACGCTTTTTTCTCTGATTCCAGGGTGCTGCAGTCCATGAGGTTGCTAAGAGTCGGACACGACTGAGCGACTTCACTTTCACTTTTCACTCTCATGCTTTGGAGAAGGAAATGGCAACCCACTCCAGTGTTCTTGCCTTGAGAATCCCAGGGATGGGGGAGCCTGGTGGGCTGCCATCTATGGGGTCGCACAGAGTCGGACATGACTGAAGTGACTTAGCAGCAACAGCAGCAGGTTGACTCAGGGCTGGGGTGAGGGGAGGAGGGGATGGAGGGATTAAGGGGTGATAGCTAAGGGTACGGGTTTCTTTTGGGGGTGATGAAATGTTCTGGAAAATATTTTTAATTTTATTATTCATTTATGTAGGCTGTGCTGGGTCTTCCGTTGTGGCACGTGGAAATGACCTCACCTCCCACCCTGTATCACCCAGCTGCAGATCCAAGCCTCAGCTGGCTGGCCCCCACCCATGGTCTCACTCCTCACGAGTGATCAGAGTCCTGTTGGTTTAAGCCACTCAGCTTGTGATAACATTACAGCAGCAACAAGAAACAAATACACTGTTGGAACAATTTATCTATAAAAAGAATTCACCTCCCCAAGCCTCAGTGTCCCAAGTGAAATGAGGATGATTACGTGCTCACTGTCCATGTCTATAGGCATCTTGTCTCTCATAGGGCTGTGCACACAGAAGGCACTTAATGTCTGTGCAGTGAATGCATGCCGACCAATGCTAGGTACTACCCAGCATTAATTCATTTACTCCTCAGGGACACTCCATGAGAGTAAAAACTATAGTCGACCCACTTGCTAGATGAAGAAAGAGAGGCAAGAGGGCTTAAATGACTGACCCTGAGGTTGTACAGTGTGCCTCTGACTGAGCTGGGACATGCCCGTCCCCTGCAGGGGGTAGGATGACACGAAGCTGGATCACATTAGTAGGAGCGGATGCCGCATGCCTGGCGTTCTCAGCTCTGTCAAGGGTGCCGGCCAGGGCTGCAGCTGGCGGCCACCACTCTGTTCTCAATGGGCATGGGGGGAGGGGGCACAGCCACTCCAGAGGGCACTAGAAACATGCGCGGGGGATTCCCTGGTGATCCGGTGGTTAGGACTTGGCGCTTTCACTGTCACGGTCCTGAGTTTAATTCCTGGTCGGGGAACTAGGATCCTGCGAGCTGAGCGAGGTGGCCAAAAACAAAGAAAACACGCAAGAGTGTTTCCTGTTGCCAGAAGGGCTGAGGGCCACTTGGTGCTGGCACCTGGCAGACGGCAGCGGGCAGGCAGGCCACGCCCGGGACAGCCTCACACAGTGAAGACCTGAGGGCTGGCAGTGCCTCGGCTGGGAACCACTGAACGTGGGGCCCAAGCCTGCACCTCGGGCCTCGTGTCTGAGAACTAGCACTCTGGAGCCGCCTGCCTGGGCTCAAAACCACCCTGGTTCAGGACTTCCCTGGTGGTCTAGTGGTTAAGAATCCACCTGCCAACGCAGGGGACACAGGTTCGATCCCTGGTCTGGGAAGATCCCACGTGCCATGGGGCAACTAACGCTGTATCATGACGACTGAGCCTGAGCCCCACAGCAAGAGAAGCCACTGCAGTGAGAAGCTGGTGCCCCCCCACTCGCTGCAAGTCCCTGCTTAGCCACGAAGACCTAGCACAGCCAAAAATAAACAATTAAAAAACAAAAAAAACCTGGTTCAGCTGCAGACTCACTCTGTGACTGTCTGAGCTGAGTGAGCCCCTCTAACCATCCCTTCTGCAACCTCTCGTGAGGGTTAACAAAGGTACATGTCATGGCTTAGAACGGCCTGGGAGATGTCGGCATTGGCTCTGAGTGTCATTATTTTAGGAGTGAGAGCTCAGTGTCTAAATCCGTCACCCTTCCCAGTCCCCCGGGGCCGTCTGCGGGCAGCAGCAGGTATGAATGCCCCTGCCCCCCCATCGCTCCCTCACTCAGCCCGAGGTGTGCTTGTTGACCGACTACCCGATGCACCAACAGCAGGGCCCCTGGAGCTGCCTGTGGTTCCCAGGGAGGACAGGCAGAGGCGCAAGGAGATGAGGCCAGGCGGGGACCACAGGTTTATTGGGGGCTCCACGCACACACTCACGGCATCACACGAGGACAGCACGGTTACTCGGTACACGCGAGGTGGCCTCCGCCTACAGCTGGGGCCCCGAGGCCGTGGGGTGTGGCCTCCTCCCTGGTGGCC
>NW_011494885.1:3087347-3089665 GCF_000754665.1 Bison bison bison
GAGGGGGCCGCTGGGGTGGCCCCTGGGCCCGGAAAGGGGAAGCGAGCAGGCTAGTCCGGGAAGGGACCGGGGTGGGAAGGGCCGGCCGCCCTCACTCCAGGGACTGCAACATCAGCAACTGTTTGAGCACCTTCGTCTGGCTGGTCTCACGGATCTCGCCGGCCAGGAACATCTCATCCACGACCGTGTAAACCTGAGGGAAGGGAGGGCGTGGGGAGACTCTGGGGTGAGCAGTGGAGGGGACCCCCGGGGAGCTGGGAAATTCTGATGCCCAAGAACCAGCAAACAGACCCCAGCGGAGGCACCAGGGTGGCTGTGGGCTTCTGGCCCCTCACAGACCCCCTCCTCTGGCTCCCTCCTCCTCATCTTCCCCAGGAGCCCACCTTGTAGAAGTTGAATACCAGGTCCAGTTCACAGACGTTGTGGAAATATTCATTTAAGACCTAGGAGAAGAAGACAGAGGTGGTGCGAGATGGGCAAGGAGAAACACACACATGCACAGACAGGAGCAGAGGCGTCAGAAAGAGGTGGCACAACATCAAGGCCGAGGGGACTGCCCTGGTCCCGTGGCTAAGACGCCGTGCTCCCAAGGCAGGGGGCCCGGGTTCGATCCCTGGTCAGGAAATCAGCGGCCACACGCCACAACTAGGGATCCTGCGTGCTGCAATGAAGAGCGAAGATCCCAAGCACTGCGACTAGGACCCGGTGCAGGCAAAATAAATAAGTAAATAAAGAAACAAGGCAGAGAGAAACTGAAGGGAAACAGAGACCGGAGGAAACATCAAGGTGGGCAGAGAAAGACAGTGTCCCCTCCCGCAGGCTGAGGGCCCCGCACCCTAACAGAGGGCATCCAGACGGCGCCCGCCACCCTCCTGGCCCCCGGCCCGCGCACCTCCACAAAGTTGTGGATGGCCTCCAGGTAGGCCAGGTTGTTGTCATTGACGTCCACGCAGATGCAGAAGTAGAGGCCGGCATAGCGTCGGTAAATGATCTTGAAATTCCGGAACTGCGGGGCAGAGAGGCAGGCGGTCAGCCGCAGGGCGTGCCCAGGACCCCGCATACTGGGCAGGATGGCACCAACACGTGCAGTCCTGCGTTCCACACGTGGTCCCGGAGGCCCTGCTCTGTTGCCTGACTCTGCGCTGGGGACAGAGGGGTGGCCTGGCTCTCCCTGCCTCGGGCTCACAGTCCAATGGAGCGTCATCCTTAGTCACCCCCTAAGTGGGCAGCGAGGGGCTGTGGGTGCTCAGAGGGGACAAGAGGCTGACCCACCCTTGCAGTCCGGGAGGGCTTCCTGGAAGAGGGGGCATCTGCACTGAAATCTGGAGGATGAGCAGGAGTGATCAGGCAGGAGTGCTTTAGGCAGAGGGAATAGTATCGGGCAAAAGCCCAGAGCCGAGAGGTGGGGGTGCTCCAGGGTATCCATCTTCCCCTTTCTGTGACTTGCTGTTGCCTCTGGAAGGAGTCAAACTCCTCATCCTGGAACTAAGCTAGCAAATTCTTCCACAAACACTGCCGGAGTACATGCTGTGTGGCAGGCTTTGTGCTGAGCAGTACAGGCTCACTGCCTCCTGTAACCAAGACAATCCTAGTCCTGCCCTTAACTGAACCATAATATAAATATTCCTACCATAACACATAAATACAACCCAGGAATAAATATTCATGAGCCAGGGACGCAGACTCTAATTTTACACCATGTGTAAGTAGATAAAGCCATAGACAGAGATCCATGATGTACTAGCTGGCAAAGCATCTGAAAAATCCAGGCCAGTGTTGTGTGTGTGGCGCCATCTGCTGGCTACTTCAAAAGTCAACTCAAGCCCCTGATTTTTCTTCATTTTTTTTCCTCCCTAGCTTATCTTTGAGAATGCCTATACTTTTGATCTTCAAGATAATCACAATGGTGTGATCACTCACCTAGAGCCAGACATCCTGGAATGTGAAGTCAAGTGGGCCTTAGAAAGCATCACTACGAACAAAGCTAATGGAAGTGATGGAATTCCAGTTGAGCTATTTCAAATTTTGAAAGATGATGCTGTGAAAGTGCTGCACTCAATATGCCAGCAAATTTGGAAAACTCAGCAGTGGCCACAGGACTGGAAAAGGGCAGTTTTCATTCCAATCCCAAAAAAAGGCAATGCCAAAGAATGCTCAAACTATAGTACAATTGCACTCATCTCACACGCTAGTAAAGTAATGCTCAAAATTCTCCTAGCCAGGCTTCAGCAATATATGAACCATGAACTTCCTGATGTTCAAGCTGGTTTTAGAAAAGGCAGAGGAACCAGAGATCAAATTGCCAACATCCGCTGGAT
>NW_011494885.1:3089765-3095551 GCF_000754665.1 Bison bison bison
AGCAACAGTTAGAACTGGACATGGAACAACAGACTGGTTTCAAATAGGAAAAGGAGTACGTCAAGGCTGTATATTGTCACCCTGCTTATTTAACTTATATGCAGAGTACATCATGAGAAACGCTGGGCTGGAAGAAGTACAAGCTGGAATCAAGATTGCTGGGAGAAATATCAATAACCTCAGATGTGCAGATGACACCACCCTTAAGGCAGAAAGTGAAGAGGAACTAAAAAGCCTCTTGATGCAAGTGAAAGAGGACAGTGAAAAAGTTGGCTTAAAGCTCAACATTCAGAAAACTAACATCATGGCATTTGGTCCCATCACTTCATGGGAAATAGATGGGGAAACAGTGGAAACAGTGTCAGACTTTATTTTGGGGGGGCTCCAAAATCACTGCAGATGGTGATTGCAGCCATGAAATTAAAAGACGCTTACTCCTTGGAAGGAAAGTTATGACCAACCTAGATAGCATATTCAAAAGTAGAGATATTACTTTGCCAACAAAGGTCCGTCTAGTCAAGGCTATGGTTTTTCTAGTGGTCATGTATGGATGTAAGTTGGACTGTGAAGAAAGCTGAGCGCCAAAGAATTGATGCTTTTGAACTGTGGTGTTGGAGAAGACTCTGGAGAGTCCCTTGGACTGCAAGGAGATCCAACCAGTCCATTCTAAAGGAGATCAGTCCTGGGTATTCATTGGAAGGACTGATGCTAAAGCTGAAACTCCAATACTTTGGCCACCTCATGCGAAGAGTTGACTCATTGGAAAAGACTGATGCTGGAACGGATTGGAGGTAGGAGAAGGGGACAGAGGATGAGATGGCTAGATGGCATCACCGACTTGATGGACATGAGTTTGAGTGAACTCCAGGAGTTGGTGATGGACAGGGAGGCCTGGTGTGCTGTGATTCATGGAGTCGCAAAGAGTTGGACACGACTGACCGACTGAACTGAACTGACTGAACTGATACTTTTGTGGAGAAGGCAATAGCAACCCACTCCAGTACTCTTGCCTGGAAAATCCCGGGGACGGGGAAGCCTGGTGAGCTTCCATCTATGGGGTCGCACAGAGTCAGACACGACTGAAGCGACTTAGCAGCAGTAGCAGCAGCAGCATACTTTTTCGGAGAAGGCAATGGCAACCCACTCCAATACTCTTGCCTGGAAAATCCCAAGGACGGAGGAGCCTGGTAGGCTTCAGTCCATGGGGTCGCTAAGAGTCGGGCACAACTGAGCGACTTCACTTTCACTTTTAACTTTCATGCACTGGAGAAGGAAATGGCAACCCACTCCAGTATTCTTGCCTGGAGAATCCCAGGGACAGAGGAGCCTAGTGGGCTGTCATCTATGGGGCTGCACAGAGTCAGATACGACTGAAGTGACTTAGCAGCAGCAGCAGCATACTTTTGAGCTGTTGTTGTTTAGTCCTTTAGTCCCTAAGGGTGTCCGATTCTTTTGAGACCCCAGGGACTGCAGCCCGCCAGGCTCTTCTGTCCGTGGGATTTCCCAGGCAAGAATACTGGAGCAGGTTGCCATTTCCTTTTCCAGGGGATATCCTCTGCCCAGCGATCGAACCCACATCTCCTACATTGGCAGGCAGATTCTTTACCGCTGAGTCACCAGGGAAGCCCAATATTATTACAGTAGCTCCTGCACATAATCCATGGATTAGTAAGAATATATCAGGATGTTAACTCTACTTGAAAAAAAAATAAAAGATACACGATCAAATGATTGAAGGTCCCTGCTCTGGAGGGGCGGGATCGAGACAAGAAGCCACGAGGGCAGAAAGACTTGAGTTGGAGAAGTTACCCACTGACTGTCACCGCCGGTGTGGCCTTGGCTGGCTCTGACCCTGAATGGCGCTCTTCTTTTCTTTCCTGCTGTCGTCTGCCTGGCTCCTTCCTGTCACCGCTGCGTCACCAGTGATGCCCTGCATAGGGCTCCAGTCTGGAGCAGGCCTGGGTCGGGAGGGACCTAAGATGGTCCGGCCGCCCTGTGACATTCTCACCTGGCATCAAACCTTTCTGGCTCCTCCTAATCCGCCTCCCTGCCCACTCAGGGTCCCTCAGCTGCTGTCGTTTCCAGCACTCAGCATGGGGCCGGCCCTGCGCCGGCAGCATGGTGCCCCGGGAGAGCCGACATCCCTTATGCTCCGGCTCCCCTCCCTTCATCATCCCGCCCCCCACATCTCCACTGGGTTGGGAATGGACACCCTACTGCTGATCTTCCCCTCCACCTGTTCTTTGCTCAGTCAGCCCATCTGGAGAAATGACAGCACCCCCTACTGGTGGCTCCATTCTCTTTCCCACACCTCCTCGGATCCTCGGCCCTTCAGTTGGCTCTCCTTTCAAAATGCTTCTCGCCACCCCCACTGTTTCCATGACTGTGAAAGTCACCAGCATCTCTCACCTGGGCCGCAGCGGTCATCTCCTGAGCAGTCCCCTGGTTCTGCTCCTGCCCCTTAGAGAGGGATCCCTAAAGCCTAAGCTAGCCTACCTCCCTCCTCAGCTCAAAAGCCTCATGTAAGGGCCCAAGTCCTCATGACTGGTCACAAGGCCCCGAACCTCCTGCTTCTGTTACATCTTCAATCTCGTCTGCTCCCACCTTCCTCCCTGGCTTACCCCACCTCAGACACACTGGCTTTCTTGCTATTTCAGGAATGCCCTTGTACGCCCTGCTGCCTCAGGGTCTTTGCACTTGTTGTTCCCTGGGCTTGGAACATTCCTTTCTCAGATATCATCTCCTTCCACTTCTCCATTCCTTCAGGTCTGGGTTCAAATGTCCCCTGTTCAATGAAGACTTCCTGATCAAACCATTTAAACCTACGTTCCACTCCCCACCCCCCACTGTACACATCCCAGCCATTCCATCCCCCACAGCTGCTTCCTTTTTCTCCCTAGCATCTATCATATCTAACAACCTCCCATCGACTAAAACTAAAAACTTCAGCGGTCAGCTCTCTGAGAGAAGGGACTGGGTCTGTTTCATTTCCTGCTGTATCACCAGTGCCTAGAACAGTACTCGGCACATAGTGAGCTGCCAATAAATATCTGTTGAACTCCACATGGACAGAGGAGCCTGGCGGGCCACAGTCAACAGGGTCACAGAGAGTCAGACATGACTAAGCGCGCATAAACACACACAGACAGGACAATCAGCCTGGTCTCTTAACAGGCTAATACCGTGGGAATTAAAGCTAGAAGCATCTCAATAAAGAGCCCAAAACCAATGCCAAGATCCTTGACTGGCTCTGGACAATCAGTTTTGATGCTAAGTTGCTTCAGTCGTGTTTGACTCTTTGTGACCCATGGACCGTAGCATGCCAGGCTCCTCAGTCCATGGGATTCTTCAGGCAAGAATGCTGGAGCAGGTTGCCATGCCCTCCTCCAGGGGATCTTCCTCACCTAGGGATCGAACTTGCATCTCTTATGTCTCCTGCATTGGCAGGTGGGTTCTTTACCACTAGGGCCACCTGGGAAGCCCTCTGATGACCTGGGGGAAATTTAAATATTGATTGGCTTGAGACTAATATTAGTAAGGAAATATGACTCCTTTTATCAGGCCTGATGATACTGTGGTCATGGAAGGCAGTGTCTTTATTTTCTGAGATGTACCCTGTCATATTTAGAGATGTACTGTCATTATCTCTATACCTTTTTTTTGACTGCAATACATGGCTTACGCAATCTTAGTTCCTCAACCAGGGACTGAACCCGCACCTTTGGCAGTGACAGCATGCAATCCTACCCTCCAGACCGCCAGGGGATCCCCCCATGATCTCTCTAGCGTAATTGAAAACATGACAGCCAGGGATGGTTCGTTATACCATTCTCTATGCTTATGTGTTTGAGCATTTTTGTAGTGAGTTTTTAAAAGGCACCAGGAAAAAAAAAAAAAAAGGGTATTTGGCCAAAAAAAATAAGAGAGAAAAAGAGAAAAAAAAATGCAAACTCTTAATACTGATGAAATCTGGGGGAATTTTCAGTTGACTTCTCATTGTACTAACCTGTATGTCTGAAAATGTTCACCCTGAAAAGTAACCCACCCTCCTCAAAAAGGAAAGAAGACGGCAGGCAAGTTGATAAATGAATGAGGGGGGAGGAAGGAGAGTCTGAGGGGTTATTGCCATCTGAGGCTGGGAAGGGGGCCATCAAAAGAAAGCAGGGGAGTGTGGGAGGCACTGGCGGGGGTGGGGGTAGCTGTCACCTCCACAAAGTTGGTGTGTTTGGCGTCTCGGACAGTGACCACGGCGTGCACCTCCTCGATCAGCTTCTGTTTCTCGTCATCATCGAACTGCATGTACCACTTGGCCAGGCGCGTCTTGCCTGCTCGGTTCTGGATGAGGATGAAGCGGATCTGGGGATGGCAAGAGGAGGAGGCAGGGAGAGAGGTGGGGTGGGCGAGCCAGTGCAGGGCGGCCCTGCCCAACAGCCCCACCCTGCCCCATGGGGAAGATAGGGTCCACGTGTCCCAGCTGCCTGCCTTCCAAGGGTCTTGGCCACTCCCCTGAGCCCAGCCAGGCTGACCTGGCCACATGCTCCGGTCCCAGGTCCCTCCAACACCCCGTGGAGTGATCTCTCGTCCACTGGCCAACTCTGCAGTCGTTTCTAGGGCGCTGAGTCCCAAGCTCCACCAAGTCTTGTCTCCCTGACCTTGGACAAAAGATCCGCCCTTCTACGCCTCAGTTTCCCCATGGTGAAACCAGTTTTCCTTAGAAGACTCACCTTGTCAGGATGTTTTGAAGGTTAAATAAGTTTATAAATTTAGTCAGTGGCTGGCACTAACAGGCAAGCCAGGTATCAGCTGCAATTACCATCAGTGATGCGTGGGAGACCTGAGGTGTTTTTAAGATTTTGAAAAGCCAGCTCAACTGTCACAGGGCTACTGTGAACACCGAACAAGTTGATCTCAGAAGCGTTTTGTAAAGTCCCATTTACATACTGAGTGTTCAATAAAATTAACTATCATGACTGACGCATTTGACCAAGTGCCTAAAAACACAGACTCTAGAGCCCGAATGAATCCTGGCACTGTTGGCTGTGAGTCTGTAGGCAAGTTACTTGACCTCTTTGGACCTCAGTTTCACTGTCCACGCAATGGGCATAATGAGAGCACCTCCCTCATGAGACCACTGCACGAGTTCATGAGCACAACAGGGATAAAACAGTGACTAGCACATACTAAGCATTATACAAATATCAGTTCTTAGTGATATAATTCATTGTCATTTGACTTTAAGAAAATCATGGGCCAAGTGCATGCAGCTAGGAAGCCTGTCTTTGAGCCCAGTTCTGTGTGCTCATGTCCAGTTTATAGATGAAGAAATCGAGGCTCAGAGAATGGAAGTCTCACAGCCAGAAAGCAGAGCTGGGAATCCAAAGGCTTTGCTCTGAATCCCCTTATCCTGACTTGTGGAAGCCTCCACTGGGTCATGAGAGGCCGCTCTCTTTCGTAAGCCTCATTCTCTACACACTCCATCCCTCCTCCCCCAACTCATCTGAGCTGGACGGGAACAGGATATTACACTCTCCTTCGAAGAACCCCTTCTGCTGAGCCAGGGAAAACCACTTCCTAGCAAGGCAGGGGTCCTGGCAGGCAGGCAAAGGACATGGGGTGGGGGGTGGGGGTGGGCCCCACACCAGGCAGCCACAGCCTGGGGGCCAGAGCCAGAGATAGATGGAGGAGATAGGGAGGAGAGACGGGAGCAGGGCTACAGAACTAAGGGAGAGCTCTGTCTCTGACTCCTGAATTCCCTCATACACCTCTTCCTGTTTCTCCTCCCAACT
>NW_011494885.1:3095698-3105943 GCF_000754665.1 Bison bison bison
CTCTACCTCCAAGTTCCCCCGGCCCCGCTGGAGTTGCTCTCTTTTGACTCCTGCTTTCCCAGTTTCACGGCTCTCTGTCAGGGTGCCCCATCCCTGGGGACTGGTGCCAGCTCCAATGCCCAGTCCTTGTTCCCCAAACCCCCTCCCCACTTCTCACTTCCATGCTTACTCCCTACCCTCTGAGACCCCTCCTCTTGCAGAGACCTGTTCCATTGCTCCCCATTCATGTGTAGTATTCACTGCCTACTCCAAGCCTTCTTCCCTCTTACAGTACACTTTTCCTAACTCTAAAGCCCTATTCCCTACAGTACTTCCTGTCTCCAGGGTCCAGTCTCTTACCCTTGAGACTCTCTCACACCAGCAGTATCCCACCCAGTTCCAACACCCCCTCTCCGCCTGCAACATCAGCTTCCTGCCCCAAGAGACCCCCTCTCTCCTATCCCAACGTCTCCCATTCTTCTCCAGCTCTCCTGACGCACTCCCGAAAGCCCTCCGCTTGGGACGCCCCCTCCAGTTCCTTCTCCCCGCTTCTGAGATCCTGCCTCGTGAGCTGTTTCCCTGTTTCAAAATCCTCCAACCATCTCGAATGTCTCCCTCCCGCACAGCCCTCTCCCCTGGCACCTGGTCTTCAAAAGCTCCCCTTAGCCTCGATAAACCCAGTAACACACTCGCGCCCAGAACCACCCCCAGTTGCCTCCTTCGCCGGCCTTTGAATCGACCCCAATCCCGAGAGCCCGCGCCCGGCCCAGACCATCGCACCGCAGCAGGGGCGGCTTGTCAATATCCCACCGAGCCTGGAGTACCTGCACGTGGACCCACCCTTCGCCCTTCCCCAGCGTAGGCGCGCCCTCGTTACCATGGCGACCCCCGTCCGGACCCCAGCGGCCCCGGTCCCGCGGCTTCTGGGTGGCTCCGGCTCCGGCAGCTGTTGGGGGACCCAAGGGTAGAGCGGACTTCCGGCAGAAGAACTCACCCGCCCTCTCGCGCACAGCCCGCTGGGAATTGTAGTCCTGAAAAAAATAGGCTTGCTCGTCCGGGAGGCAAGCCGGGAAAAGAGCCTGTCCCGCTTCCCAGCATGCCGCGCGACTGGACTTTTCCTACGGCAAGGTTCAGGCTCCAAATGCATGTTGGGAGCCATGGGTTATTATCTTCTCGGAGGACTACAGTTCCCGACATGCTTAACAGCCAGCAAGACGAGAGTTGCATCCTGGGAAAAGTAGTTCCATCAGCCCTCCCTCCACCTCCCAGCCTAGGCGAGAAGGACATGATGGGAATAACTGTCTTAAATAAAACAGCGTTGGGAAATGTAATTATGTTTTCGTGCTTATCTAGTGCTCTGTTTAAAATGTGTTGAGTGTTTTCTCTGGGAGACAGACAGTGATTTAATAGCATCATTTTGGAAGTCAGAACTGTGTGCAAATCCTGCCGCCGCATTCCCTAGCTCTGTGACTTTGGGCGAGCAATTTCACCTCTTAACTCAATTTCTTCCTCTGTTAAAGAGAAAGTGATCAAGGGGTCATCTCAGTGGGGTGGTTTTAAAGCTTCGGCCAGTTTCCCAAGTACTTAGCACAGTGGTCGACACATGGTAAGCGTTCAATAAATATGAGTTAAAATCATGAATGTTCACTGTTTATATCAGGTAATAGGGGTCTTCTTGCTTCCTATTCACAGGTACACCTGTCTTCTTATACGGCCCGGCTGTTGGGAACCCCTTACTAGAACACGGTGGCACATAGTAAGCACTCGATAAAGGTATTGCTACTGAGGGCAGACTTGCCATAATAAAACCAAAACATACCCTGGATGTAAATTAAAAGTGTGGTTTTAGCAGAAGAACTAACACATAGGTCGGAGAAGGCAATGGCACCCCACTCCAGTACTCTTGCCTGGAAAATCCCATGGATGGAGGAACCTGGTAGGCTGCAGTCCATGGGGTCTCGAAGAGCCAGACACAACTGAGCTACTTCACTTTTACTTTTCACTTTCATGCATTGGAGAAGGAAATGGCAACCCACTCCAGTGTTCTTGCCTGGAGAATCCCAGGGATGGGGGAGCTTGGTGGGCTGCTGTCTATGGGGTCGCACAGAGTCGGACATGACTGAAGTGACTTAGCATTAGCAACACATAGGTGTTGAGTAACTGTAGGGGCAAAAAGAGGTAGATCATTTTCAGTTCTTGCACTCCTCTATCACCTACAGGGTTGGGACCAGGATAAAGTAAGCAATGTGCCCAGGGTACAAAATTTTAAAAGGCACTCAGTCTTAGATGTTGACCCCATCCTTGCAAGAGCCTGAAAGTGAGCAGCTGGCTTGCCTCCCCTTAGTCCCAGGCCTGATCTCTAGCACTCAGCTAAGTACCTGGCACAAGTCTGGTGTTTGACAAGTTTCCTGAATGAATGAATAGGAATCAGGGAAACAGACACCCTTAAGGCTAAGTAGAAGTTTTACAGGAATGAGTAGTTAGTATGTAATTTGTTTGAATAACCATGAAGACTAAAGTTGGTAAAACTGATTCATGATGTAAAACCAGGAGCAGTGATATCTCTGTGGACAGGGGGCTAGGAGGCAAGGGTTATGCTGGATTTGGCATAGTAATATTCTATATCTTGAAAGAGGTTTTAGTTACATAGATGTAGATTCACGCCAAAAATCAACAAACAATACACAGGATTTGTGCATTTCATATTACATAAAATTTACCTAAGGGGTTTCCATGGACTGCGCCCCCACCCCAAAATGTTTTTTAACTGAACAAAAAAAGTCAAAAATATTGAACCCTAGTTGATGATACGCATACTGTTTTGTTTTTTGTATTTTGGCTGTGCTGCACAGCATGTGGGATCTTAGTTCTCAGACCAGGAATCGGAACTGTAGACCCCCACAGTGCAAGCGCAGATTCTTAACCACTGAACTGCCAGGAAAGTCTCTGAAGTTAACCCTAAAATACATCAGAAAAAGAAGTTAGATTAGTGGATAGAGAGATTAAAAGATAGAGAGGTGAAAAATAACCAAAATTATAGACTCTAGACGCTGAGTATATGGGTATACACTGTGTAAAGCTTCTTGGAAGGAAAGTTATGACCAACCTAGACAGCATATTAAAAAGCAGAGACATTACTTTGTCAACAAAGGTCCACCTAGTCAAGGCTATGGTTTTCCCAGTAGTCATGTATGGATGTGAGAGTTGGACTATAAAGAAAGCTGAGCACAGAAGAATTGATGCTTTTGAACTGTGGTGTTGCAGATGACTCTTGAGAGTCCCTTGGACTGCAAAGAGATCCAACCAGTCCATCCTAAAAGAGATCAGTCCTGGGTGTTCATTGGAGGGACTGATGTTGAAACTGAAACTCCAATATTTTGGCCACCTAATGCAGAGAGCTGACTCATTTGAAAAGACCCTGATGCTGGGAAAGATTGAGGGCAAGAGGAGAAGGGGACAACAGAGGAGGAGATGGTTGGATGGCATCACCGACACAATGGACATAGGTTTGGGTGAACTCTGGGAGGTGGTGATGGACAGGGAGGCCTGGCATGCTGCCGTTCATGGGGTCGCAAAGAGTCGGACGCGACTGAGCAACTGAACTGAACTGAACTGTGTAAGGCTTTCAAACTTTATGCTTGGATATTGCCATAATAAAAGAAAAAAGAAAGAAAAGAAAACAGACACTGTCCTCACCCCAACAGCATTCATGGTCTAGCAGAGGAAATAGACATATGCGATAGACTTATGCATATAGACTTAAATGACATATGGAAATAACAAATTGCTTAGCAAACAACGATAAATATTTCTTATCTTCCATGGATTGGGAATTTGGAAGCTGCTTACCTAGGTGATTCCGGGCGGTGTCTCTCCCAAGGTTGCAGTCACGATGTCAGCTGGGTTTGCAGTCATTTGAAGACTCGATTGGCACTGAAGGATCTCCCTCCCAGGGGCTCCCTAACAGCATTGGCTGATTGATGCTGGCTGTTGGCAGGAGGCCTCAGTTCCTCGCCAGGTGGCCCTCTCCACTAGGACACGTGAGTGTCCTCACGTGACAGTGGTTTTCCCCCAGAGTGAATGAGCCAAGAAGGGGCAGGTCAATAGGTGCCCTGTTTTTTATGACCTGGCCTCAAAGTCACACCCTGTGATTTCCACAATATCTTATCAGTACACGGAACTGCCCTATCCAATGTAAAAGGGGACCTGAATACCAGTGAGAATTAGTGGGGTCCGTCTCGGAGGCCCGGCTACCACAGTTGCTTCAAGTAGAAGCACCTGGCCCAGATCAGGCATTAGGGACAAAGCCAGGTAGAGTGTGCAGGCAGGGAACAGACTTTGTCTCTGCTCTCAAGAATCTCATGGCTTGGGTGGTTTGGCATGTGAGTCTGTCTATATCTGTATAATATGTGTGTATGTGTGTATATATATGTATACATATGTATACATTTATATATATATAACAATATATGGGGGCTTCCCTGATGGCTCAGTCAGTAAAGAATCCACCTGCAATGCAGAAGACACCTGAGATTTGGGTTCGATCCCTGGGTCAGGAAGATCCCCTGGAGAAGGAAATGGTAACCTGCTCCAGTATTCTTGCCTGGAAAATCCCATGGACAGAGGGGCCTGGTGGGCTATAGTCCATGGGGTTGCAAAGAGCCGGACACAACTGAATGACTAATCACAAGCACATAACAATATATATATATATATATATTACAATATATATAACAGATATCTGACAATATATCTATGTATTCTATAAATAGAGACAAATCTATCTAGAATATATATCTATATTCTATTTTTTAATCTTTTTTTTTTTGACTGCACCTCACAGCATCTGACATCCTAGTTCCCCAACCAAGGGTTGAACGAGCACCCCCTGCAGTGGAAGCATGCAGTCTTAACCACTGGGCCGCCTGGGAAGTCCCTATCTATTTTCTATAGCCATAGACAGAAAGGGCCAGCCCCAGCACTTCCTCTTTAGAGCCTAGAAGGATCCTCTCCTTTCAATCCCATTACAACATGCTTGTCATAGAGAAAAATTGGAAAGAGACAAAATGGACATTGATGGGGGAGAATCAACTAGTGCATATGTAGTCACAACAAAATACTTGCATTCAGGCAAATATAGAGAGAAGTTGAGAAGAAAACACATTTCGGGAGAGGCAAGAAGATGGGGTTGGGTTGTCCAAGGAGCTTCCATCTTAGCTGGAGTATTTTTTTCAAGGATGAGAAATTCATGTATTATTAGGTATTAAAAATAATTAAGAGTTTACAGCAACAGTAAAACGGGCAACGATTTGAATAGCATTTCACAAAAGCTACTATTAAGAAGGTTCGTGTATATATGAAATGATGTTCATTAATCACTGGGGAAAGACGAATTAAGATCACAATGACATACCACTACACAGTCATTAGAATGGCCAACATTAAAAAGATTGGACAGTATCAAGTGTTTGGGAAAACATGGAGCAGCTGAAGTTTTTCTAAATGTCTCTAGGAATATAAATAACATCCACTTTGGGAAACTGGTTGGAGTACTCATGTATACCCTGTGACTCGAAATTCCACTCTTCGGTACATACCTAGCAGGAATGAGTACACATATTTACCAAAAGATATGTTCTAGACTGTCCATAGTAGCACTATTTATAATAGCCAAAAAGTGGAAACTACTCACCAACAGTAGAATGAGTAAGTACATTTTGTGTGCGTGTGTGTGTGCGTGCGCGCGCACATGTGCTCGTGCTCAGTCATGTCTGACTCTGTCACCCCATGGACTGTATGGCCTGCCAGGCACCTCTGCCCATGGAATTTTCCAGTCAAGAATACCGGAGTAGGTTGCCATTTCCTTCTCCAGGAGATCTTCCTGACCCAGGGTTTGAACCCATGTCTCTTGTGTCTCCTGCATTGGCAGGTGGATTCTTTACTAGCTGAGCTACCGGGGAAGCAAATACATACTGGAGCCTTCATTCTGTGGAATACTACACAGCACCAAGAACGAACAATCTCCATTTATTTAAAATAGTATGGGTAAACCCAACAAACTATGTTGATCAAAAGAGGGTCACTTAATTCACTTTATGTAAAATATTAAAACAGGCAAAACTAAAAAAAGACATAGAAATCAATGACTGGAGAGGGACACGGAGGGAGGTCTTCTCAGAGATTGGTCATATTCTGTTTCTTTTTACCTGGTTTCTGGTTACAGGGGTGTGTTCTTTTGGAATATTCATTGAACTGTACACTTGTGATTTGTGTTCTTCTTAGTATGCGTGTTATCAGTTCAGTTCAGTTGCTCAGTCGTGTCCAACTCTGCAAGCCCATGAACTACAGCATGCCAGGACTCCCTGTCCATCACTAACTCCCAGAGTCCACCCAAACTCATGTCCATTGAGTTGGTGTTGCCATCCAACCATCTCATCCTTTGTCGTCCCCTTCTCCTCCTGCCTTCAATCTTTCCCAACATCAGGGTCTTTTCAAATGAGTCAGCTCTTCGCATCAGGTGGCCAAAGTATTGGAGTTTTAGCTTCAACATCAGTCCTTCCAATGAACATCCAGCACTGATTTCCTTTAGGATGGACTGGTTGGATCTCCTTGTAGTCCAAGGGACTCTCAAGTCTTCTGCAACACCACAGTTCAAAAGCATCAATTCTTCTGTGCTCAGCTTTCTTTATAGTCCAACTCTCACATCCGTACATGACCACTGGAAAAACCACAGTCTTGACTAGATGGACCTTTGTTGACAAAGTAATGTCTCTGCTTTTTAATATGCTATCTAGGTTGGTCATAAGTTTCCTTCCAAGGAGTAAGCGTCTTTTAATTTCATGGCTGCAGTCACCATCCGCAGTGATTTTGGAGCCCCCCAAAATAAAGTCAGCCACTGTTTCCACTGTTTCCCCCTCTATTTGCCATGAAGTGATGGGATCGGATGCCATGATGTTAGTTTTCTGAGTGTTGAGCTTTAAGCCAACTTTTTCACTCTCCTCTTTCACTTTCATTGAGAGGCTCTTTAGTTCTTCTTCACTTTCTGCCATAAGGGTGGTGTCATCTGCATATCTGAGGTTATTGATAGTCTCCAGGCAATCTTGATTCCAGGTTGTGCTTCATCTAGCCCAGCGTTTCTCATGATGTACTCTGAGTATAAGTTAAATAAGCAGGGTGACAATATACAGCCTTGACGTATTCCCTTTCCTATTTGGAACCAGTCTGTTGTTCCATACGTGTTATATTTCCATTTTAAAATACAGGATCCATCAGGACTTTCCTGGTAGAGATATCAAGATTTTCCCTGCAAGGTGTGCTGGTCTGGAACATGCTAGGCCTCAGGACTAAAATAAATAAATTAGTTAATTAAAAGAGAAAGACTTTTTAAAAAGAAAAAAATAGGATCAATCTTTTCTTTCTATTTTTTGGCCACGCTGTGTGGCATGTGGTATCTTAGTTCTCTGACCAGAGATCGAACCGGTGCCCCCTGTAGTGGAAGCGTGGAGTCTTAACCACTGGACTGACAGGAAAGTCCAGGAACTGTCTCTTTTTAAATTTATTTTTTTAAGTTTTAAAAACTTATTTTATTTTTTTGGTCCAGCGGAATGGCTTGTGGGATCTTAGTTCCCTTATTAGGGATTGAGAGCGCCAGGGAATTCCCTCCATTGTAAAGCTGATAGAAATTGGGAGGTTCATCATCGATCTTTCCATCAGACGTTTATCTTGTACCCACCATGCTGGGATTTTGCACTGATCCCATGCCTCCCCGCTTCCTGATCCTTCCTCGTTATTGGCTGCTCTTCCGGCCAATGGCAGAAGAGTTCACCCCTCTCGGACATCCCCAGAAGCATCAGCTAGCTGCAGCTTCCCCAGTTCGGTTTGTAGGCGGCGCTGTGAGCTCACTGACTATTTGGTCAATCTGAGACCTGGTCCCCGCCCTTTGGTTCTTTCAGACTCGAATGGAGAGAGAATATGCCCTGGCATTTACACCCTCTGCGCAAAATTCTTTTGCAGACTTTTCTATCTGTGCATCTCTTGAATGCGGATCTAGATTCTCAGGTCCTTCTTCTGACCTACTCCAGCTCCACGATTAGTGGGAAATCCAGTCCCAGCTATTTGGGCCTCTAGGGCCATGCTGGGGAAATTTTGACAACTTGACAACGGCCTGCGTTGACAGGCGGCACCTCTGTCAGCTAATTGTTTTCTCACTTACCTATTTATCCCGCAGTGGAGGTTAGCTGGGTGCGCGGGAGGCGGCTGCCCCCAGGGAAACCTGCTTCCGGTGGTTGGCTTGCTCAGCTAACACCCGCTCTCTTGTACATTGGAAAGAAATGCAGAGCTGGGAAGGCCCTCCTTGATGGTTCCCTTCGTTCATCCAGGGAAACACTGCCTGAGCCCCTGCCTTGTGCCTGGACAGGTGCTAGGAACATTAGCATCAATTGAGACAGCCTCAATTGAGTCCCGTCCTCATGGGGCTCACAGTTTGGTGGGAAAGACCTATCAGTATATGGGAAACCCAGGGTGGTCAGGGCTTGGTTGGAGGACCCAAAGGTGCTGTGGAAGCCTAGTTCAGTCCCTCAGTCGTGTCTGATTCTTTGCGACCCCATGGACTACATACAGCATGCCAGTTTACCCTGTCCATCACCAACTCCCAGAGACTGCTCAAACTCAGCCACCCAACTATCTCATCCTCTGTCATCCCCTTCTCCTCCTGCCTTCAATATTTCCCAGCATCAGGGTCTTTTCTAATGAGTCAGTTCTTCACATCCAGGGGGCCAAAGTATTGGAGCTTCAGCTTCAGCATCAGTCCTTCCAATGAATATTCAAGACTGATTTCCTCTAGGATTGACTGGTTTGATCTCCTTGCAGTCCAAGGGACTCTCAAGAGACTTCTCAAACTAGAGCCTATTATACAGAGTGAAGTAAGCCAGAAAGAAAAACACCAATACAGTATACTAACGCATATATATGGAATTTAGAAAGATGGTAATGATAACCCGGTATGCGAGACAGCAAAAGAGACACAGATGTATAGAACAGTCTTTTGGACTCTGTGGGAGAGGGAGAGGGTGGGATGATGGCATTGAAACATGTATAATATCATATAAGAAACGAATCGCCAGTCCATGTTCGATGCAGGATACAGGATGCTTGGGGCTGGTGCACTAGGATGACCCAGAGGGAAGGTACGGGGAGGGAGGTGGGAGGGGGGTTCAGGATGGGGAAGACATGTACACCCGTGGTGGATTCATGTTGATATATGGCAAAACCAATACAATATTGTAAAGTAATTAGCCTCCAATCAAAATAAATAAATTTATATTTAAAAAAAAAAAGAAAAAAAAGAGAGACTTCTCCAACACCACAGTTCAAAAGCATCATTATTCGGCGCTCGGCTTTCTTTATGATCCAACTTGCACATCCATACACGACTACTGGAAAAACCATAGCTTTGACTAGATGGACCTTTGTTGGCAAAGTAATATCTCTTTCTTTTTTTTCAGTAAACAACTTAGTCTTTTATTTGCCCAAGGCCAGTTGTTGCAGGCACTGAGGCCCCAAGATTTCCAGGAGGGATGGGGGAGGGGGCGGGCCATCCTGCCTCCCAGGTGCTGCCTGCCCCATCCTGCTTCCTGTAGGAGATGGGAGAGTAGATAAAGTGTACCCTTGCATCATCAAGCATCTCAACTTTGTGTATGTGTCAGTCACTCAGCTGTGTCTGACTCTGTGACCCCATGGACTGTAGCCCACCAGGCTCCTCTGTCCAAGGTATTCTCCAGCCAAGAGTACTGGAGTGGGTTGCCATTTCCTTCTCCAATGTCTCTGCTTTTTAATATGCTGTCAAGGTTTGTCATAGCTTTTCTTCCAAGGAGAAAGCATCTTTTAATTTAATGGCTGCAGTCACCATCTGCAGTGATTTCAGAGCCCAAGAAAATAAAGTCTCTCTCTTCCAGTGTTTCCCCATCTATTTGCCATGAAGTGATGTGACCTGATGCCATGATCTTAGTTTTTTGAATGTTGAGTTTCAAGCCAGCTTTTTCCACTCTCCTCTTTTTCACTTTCATCAAGAGACTCTTCAGTTCCTCTTCGCTTTCTGCCATAAGGGTGGTATCATCTGAATATCTGAGGTTATTGGTATTTCTCCTGCCAATCCTAATTCCAGCTTGTGCTTCATCCAGCCAGCATTTTGCATGATGTAGTCTGCATATAAGTTAAATAAGCAGGGTGACAATATACAACCTTGACTACTCCTTTCCCAATTTGGAA
>NW_011494885.1:3106043-3108368 GCF_000754665.1 Bison bison bison
CCCAATTTGGAAACAGCCTGTGGGAGGGCCTCTTGGAAGAGGGGACATCTGAACTAGTATCTGAAAGAGGATTAGAGTTAGTTATAAAACAAGGACTGTGTCTTGGCTACCATGCCCTCAATGCCAGCCATCACTCCCTTTGTTCACCATTGGATTAATTCATTTATTCATTAGCAAGTATTTAGTGTGGGTCATCTTTCAGACTGAGGATCTAGCCAGAGTTCCTGGCTTCGAAGGGTTCCCACATAATATGGTGATGCCAGTACAGAACTTTAACCCCTGATGGAGTGCTATGAAAAAGAACAAAGTGTGTGACTATCTGACCCCTGTTGTCTGGGTTTAAATCTCACATTTGCCACTCACTAGCTGTGTAACCTCTCTGTGCCTTAGTTTAGTAGAATAATAACAACCCCAACCTACTTGTAAGGTGTGAGGATTAAGTGAGTTAATATGTTTGAAGTGCTTTGGAATGTTGCCTAGCATAAAGTGCCCATTTTTATAAAGTATGAGGGGTCAGGTCAAATCTGGGAGGCCACCCAGAGGAAGTGACCTCAAACAAGACTTGAATAAGGCAGAGTTGATAGGCTCCAAAAGAAGGGGAGAGGGGCATCTGGATCCAGAGTGAGCCCAGGCTTTTCTCTTCTCTAGGTGCTGCCAGTTCAAAAATTTCCCAATATTCAAAGGACCTAGAACACTGCATTGGAGTTATAAGCACATATTAATTTGAGGTAGGGGAATCCGATGTCCCTTCTCCCCAGGTTTTTCTGGTTTTCTCAAGTGATAGATTTCAAAATCGCTTACAAATTAGGGCTTGCAGTGACATGTAGAGAAAATCTGGCCCAGGCACTGGATTTGTTTCGCCCACAATGCTACAAAACAAACTTCCAATAATCAGAAAATCTTTATTTAGTGGGATGCTTTAAAATTTGAGCGCATCTAGCACAACATTGTAAATTAACTATACTTAAATTTTTAAAAAGCAATAAGACCTCCAAAAAAAAAAAAAACCCACCAAAAAACAAAATTTGAGCGCATGTAATTTTATCAATGTTTATAGAGCAAGGCATGATTTTCAGCGCTTTACAAGTATAATTCATTTAATTCTCCCAACAAATCTTACTAAGAGATAAGATTGTCATTCCACTTTTAAGATGAAGAGACTGAGCAAAGAAAACGAAAAATGCAATAAGAAACATAGCTTTTCTTCATGCATTCCTTAAATATTGACTGGGTTCCCAGAACACTCATCTTCCACGATCCGTACTTCCGGAGGGCTCCCAGAGGAACCCCTCTTCAGTTCAGAGGAAGGAACTCAGGGGTTACAGCGGTGCCCCTTCCCATCACTACTATTTCCCCTCTGGGCGCCCAAACTGACATTTGATTTGCAGTCATTGGCACAATGCTGACTTGGAGGCCAGGGATGTATGCGGGACCAGGCCCTCTCCCGTCTCCCGAGATTTGGCGATCACGGAACCCAAAGCAATTTGTAATAATGCGCGCGTTGCCTGCAAATTTTCTTCGCTGCCAGGGAATAGAGCACGCGCTTCGCAGCCCCGCCCCTTCTTCCGGAACGACGAATTTCGAGGCTCCTATTGGGCTGGGGCGGGCCACGCCTCCCCGTGTCCCCCAATCAACTCCCCACTGGGTGCACTCCCTCCTCCTCAGCCCCGCCCCACCGCCCCACGTTACGTCGATCCTTCTCTCCTCCTCCGTTATCCCGGGGGCTGCGCTCGCGCGGCAAACCCACCTCCCCTTGCCTCTTATTGGCTGGTCAGGTCCCGCGCGAGCGGGATCGCGCCCTCCGCCCCCGCCCCCAAACCCCAGCCATGCCTCTCCCCTCCCGCTTTCTCCGAGAGCCGACGCGAGAAAGGTTTTAGTTGCTTCTTGTGCGCACAAGGGTGCGCGCGCCTCTCGAGGACCACTCCCTCCGCCTCGCGCGAGTAGCCGCAGAGGCTGGCAGCCCTTCCCGCGCACGCGCTCTTGTTCACCCCAGCCCTCTGCCCAGTCGCAGGTCTCCTCGCGCTCTGTCTGGCGCTGCAGCCACCGCAGTAGCGGCATTTTGTGTGTCTGTGTGTGTGTGTTTCTGTGTGTGTGTGTGTGTGTGTGGTGGGGGGGGCAGAGCGCACGCGCACTGCGCCCTCCGCGCCCGTTCCCTGGACGCGGCCGCTGCGGTGGCAGTGAGTCCCTCGGGCGCGCACGCGCTCTCGCTTCTCCCCGCCACGCGCCGGTTATACCCTCGCGGCGCGCGCTTCAGGGGCCGTTATCCCCCTGCAACGGTCCCCGCGCCACGCACGCGCGGTAGCGAGGGTGAGCGCGCGCGGGAGC
>NW_011494885.1:3109070-3133193 GCF_000754665.1 Bison bison bison
CTTGGGACCCTTCCGCATCCCTGAATTCGGGACCCCCACGTTCAGATTCGTGACCCTTCTGCCTTCTCCGATTCCGCTCTCACCACCCTGGGGCCGTCCCCTTCTTTGACCATGTCCTGTTCCCCTCCGCTGCTGCACCCCCAGGAGCTGTCCGTCTAGGACCTGCGGTTCCATCTCCTCGGTGATTCATTCGAGACCCTGTTCGTCTTGGCACTACTGCCCCCAGGTCTTCTCCTTGGGCTTAATTCCACGTCCCTCTTGGGCCCTACTGCCCACTGACAAAACCTGCCGCCTCCCCCCGGCCCGCTCCCCACGGGATACCCCTGGACTCTGACCCCTGCCGATCTCGATGCAGTCCCCTGCCCCCTCTTGGACTCCGACGCGCCATGCTCGCCTCCTCCCCTCCGATCTTACTCCATTTTTTGCCATTCAGATCCTTGCCTCTCTTCCAGACCTTTTTGCCTCCCCACTCTGCCCCTCGTCCAGTTTCCGATCTTGCGGTGCCCTCCAGCCTGCTTGCTTTCTGACTTGGCCTTGATTGAAGCAGCCTCCACCCCCTTCTCTGACCCTGCAGCTCTCTCGTTCCTGCCGTTCAGTTCTCTGACCTTTCTCCCTAACTCAGCCTCGCCGCAGCCTGACGCCCTGCAGTCCCCGGTTGAGGTTTCTTCTCTCCCCCACCGCCTTATTGGCCCTCTTCTGAGCCGTTGCATTCATTTGTTCCCGCTTCCTTTGCCCTGTCTCCCCTTCATTTCTTCTTTGCTGAAGACCTGCTTCCAGCCTGTTTCTCCAAGGCCGGTCCTTTCCATTTTGGCCCTTACTGGAAGACTGGGAATTCCTCTCTGATCCATCACCCCCCTTCCCTTCCCATTCTGCACCCCAGACCTGCCCCAGATCCTTTTTGCATCTGCTCTTGGCACTTGTTCAATTCCACCCCATTCTCTCTAATGTTTTCCTCCCAGCTCTGCCCCTTTGGGAGCTGTCCACAGTTGTCCACCTATGTTTTGGACCCATTTTAATTTTTCTACTGCTGTCTCCTCTTGGAGTGGTCCTCTTTAACTCTGGTCATCTTATGACTGCCTCGCCTCTCTGTTGCCTCTCAATTCTAAGTTTTCCCCCTGTTCTTCTCCCCCCACCCCATTTTGATTCAACCCTCAATCACAGCTCTCTCCTTTCTTGAATGGGTCCTCCCCCTTTTGCCTTGCCTCTTACCTCCTTTTTTGAGTCTCCTTTCTCTGGGTCTGCTCAGTATAGAGATGTTTCCCCAAGCCTTCCTACATGTCACTCCCCCCAGCCCAGCTTCCTCTTGAAGCTGTCTCAGTTCTTGTCTAGTCTCCGTCCCTTTTGTGATCCCTTTCGCAGTTCTGGTCTTCATTGCCTGGTTTTCTCCCTCATCTTTTCTTTCCTGTTGTATCTTGCTAGACTGCTTCTCTTCCCTTGTAGTTCCTATCAGATTTGCTTCTCCCAGCTCCCCTCTTGACCTGCCTATTCCCCACCGGGTTACTTCACCTCTTCAGGTATGCCTTTCGCTAGTCTCCATCTCACAGCTTTGGGGAGGAAGGGACTGGGTTGGGCCTAGGATGCTTATGTTCACATTTAGACTTAAGATTCGCTCAGCACTCTGAGGGTTTTATCTCCAGGGATCCTGTGAGATCTGGGTAAATAGCTGGGGTTGGTTGATTAACTACTGCTCTCTCGAGTCGCGGAGTGTCGCCCCTATTTCCCCCACTTTTACCAAGCGTAGTGATGGTGGAGGTAGTTCTCTTTCCATTGCCCCGCTTTTCTTTCCCACTCCCATTTTGCTTCCCCGCCCCTTTGAGTCCTGAGGCTTTGCAGTTTTGTGTCCTTTGGAAAAGGAGAATGCAGCTGCTCACAGGTCTGTCTTCTCTCTCTCACTTTCCCTCCCTCCTCCTCTCAGCTATCATAAAGAGGCAGTTGTACCCTCTCCCCCTTTCACCTCCAAGCCAGCATCTTTGGGGAGAAATTAGGAGTGTGTTTTTTTGTTTGTTTGTGTTTTCCAGCTGACAAGTCCTATTTTTGTTTTGCCTTTAGCTGGAGAAATGCCAGTTCTCAACTTCTCCCCAGCCCCACAGGGGTTATGGCCACGCTTGGTGTTTACTGTTCTGGGTCTGCAGAAGCTGCCAGTCTTGCTTGGCTTCCTTGATGGCCTTTGGTTTGCTGTGTGACCTTTGGGAAGGGTTGAAGGAAGGTGGGCTTGTTTCTTTTTCACCTCTGCCCCAGGAAGGATTCAGCTTCCTAGTCTTCAAAATGGTGAGGGCCTGGCTTTGGAAAGCTCTTTGCGGTTGTTTGTTGAAACAAAGAGTGCCAAGTGTCACTCAGATTTCTGCCCTCTGGTATTGCAGGCGCTTCCAGCTGCAGAAGCTGAATTTCTCTAGGTAGCTCCATGCTTGGGGAGAAGGAGGGAACTCATTGGTGAACCAGGAGTATGTGGGTGGGCCCTGACACTCCCAGGCCTTTTGACTGCCCTGATTTGATAGAGAAATGAGTGCCAGGAACGGGCTGATATGATTGGGTTTTTGGTTTATTACCTGAAAAATGTGCCTTTGCTGCCTTTCCCTGAGCTGTTTTCTCCGGTGATCTTCTGTTGGAGGTGGGATATAGGAGATTCATCCAGAGGAAGAGGCGGTTTCACAGAAAACCGTCCAAGCATTCTCCTTCCTTAACTTGGGAGAGGGAACCTTTTGCATGTTCTAGGTTTATTTATTTTATTTCTTAAGTAGATCAAAAGCCGGATTATTTTTTCCCCCCTGTGGCCTAGGGCAATTGCATATTAAAGCAGCCATCCAGCTGTGAAGGAGCATTTACTGGAAGGACTTTCTTAACTGAGCTATGATCAAACTTTGTTTACTTCACCACTTAAATTTAGAAATAGTTCTGTATGAATACATGTGAAATAAAAACCATTCGTTGTCATCTACAGAATTAGACCACTGACTCATCAAACGTTAGGGCATTTGTATATGAGACAGTGAGAGGGAATGAACAGAAGATCCTTATGGCTCCTTTCGCCTAAGTTCTCAGGACTTTAAATTTTGTGACAAGCAGAATCTGGTAAATTATCTTTGACATTTGTTTTCACCATTATTGACTTTAAGGTTTTGGTTCATTTTTGTTCATTTCTGTTCATTTGATGAAAAGAATTCTGATGAATTCTCTGAATTTATTTGAGTTTTTATGTTGCCTGCTGCTGCCGCTGCTGCTGGTAAGTCGCTTCAGTCGTGTCCGACTGTGTGCGACCCCATAGACAGCAGCCCACCAGGCTCCCCCGTCCCTGGGATTCTCCAGGCAAGAACACTGGAGTGGGTTGCCATTTCCTTCTCCAATGCAGGAAAGTGAAAAGTGAAAGTGAAGTTACTCAGTCGTGTCTGACTCTGTGCGACCCCATAGATGGCAGCCCACCAGGCTTCTCCGTCCATGGGATTTTCCAGGCAAGAGTACTGGAGTGGGGTGCCATTGCCTTCTCTGTTTATGTTGCCTATGTTGGTATAAATAGTTGTTTTGGTTTTTATTCCTAATGTGCAAGTGACAGCTAATTAAGAATAAAAACAACTGTGTATTCAGTACTGCTTAAATTTGTGTTCCAGGTTTTTCACATCACTGGCAGCATAGGAAGTTTCTGCGTGCCCAAAGCCTAAGTTTACATAATAGGAGGAGAGGAGACAGAAGAACAAAGAGCTGTTTTTCTTCTGAGACTGGGAACTGATGTTCCAGAGATTGTCAGATTTCTCTGATGGTGACAGAGGCTCCAACCCCTGTATCAACATTTGTTTTCATGATGGAATTGGGTGCTGCAGAAATCTGAGGTGACAGCCTTGGCCTTCTGGAGCATTTAATGTGCCAGTTGGGGGTGGGGTGTGGAGTAGGGGAAGGCAGTAGATGACTGTTTTCAACCTAGTAATGTGTCTTCAAGGGTTCTTGCCCTGGTTAGAAAATCTTTATTACTGGCCTAATTAGAATTCTGTCTTCATTTTTTATACTAGCCTTTACTTTTGGCTACATCCGCCCTCCCTTATATGTTGCCCCTCTTTTCTTGCCATGATGAAGGCCAAAGATTTAGGACAATAAAAGGATCAGAAAATAGTCATTCCTGGGATTCCCTGTCAGTCCAGGGGTTGGGATTCCACATTTCCACTGCAGAGGGGTGCAGACCCCTGGTGGGGGTCTAAGATTTCATATGCTGTAAGGCATGTGGCCACATACCAAAAAATAGTCATTTTTCTTGATACTGGACACATGGAAGGAGTTATCCTTGTGCATATCCATGGACCTGAAGGTGACTTTCTGACAAAGGACAGTCTGGGGAGAGTGAGGGTTGTATAGGTGACTGTGACCTACAGCCTCATAGGTGTGGTCAGTCTGTATATAAGGAGGAAATGCATTGGGCCGATACAGTTGGAGATCGAAAAGGTGAGCTTGGTTGTTTCCCTCTAGGCCTGCCTGCTTTCCCCTCCTCCATCTGCTGTGCTGTTCTGAGAGGGGTTGGGCCTCTTGTAGGCCTTTTGGTGGTAATGTGCTCTAACTATTGTCATTCATCCACTGACAGTCTAAACAGTGTGTTAATATATTGACCATCTAGTTCAGTCACTGAAAATTTCTTTTTCACACTATATGAAATAAACTTGGAGAGTCTCCGTTTGAAGAGGGAAAGTGACCAGCAGAAATCCCTTGGCTTTGAAACAGCAGTTTGAAGATCAGTGCCTAGTCTAGCCTCCTCCGTTATAGTTGGGGGAATGGAAAGCTTGCCAGGGGCATAATGACAAGGCTTCCTGTCGTAGCTGAAAGAGTGTTGGACATACAGGTAGGAGACCTGGTCTAGGCTCTAACCTAATTAGATGGACTCTTGGACAAAATGCTTTACCTCTCTGGGCTTCTCATTCCCAGCCTGAAGTCTTGTGTGCCATCAAGCTCTAATTGTAGATTCTTGTTCTGGATCACAGATGACAGGACACTTGAGATTAGCTTCTTGGTACTACTCTTAACCCCCCCCACCACCCACCCCGTCCTTCCCCCATCAAATCCTGTGACCCAGAATGGGCCAGGCAGTGGTGGGACAGGGGCCTCTTTCCCCAGGGGATGCAGTAAAATGAATTGCATTACCTCTGTTGTATGCTTTTTCTTTTCTTTTTTTTTAAATATTTATTTGTTTTTGTTTATTTATTTGGGTGCATTGGGTCTTAGTCACGACATATGGGATCTAGTTCCCTGACCAGGAATTGAACCTCTGGCCCCCTGCATTCAGAGCTTGGAATCTTAGCCACTGGACCACCAGAGAAGTCCCCTGTTGTATGTTTTTTCAAGTATAAAATAAACACTTGCCTCTTTTTCAGCCATTCACATGAAGATAGTTTATAATTTCGGGAGAAAGGAGCATCCAGATTGTATTAACTACATAACTAAAACCATATACCTCCTAAAAAACAGTATGAAATTTTTCAAGCTGAGTCATTGTTGACCTAGGCTCTCAAATAGCAGTGGTTTGAATAGCACTTGAATTGCTGGTATTAAGAAATGCAAACAAATCTTTCATGTTCATCTTCCCCCAAATTTATTTCTATTTAATTTTTGATACAACACTTTATCAGACTTCGTCTATGAAGAGTTCTTGAAAATAGTATTTGGCATCTGTCAGCCTCACCTTCATTGCTTTGCTTTGCTAATGTTAAGAGACACCATTACTTTGATGTACTAGCAGAGAACCAGCCATGAAGCATCCTCACAGGAAAGTAATATTTGTTTTAGTCAAAAGTGGCCAGACTTGCCTGTCTGCTTTATCTTCCTTTGTTGAAATGGACACATTGTCATCTTATGAAATTTGCAGCAGCTGTGATGTTGCATCTGCATCTATAGGTACTTCAGACTGTTTCTGCTTTCCTAGTGTCTGCATTCTTTTTTGGAAACTGTTCTCTTGCTGGTCACTATTGTAATACTTGTGCTTGGTAATCAAACTTGAATAATTGAGAGACAGCTTCCTATGGTAAAGAATGTTGACTTCATCATGAAGAAACTTGGGTCCTAGCCCTGGCTCTGCTGCTTACCAGCTGTGTGATTGTGGCCAAGTCATTTCACTTCTGGGCTGCAGTTTCTTCATGAGAAAAATGAAGGGATTATATCAGTTGGTTTCCATTATTTCCAGTTATACCTAAATACTTTATGTGTAGTAGGCCCTCACTACTGCTAACTGAAACCACGCTGGTGCCAAAGACTTTTTCCTTTTTTGGGGGGCATGTCTGCCGCTTAAGAGTTTCAAGCCTAAAAGTGGCCGTTATGGTTAGTGCACACATCTCCCCGACGTTTTTGACATGCCCTCCTGCTCAGCATTTAATCCCTATACATACACACACAGCCACACACATGCACACATATCATAAATGTCTTGACCAGGGCTACGCAACTAATATATGAGCTAATTTATGGTAAGCTCATGTTACGAATCCATATCTGTCTGACTGTAAAATCTGTCTTTATTTTATTAGACTGCCTTGCCTCTCTGGGCTATAAGAATAAGCTGTAGTTCAATTCCTTAAGGAATTGTAGTCAGTTATAAACAATTAACTATATATGTAATATGGGGTGTGGTGAGGGAAGTAAATGTTGAATAGACTATTCTTACTAATTTCTGCTGTTCCAGAGGCAGTCCCATAGTAAACTGAAAGATTCTCATATTCAGAGACTCAGCACACATCAGGTTCCATATTCCAGTATTTTAAAAGGAATCCACAGCCACGTGTACCAGCTTATCTTTGTAGTCAGTATTGAAGAAGTTGAGCATTTTATTTCTGACCTGGATTCAAACCTGAGGTAGCAAAACTATAAGTAAATTTATCTAACAGAAATAAGGTAGAAATGTTTGGTTATGGAGTGGCCTTAAATCTGTCTTTTCTTTGGCAAGTAGAAAAGTGTCTGAATAGCTCCTAACTGAGAGATTTTATTCTGAGAAAACTCTCTGTGCAGCTAGAAATGTATAAATAAAAATATACTTTGCCCCTTGACTTATTTGTATGGAGCTCCCTATAATATATTTTTTTAAAAATCGCAGTTCAAAAAGTTCTTAAACAATGTTGGGGTGCAAGAATGTTTCCCAGCTACAGCTAGTAGCCTCCTGAAGTGTAAAATACTATTGTTGTGTGGTACTTCTTCCTATCTCCATTTAGAGATAGAAAGGTCAAAACCAAGGCTTCTGTATTTCGGCCTGCTCTACTTGAGAGTAAGATAAAGGAAAATGATTACTGTTAATTGCCACGGGCAATTAAAAAGGATTCTTTGTTCAGTACCAAATTGATTGTGTACAAATGAAAGTCAGCACTGTATTAATACAAGATTATTAGATTCTTGAAATCAACATCTTCAGCCAGAATGGCTTTCACTTCAAGGGAATTGTTTCACTGGGAATAGTGTACCTAAATGCTTGGTGATTAAAAGTATCACTAGGTCTTTAGTTTTCAAAAATGCTTATTAAGTTTGTAGGTGGAAGACTGGTGGGTGCCTCTTTTGTAATACTATTTTAAATGGACTGATAACATTGAATACTTTAATGCTGCTGACATATAGGGAATTTATTCCACTTTGGTCAGCCAGTTGAAGAATGCAGATAAAACCTTTGGTAAATGAGTAAAAGGGCCTCAGCGCTGCGGGAGTGGGCTGCTGGCGTCTGCCTGGTGTCGGTCAGTAGACACAAAGGCTTAAAAATGGCCACTTTAGCTAAAGTAGTTATAGTTTGATGTGTATACAAGGAAGATGTATTTTCTTACATACATGTTATACAGATTCCTTTTTCATATGCTGGGGCATAATTTTCTTTTTCACATATGTTTTTTTCCCCCTATTCAGTTCTTCTTTTTTAATTTTATTTTCTCCCACACAGTTCTTAATAAATTGAAAACTGGTAATAAATTTGAGAGTCTCTATCTATAAGGTACTTCTCAGGATTTCACAAATGTGAATGTGTGGGATCATATTTTTAACTTTTACAAGTTTGTTCAAAGTCACATACCTGATGATGAATGGGTTAATAGTGATCTCATACAAATTACAAGTGTCAGAAGCATCTTATACTTACAGATATTTTCTATTTGTGTTATAATTGCAGATTTTTGGGGTCTCTGTTTACTTGGAATTAAAATAGGTATGGTCACTGCTCTGACTTCATGATGGGACTGTCAGGCAGACTGGGGCAAACTTTCTGGAAAACAGTTTGGCAAGAGATACAGTCCTTGGTCTGGTTATAGGTATCTGTATGGACCAAGAACTGGAGATGAGGACCAGAATTTGATATGAATATGTTAATTATAGTGGTGTGTATTGGGGAAAAAAAGAAACAATCTAAATGTTTTAACTTTATGGGAATGGTCACTTTATGGAAAAGTCTGGAGTCATAAAAAAAGATGATTTTGGAGAATTCTTGACATGGGAAAGTACACACAAAATGAAGTTAAGTATGAGAAAAAAGCAGGATATAGAACTATAAACAGTATGATTCCAGTTATTTTAAAATATATATGGGAAAAAGTGGAAGAAATATGCCTACGTGCTATTAGTATTTGTCTCTGTTGCAGAAATTTGAGTGATTGATTTTTTTCTGAGTTTTCCCAACTTTTCTAAAATGATTTGCTATTTTTGATTCAGAGAAAAAATATTAAAAATATTTTTTTGCAGTGTGGTTGTATTATGTTTGGTTTTTTCTTGAAAACATGAAGGAAAAATTGAGCTGAAAAGCAGGAACTTAGTAATCATGAGATCTGTTGGAGTTTAGTGCCTTTGAAGGTAAAGGCAGTCACACTTCTTAGAGCAGTAGTTGAATTAATGACAGCAGTGTAGCCTTCCTGGGTGGCACTGGTGTTGAAGAACCCACCTGCCAAGGCAAGAGATGCGGGTTTGATCCCCAGGTCAGGAGGATCCCCTGGAGGAGGAAATGGCAACCCACGCCAGTATTCTTGCCTGGGAAATCCTGTGAACAGAGGAGCCTGGCGGACTACGGTCCATAGGGTCACAAAGAGTTGGACATGACTGAAGCAACTCAGCACACATGCATGCATGGCAGTATTACCACGCAATAGCAGCAGTTGCTTCTTGAGTGCCAGGAGATTCCAGTGTGTTCCCTCACATCCTCCTCACCATAATCCTTGCCCTGAGGTGGGTGGTACAGCAGTGCGGGGACTGAGGCTCCCTAAGGGCGCTTAAGGCCACCAGGCTGACAGGTCAGCAGTCTGGTTCAGAGCCTTTGCTTGGAGCCTTTACATTCTAGCACTTTCTCTGGTGTGCCATATACTTTACAGAACTGATTTCACCCCAGAGATGAGAAGAATAAAAGTCTTACTTCCTTACTGATAGCTGTACCCTAGTCACTCAGTCGTGTCCACCTCTTTGCAACCCCATGAACTATAGCCTGCCAGGCTTCTCTGTCCATGGAATTCCCCAGGTAAGAATACTGGAGTGGGTTGCCATTTCCTCCTCCAAGAGATCTTCTTGACCCAAGGAGCTAATCAAGGTCTCCAGCATTGCAGGCAGACTCTTTACCATCTGAGCCACCAGGGAAGCTCTGTTCTCTTCAGCATGATAACCCCCTGCCCTCAACCGTGCTTATTTTAAAGGAGCCATAGTGTATCGCTTTTTTCTTTCTTGGTCACAATCAGGAATGGACATGGAACTAGTTATGTCTTCCCTTTTATGGGCCAAAAATCTTTAAGAGTTAAATTATTTCACATTTGATTAACTTTACTATTAAAATAAATTAAGGACTGTACAGCAGAAAAGGAAAAGAAGGGAAACATACTAATTCTTTGTAGCTCCAGAGGATAGAGGTGTAGGGAGAGAAGTATTTTTCCTTTTTCCTCCACGTTCAGCCAGCGTTCAGGGGAGGATCTATGCCATGTAGAGTACCAGCTGTACAGAACAAGCCTTCTCTCTGAGAGTTGACACACCGTTTATAAAACAAAAGCAGTTTTTCCCTTAGAGGTAACACAAGGAACACCCTGTTTCTGTACCAGAAAGTAAAAAATTTAGAAGACCAGTGGCCTGATTTTTTTTTTTTTTTTTGATCTTGCCTTAAGGAATTAAGTGTGACTGAACATTCAAACACAAGAATGTGTTGACCAGGGAGGTAGATGTCATCTTATTATGAGAAAGAAAGTGGTCTGAGTTCATGTTTTGTTTTGAATAAGGAATAATTCGGAAATTTAAGTTTTCACCTTCTTTGTATTGTTGTTACCAACAAGACATTTGCACACATGTGTACCTGTTCTTTTACTCGCCCTTCTTTGTTTCACCGGGGAGAGCGCTGAAGACCTGATGTGCGTTTGTAGTGGGGGGTTGACAGGTATCAGGAAGAAATTGGAAAACGGCTCAGAAGCGCCACAGGACTTTTCGTTTTGTTCTCCCATTTATCCTGTGAACCCATCGCTTTTATCCTAGAACAAACACGTCAATAGGAGCACGGTATTTGTTGAATTAAAGATAGGACTAATGAGAGAAACCAGGAGAAATAAAGCCTCTGAAGCCTTTCAGTGCTTAGACTCTTGGGTTTCCTCTAGTGACGTAAAGAACCCTTTCTTTGAGTTTTGCTTCTTAGCAGCTTTTGACCTTGGACGTCATTTATCTCGAGTTCTTATGTGTAAAATGGGCCTCAGTACTGTTCTGCCTGCTGCAGAGGCTTTTTGTGTCCAGATTTTTTCTTTTTTTTTTTTGAGTGCTAAATGACAGCAGTGGATGTGGACATTCTGTCACATTGGACAGCCTTTCAGTTTTCTGGGAGGATGAAAAGGAGCAGTGTGATTAATGAAGCTGCTTAGGTAAGCCAGCACGTTAGATGCCTCACGAGAGCCTGGAGACGTTTTTGGATCCGTAGAGCAGCAGTGCTGTTGATTGGGCATCTTGTCGTTAACGACGGCAGCAGCCGGTTTTCGGGTCTTCCCAGGGTCTCACCCATCCCGGTGCTGTAGGTCACAGGCCGCAGAGCAGCGTTAGGACTGAAGCTGCAGTTGCTCCCCCCGTGCTGACCCCAGTCCCGCCCCTGCACCCCAGTCCCGCCCCTGCGCCCCAGTCCTGCACCCTACACCCCAGTCCCGCCCCCTGGCAGCTCTGCCCCCTCACGTTGTTGCCTTCAGGCGCCTTGTCCGTAAGAAGGGGGAGCAGTGTCTGCTCACAGGCTCACTGTGCAAGTGAAACAGCGCCTGGCCACGGTAGATGCTTGTAATGTCATTATTTGTGCTGTGCTCTTAACTTTTACAGGTCAGTTGACAATATGGTGGTGGGGCAGAAAAAGTGTTAATTTACCAATTTTTAGTTTCGCCAAGGAGGATATTTTAAAAACGGGGCAGAGGGGAACTACTCACTATATTCTGTTAAAATAAAAGGGTCCACTATCAGAGTAAAAGATTGCCATTTTCCTTTTTTGTCGGGAGGCGCACTTCTGGCTTGCAGGATCTTAGTTCCCCGACCAGGGATCAAACCCTGGTCTCCCTGCAGTGGAAGCGTGGACCTCTATCCACTGGACCACCAAGAATTCCCAAAAGGTAGCCTTTTTCAAGGAAGTTGGCAGCTTTACGCGGACATACATAAGTGTATGTTTCTAATTCTCATTTTTACATAGACTGGGGAAAACTACCACAGGCCAGCACCAGTTGTATGTAGACAGGCATTGAGTAGATTCCTGTCCTATTTTGTCCATTTATTGTCACCTTAAATAAGCTCTTTGACTTCTCTGAGCCTTCTTTTTCTTGTGTAAAATAAAGATGCTAATTGCTATCTCAGGGTTGTGAGAAACCAGGGGAACTTAAGAATGTTTGGCATGTAGTAAGTGTTCAGTTGATAGAGACCATCACTCTCAGATGGTTGGTTAAGTATTAAGCCAGGTAAGCGAAATCCCTTGTGCTTTGTGCCACTGGGAATTCCAAGAAGTAGGGTGTCAGGCTCGATTGCAGAAATGTCCTACGGAGGTGTCCGTCTCTCCATTCTTCCCTCGTTTATTCTCAGCAAGCCGCTGGAGACACTAAGCAGAACCTGACTGTCGCTCCCCCTCTTTAAAACTCGAGTGCTTTTCCGTGGCCTGTAAGGTTAAGTCCAGATCACTGGTGTGGTCTTGTGTATTCCTCTATGGTTTGGCCCATCCTGCCTTCCCAGCCTGGTCACTCCTGGTCTCCAGAACACGCTCTGTTCTTTCTCTGCCTCTGATTTTGGTGAAGCTGGTTCCTCTTGAGAGTTCCTTTACCTTTCCTCCGATTGGTGAATTTCCTGCTCACCCTTCCACATCCTCTCAAGTGTCCACTATTCTGAGGCCTTTCTTCCAGGGGTTTTCCTCAGCTCTTTTCCTTTAGCACTTTGCTGGTGACGTTAGACACATCCCTTGCTTCGTGTAGTGATATGTTTGTGCAGTTCTGAGTCAGCAGCCACAGAACACCTCTGTTTCCTTATCCCTGCGCCACCCCCCAGCCCAGCCATACAGTTGTTATCTTTGGAGACATCAGTTTTCTACCAGGGTTTTTTTTTCCTTCCAGAGTTGCTTTTTGCACACATAAACAAGCAAATAGAAATGATATATGCATTCCAACAGAAGCATACTGTAATTACTGTTCTGCGTCTTCCTTTTTTTCACTTAATATTTTGGGAGATGGTCAGTGTTAACACAAAGGAAGCTTCCTTGTTCTTTTTCAACAGCTCATGGTACTCCACCATACAGATACACTGTAATTAGCTAATCTCCTAGTGATGGACATTGGATTTGTTTCCAGTTCTTTGTTTTGCAATCAGTGCCGTAGGGGAAACTTGAAAATAATTTGCACAAGTGAGATTATTCCTGGAGGTGAAATTCCTAGAAGTAGAAAAGTTCTTCTTTTTTGGCTGAATGGCTTGTGGGATCTTAGTTCCCTGACCAGTGATTGAACCCGGGCCACCGCAGTGAAAGCGCTGAGTCTTAAACACTAGACCGCCAGGGAATTCCCGTCTCCTACTTCTTCTTTTTTTAAAAAACATCTATTCTTGGCGGTGTCGGGTCCTCGTTGCTGTTGCTGCGCGGGCTTCTCTAGTCGCGGTGAGTGGGGGCTTCTCATTGCGGTTGCTTCTCTTGTTGTGCAGCACGGTCTCTAGGGTAGTTGCTGGTAAGCCAAGATGGGTTTTTGAAAAACATTTTGATACCCTGAGTCCTGATATCAGGGGTCCGTGGCTAGATCCTAAAGCTTGCTGAAGTTCTGGCAGCAGTCCCCCATGGCTTTGGGTATTTTGATGGCCCATAGGACATGGTTGGAAGATGTCTGTGTAGCTCACTCAGCTTGGGACAGATTGGACTTTTCAAAAGCCCCCACCTGACATGACAGTCAGTACAAAATCCCTTTCCCCTGTGAGCTCACTCCTGGGGAAATCCTTTTACCCTTCACCAAGTGAACTAGGTCCTCAGAGACTACTGCACTAATAATAGCCGTACTTCCTTAGTCTTCTGTATCCTAAGCACTGTCTTATGCATTTTACATGTGTTAACTCAAGGAATCCACCTAACAACTCTCAGAAATAGGTGCTGGTACTATCCCTGTGCCCATTTTACCGATGAGGGAACTGAGGCATCTTGTGTTTAGGTAATGCAGGTAGATTCAGAGAGAAGAGAGGAAAATGCCTGCCTTTTAGAAAGTGCCCAGTTGCACTTCAGTTTTGCTGGACTGGTTTTGTGTGTGTGCTGTTTCCTCTGTCTCTGCAGTTTCACCTTAATTGTTGACCTTGATTATTGGGAAATGTTTCTCCCACTGAAGGGTATTTGGATGAGCATAGTGCGTTCTTTTGTTTGTCCCCTTGATCCCTAGTTTAGCTTACCTGTTAAAGATTTCCAGAATGATCTAGCAGTTAATTTCATTTCTGTTTCCCACTCCTTTTTAGTGAGGTCCTAATTGGACTTTATAATCCAGTTTTTTCACCAAAGCTTCTCTTAGCAAACTACAGCCAAAGCTTGTTATTACTCAATTCTTTCCGTAATGCCGTCTTGAAACACTTTGCTTTTGGTTTTGGGGGAATAGCCCTGGAGATTCTGATACTGCGCGATGCTCAAGGGCAGGGCCAGTGGCATGTGTTGTGTGTCATCAGCCAGCCTGGAGTGCTCACTTCAGTAGCCACGTCAGATGCCTGTCTCCCCAGAAACCTTCCCCGGTCCTTCTCTGCTTCCAAGGTCTGAATTCGCGTCAGGTTGTCGTTTAGATCAGCCCCGTCTAGTCAGCTCAGTCCTTTACAACAGCTGCTAGCCCCATGTGTCTACTTGACGTGTAACCAGGGGGACCAGGAAACTGAATTTTTAATTTCACTTAATTTTGATTAAACTTTAAATAGAAAAGTATCAGGGAGTGCAGATGTAGACAGTAGCCTCCACAAGGGAGAGGGTTTTCTTTTTCTACTTTTAATTCTGACACAGGGCCATCCATGCTTATGTGTTTGACGAACGTTTGATCAATAGCCCTCAGTGGCTGAAATACACAAGGGAAGTTAAAATATTCCTTAAATACTACTTCCTAGGGATAGCCATTTTTACAAATTGTGTTTTAGTTGTATAAAAAATTGCCAGTTTTCATTGACATTTCAGTGATTTTTGCACAGGATTCATCCTTCTATGAATTGACATTAATCAGGGTTGTTGTAGGTTTAGGAATTTTAGGAGATGCAGGCTTAGAATAAATGTAATAGAATGGGTCATAAGTTTAATAGAAGTATGACTAACATTGGTCAGGTAGCTTTATGTAGATTATTGTGACATAATGGAATTCTGTCCTCAGAATTCTGTGATTCAGGTCCTTAGTGAAAGTCATAAGAGGATAAATCATCATTCATCTTTCCACTTCCACTTTCCACATGATTTTGCTGGCATTTTGTTTTAAGGATAAATTGGATGTTTAGGTGTTTTGGCTTGGCTACTTGGGGTGGTTGGGCTCTTTAGAGAAAGAGGTTAAAGGATTCATGACTTGGTAGCAAGACTAAAGAAGCAGAAGTGGATCTGCTAGAATTTCTTTGGTCTTTCATAGTGGAAGCAGCACCGTAGGCCAAGTTCTGTTTGTAAAGGCGAGGATGGGATGTGCTTCTTGCCCATGTAAAGCTGTCACTGATTTAGTTTTTATTACATTTCTTTGAATCCCTAATAGTTTTCTCTAAATCATTTGTTTTTGAGAACTTCTGTTCTGAAACGATGTTGTATTTACATTCTAAGTGGGCTGGTGATGTTCTGGCATAGGGAGGCATAGATAAGAGAGAGTGATGAAAAATGGCAAACTGTGGTGCTCAGAAGGAAAGGAAGGAATTTTACAAAAGTCTTTGAATTAATGGAATATGGCATTGAATCCTGGAACAGAAAAGAGAATTAATGGAAAACTGAAATCCAAATAAAGTCTGCAATTTAATTTTTTTGTACCAAAGATGATTTCTTTGTTTTGACACGTGTACCTTGGTTATATTAACATTAGGGGAAGCTGGGCAAGGGCATATGAGAACTCTGTAATATCTGAAGCTTTTCTGTAAGTCTAAAATTATTCCAGACTAAGTTTTTTGTTTTTTTTTTTTAAGAAGCCCGGAAGAGCATGAGCATTTAGGGCTGTGACTTCATTAAGGGGGTGGGGTCTGTATAAATTTAGATTATATAAGGGCCCTCTGGGAGCTCTGCTTCTCTCCCACTTCCCTCCTTAAACTCAGTGTTGCAGCCATGTCGGATGACTGCAGCTCTCCCAGAGATCCTTGCTTCTGACTCTTTATGTACTGTTTTCTCTTTTATGGTATGTTTTCCTGCTACCCCCAACCCAACCAAAAATAAAATAATAAAAACAACTCCTAAAAACAAACCCCCCCCCCCAAAACAACCCACTTAACTAATTCCTGTGAATTCTTTAGATCTGCCTTAGATTTTACTTTTCTCAGAAAGCTGCCCCTGACCTGCAGTGGTCAGCCTCTTGCCTGAATTTATTCCTAATGTGGTACTTACCATTCTGTATTCTAATTGCCTCTTTTCTTTTCTCTTTATCCAGCTACATTTTAAACACCTTAAAAAGACAGGGGCTGGTATGACCCAGGAATATAGGCATCATTGATGTTCAGGAAATATTTCTTGAATAAATATCTTTACAGCGAGAAGCAAGACACCTGCCCACACCCCCTCAGACCTCTTCAGTGAGGCAGTTTCCCTCGCTCCCTTAGGGAATGGTGGCTATAGTTGGCTGTATGCTGGCATGTATAGCATAGATGGCTAGATCCCTGCCAGAAAGAAAAATCAGGACTATGGAGATGAGAAAGTCCTTGTTTAACAAACTTAGTCTTTTATTTCAAGCTCCCAGGAGTCCAATTTAGGAAAATATTTTGTTCTAAAATCTGCTAGTTATGTACCAAGTTATCTTTTCCTGTAGTACATTAATTTATATCTCACTTTACGATAAATAACGTGTAGGTTATTTTAAATCTGTTCTTTAAGTAAACCATTATCTAGATAGTTAAGACTGTCAGATACGGACCCTGCTCTTGAATTTCTTACATTCTATCTGGAGGAGAATAGCGTGCTTATCTCACAGTTTATTGCTGTGGCGTAATAACGTGACTCGGGTAGTGAGATGAGCAGGGCCCTCCGTCGTGATGGGCAGTGAGACAGTGCCAGTGTAAGCTGTTGCCTCTGTCTTCAGTTGCCTTTATGTTGGTATGACATCTAACGAACAAAAGGTTAATGAATTTAGGTTGCCTCTAGCACAACTTCCCTGGTGGCTTCCCTGGTGGCTCAGACAGTGAAGCGTCTGCCTGCAATTCTGGAGACCTTGGTTTGATCCCTGGGTTGGGAAGATCGCCTGGAGGAGGAAATGGCAACCCACTCCAGTACTCTTGCCTGGAAAATCCCTTGGATGGAGGAGTCTGGTAGGCTACAGTCCATGGGGTCACAAAGAGTCAGACACGACTGAGCAACTTCACTTTTCTAGCACAACAGGGATTAGACATGCAGATTCTAAGGAAAAGTTATGAACTCAAGGGTCTGTGGACCCTTAAGTGATTGAAATGGGGGAGTGGCCATGATAATGTCAAGAGTATGTGCTGAATTTGGTTCTGTTTATTTTCTGTGGAGAGAGGATCTGTAGCTTTCATTTAATTCTCAAAGGAATCCATGACCCAAAAAAAATTAAAACCCTCACTAGTTTAGAGTAACACTGAGACCCATGACCTCATTTTGTCTCTCTTTTGTTTGACCATTTTAGTTGGAGCACTGCATTTTGTTTTTCCCTGATAGTTATTTGGAGGAGTCAACTGTTGAACATCCAAGGGAGGCGTGTGTCAATTTTCTTTTTGGAAGCTTGGCTTATGGCTCTTAAGCCTTCATCTGTTCTCTCATTGTTTAGTAAAAATGGCTTTGTATTTGAAATATGAGCACTACTTTCCCGGGTCTGAGTAGCTGAGCAGTGGTCATATAAAGATGAAAATGATTAGGCTCTGACCTTAACTAGGCTTTCAGAGATACACAATGTAAGAGCTCTGAAATGGGAGCTGAGAGTCTCAAGGGAACAACTATCACGCAGTGTCATGGCCACAGTCTTGGAAGATGTGCAGGGTAGAATGGGAACATGCGGGAAAGGTTATCTTGGCTTTGTTTCATTGAAATTTCACTGTTGATTTATTTCATTACCTCACTGGTATTTTGCAAACCTTTGCATGCGAGGCTGTAACATAGCTGAGGTGCATAGGCTCATTGACAAGCCGAAGAGGCCCAGCTGGAAATAAAACAGTGACTGAGGTCCATGCTGTAACACACGCATTCATGTGGGACTCAAGTCTGTTGACACCATTTCCCCTTCTGTGGACAGGGTTCTCACTGCCCTTAGTCACTCAGCAGGTGTTTATTGGCCAGCCATAGGGTGTGTAGTACTGGACTGGAGCCTTGGGCTGGGCTGTTTACTTACGAGGAGAGGGCAGTGTCTTCCGGTTGCTCCCCATAATCAACATGGTGACAAGGCCCTTTTTGCTGGGAAGCAATATAGATGGACTTTGGAAGTCAAAATGCCAGAGTTCTAAGCCCGATTTTGCCATTTTTCAGTTAAGTAGCCTTGAATCGGGTCAGTTGACCCCTCTGCGCTTCTGTTTCCTCATGTGTATACAGAGATAACTATTATATAGGATTTTTTATTATATACTGCATATCAACTGTTATACAGAAGACCTGTCATATATCTGGGCCCAATAAGTGGAAGATATATTGTTGGCTGATGGGCATTGTAAAACTGGAGAAATTCTCTCATTTTATTTAGTCAGTAAGGAAAATTACTATGTCATTCGAAAGAAAGATTCTGCATATGTGAATAGGGAGAATTGGATACTCCTGGTTAGTATTAGAAACAGTGGTGATGTCCTTTTTTTTTTTTTTTTGGTTGGTCTTGTTTATTCTGTTATTTTTACTAGGGAAAGGTTCTGGATTTGGGTTCCTGAATTTTTTTGTGTTAAGTGCAATTTTCTGAGAGAGGGTCCATATTTTCATCAGATTGTCAAAGAGATCCTTAACTGTCAAATGATTAAGAATTAGTTAATTGACCTAAGTCACAGTTAATACCCTTGATCTGAAATTATCCATTAAAGTAAGAACTGAGAACTTTTCCACATGAAAAGAATGTAATGAGGCTATATAGTGAATATGCAAAAGCTTTTATGTGCTGCTCTTTTTTATTTTTTAGGCTGGGAGGAAGTGGGACAAGTAGGGAGGGAAGAGAGGTGTCAGAGGGAGTAGTGAGGAACCCCCTGAGTAATTAAATGCCAGCTTCTTGCCCGCATATTCCCCAGATTGATTCTAGGTTATCGCTCAGCCTCCTCTCCCTGTACTCTAACTTCCGATCAGACTGGATCACTTGTTTTCTTCTGAACAGGCTTTAAAGTTTTATTATTTTATGCTGGTCCCTCTGTCTAGACTCTCCCTTCTCCTATAATTCGCTGGTCCAGTTCTCTGGGCTTCAGAGCCTCTTTCTGATGCTGCCTTTCTTAATTGTCATCAGCTTATAAATCCCTTAAAAGCACTCACTCACTCATCTTTTGTCCATCCGAGGCACAGTTCTTTGCCTAGAGTTAGGCACTTAATAAAAGGTTGTGGAACTAAAATGAAGAATGATGCCTAAGATGCAACTAAGTTTGTGACTCCACGGCCTGTAGCCGTGATAGGCTCCTCTGTCCATGGGATTCTCCAGGCAAAAATACTGGAGTGGGTTGCCACTTCCTTCTCCAGGGGATCTTCCCGACACAGGGATCAAACCCGGGTCTCCTGAGATTCTTTACCATCTGAGCCACCAGGGAAGCCCATAGATTAAAATGATTGAAAACAAACAAACAAAAAATGATCAGATGCCAGTGTGAGTTCTGAGTTCTGGGAGAGAGTTTGGGGAACCTTTTTATAGTTTCAGTGACAGTCTGGCTACCTTGAATTAGGAAGCAGGAGTGTGGGGAACTAGTAGCCAGCATTGTAGCTTGGCCAGGTGGTATTTTTGTACTGGGGTTATCTTCCTGGAAGGTGGGTTGGACTTTTTGAGTATGTAATAGCGATGGTATTGATGAGCATCTGCTGTGTGCCAGGTGCTGTGAGAGTGTCGTAGGGAACAACCAGGCAAGACCCCTGCTTCTATTCCAGTAGGGGATATTGGGTAGGCTATTCCTTCATCAGCCTTTAAATTCTGTGATCTGGAGAATGGGGCACCAGTCCCTGTTTGGGATTGTTGTGAGGATTAAACGAGAAAGTGCTTTGAAGATTATATAAAGTGCTCTTATTTATTTTGAGTACCCTCCACCCCCCCATCTTTGAGTTATAACTTAAACAGATTAAAAATGTTTAAAATGTGTATGAAGGTCACTGGCAGCATTTTTGCATTCGCCAATCCCCAGTGAGGTTTTCATGCCATATTGTAAGCGCATTAGCATAGGAAGATTGGTAGAAGCTTCTTGCACCAGTAGGAGTATGAACTAATGATCCCAGGGTTTAAGTAGATTCAGGCACTTAATTCTTTCCGTTATAAGTGAATCCCTTAACAGGATTGGGGCATAGATTTGTAATACCATCTTCCCCCAACTCTGAGGAGTACATTTATTTATGAATGTTTTTGGCTGTCTCTTAAATTCTTAAATGCAGTTTCATGCTGGTGAAGGCTGCATGTTGGGGAAAACCGAACTTCTTTACTGATTTGGGGCTTTTTTTGACCATAAATGGGAGATACAGTTATTCTGCTTCCATTTTGTGATTAGGATGAAAATTTTAAAATACACCTCCCTTGTCCCCAGAACCCTTATAACAAAGAGCAAATGATGCAATTAGGATGCAATCCATTGCCTGTGGATTTCAAGGGAAATTATTTTTCTACATAACTCGGAAGCTCATGGTAAAGTCACGCTTCCTTTTAGATCTGGTGAGTTTTGTCAAAACTGACCTGATAAGGTGAGATTCCTACCTTGAGGTTAGAGTTTTTGAGTGTTAAGCAGTGCTGTGAAATTCCTAAGGTAGCTTTGATTTATGAATAAAGTGTCACTTCTGATTCCTTCTTTGAATTATTTTTATTCTTTTTTCCTTGAAACTATAAATGGAATTGACTTTGTTCACACTGTATTCTGGTGTTTTTCATTTTCGGTAAGAGCAAAGACTTCGCTCCCTTCTGCCTGTCTCCTGTGTTAGGTCTACTCTGCTGTTCTGTGAGTTCTTGGGATTGAGATAAAAGATGAATTTTTACCTACCCACTCATTTTTAGTACAGGTATTTTAATTTCTTTAAATTTGAGACTGACTTTCTTTCCATAGAATTTAATTTGATGATTGTCTCTATTTGTGGCCAAACCCCTCAGGATCCATATGAACACTCCTCTCTGATCAGTAAGAGATACTTTTTCCAGAGTCTTGAAGGAGTATTTCTGTAATAGTGGAGTCACAATATTACTTTTTTTGGTGATTTTTCAGGTGTATTTTCTGTATGAGTAGAATTGAATTTTTGCCGTGGGTTGAGGGAAAAAATGAGGTTAAATTTAAGGGCAGAAACTTAAAGCATCTTCTTCCTTCTATTGTTTGAGAACTGGAGAAAGGTAGAAGTTTGTGTTTTTTCACAATTTAATACTCAGTTTACTGAAGTCATAGTAATTCTTAATTGCAAATTACTTAAGTTTTAAAGACAACCATTTTCCATCAAATTTCATTTTGGAAATGGTCTTTGTGGTTAAAACCAAAGGAGACACTCTGTTTCTGCTGTGTCTTGGGTGACATCTATGTGCCCTTTAAGGAGACAGCATATTGAATCCTGACCTACTTCCCCTTCCCAGGTGGGTTTGAAAAGCTTCAAGACAAGATATGTAATAGTACTTTGAGCAGCATAAGGCACACACACATTTTTATGGGGAGTGTATTATTAAAGTTTTGCCTTTAGGCAAATAAGCGACTGCCCCCCTTACAATGGCGAGCTCTGCTGAAAGAGGCCTGGGATTATAGGGCGAGTCGCTTCTGTTTTCTCCAGAAAACCCATGCTGCACCACTGGTTTTGTTCATTCTGTCTTTGCTGAGGGCAGAATTGGGGTTAAGCCATGGGCTTAGGTTTTAGAAGCAGGCAGCTAGGGCCACATGAAGCCTGGGTGATCTAGAATGAGTCACTTGGCCTCTCAGAGCCTGTTTTTTTCCTTGTCTATAAAATGAGGATTATAATAATACCTGACTTGGGTTATTGTGAAAAATGAAATGAAATCACATATGCATATTGTTTATTTGGTACCGTGCCTGACTCATGAATATTTGCTATTATTACTTACATAAAAGAGATGACTAAATGGGAAAACAGCTAGTGTAGGCATGTGTGTGTGTGTGTGTGTGTGTGTGTGTTTAAAGCCAGTTCTAGGGCATCTTCTGTTCGGTCATTTACTTACTGTGCAGTGGGAAGACTTTACGTTGGCATGGAACTCCTGCTCTGATGGTCCTCTCATTTCTCATCTGGCCCCAAGAAGGCCTTCAGTAAATGTTAAATAAGGGATATACTTGAAGCCCTTCATTGAAAAGTGCTGGCTTATTTATCAGAGAAAGGTGTGGTTTTCTATGCTAAGTGCTAGATATATTTTTGTTTATTCCGGTTTGTTGAGAGTTGATTATCTATGAAGCATTCAGCAAACCCCATCTTACCAGACCTTTTCATTTTGCAGTCTCTGAATTTATTGTGCCTGACACTTGGAAATGCTTCTCTTGGGTTGTACAGCATGGTTTCCTGTGGTAGCGTTGTGAGAAGTAGGAATGGACTAGCTAACAGTGTTCAAGCACTTACCTGTGAGGTATGTTGGCAGATGCAGAATGAAAATCACAACAGCTGGATGGCCCAGTTGCATCAGGCAGCCTGGAAATCAATGAGAATCAAGCTTCTCTGTGCTCTGGTTGGAGGTTATATCTTCTCTAAGGTTTCCATTTCATGGAACATTTTTTTGTTGTTGTTAATGGAAATCTGGGTCCCCAGATGATGTGATGAAGCGCCATAGGTATGGTTTTCGTAATTGTTAACCTCTGGAGTTACTGGGTTTTTCTTTAGCCTTTTAAAAAGTTTATACTCTCCAGCCCTTCTTAGCCTTATTTAGGTTTAAAATAATACCTGAATTTGAATTTAAGAGAAGACTTAGAGATGTTTAAGTGATCTCTGAGCAGGTTGGAAACACACACACTTTCAGGAGCCAGAGATTTGCATCTGTTCTAGATTGATTCAGTTCTTCTTCTTTCTAAGAAAGGTGTTTTCAGGATAGATGTTTAACCAAAAAAAAAAAAAAAATAGAGACCCTCATCAGAAATATAGGTTCAAGGGTGGCTTCAGCAAGGAAGAGGTGAAAAATCCTGCCTCATCTGCTAGTTGAATTCCTCACCTCCCCTCCTTAGTGGCTACATTTCAGGACTTGAAAGAGCTTTGGAATCCTTTGTTGAGTGCTTCAGATGAGATTTGCATTCAAGTTGCTTCTTAGAACTAGGCTGACTGTTTGCTTGGCCTTCATCCCCAGTCTCTATGAATTCCAACACTACATAACAGACATCAGTTTTAGACACCAGATACCTAATAAGTACCTCCTGTGTGCGAGGTTCTGGGAAAACAGAAGCAAACACACAGAATAATTCTATTCCCTAGAAACTCAATGAGTCAAAGAGAAGCAATACTGACTTCCTTTAAAAAAAAAAAAAGGCACAGCTAAACTACACTATAAATATACACCTGAATAAACTAGCATGTTAATCTTGAGAACTCAAAAATGATGTTGTGTAATACCCCTTAGGACACATTTTCTAGGATTTCATTTTATGAAATTAAAAAAAAATGGTGGTCTTCATTCTTTTGCTGTTTTATACTTTGATTTTTGTTTAGTTGCTATTACCATTATTATTTCCTCATTATCTGCTGTTGTATCAGCTGTTGTCCAGTCAGGTGCACAGTAATTGGTGGTCCAAGCAGAAATCACTCTAGATACTTCAAGGAGAGAGGGATTTAAATGCAAGAGATTTGTGCAGAAATAGAGACACAGACAAACGTATGGATACCAAGGGGGAAAGGAGGGGTGGAAGGAATTGGAAGATTGGGATTGACATATATACACTATTGATACTGTGTATAAAATAGATAATTAATGAGAGCCTATTGTATAGCATGGGAAATTCTGTGGTTCTCGGTTCTCTGTGGTGACCTAAATAGGAAGGAGATCCAAAAAAGAGGGGATGTATGTATATGTATGCTGCTGCTACTGCTGCTAAGTCGCTTCAGTCGTGTCCGACTCTGTGTGACCCCATGGACTGCAGGCCACCAGGCTCCCCCGTCCCTGGGATTCTCCAGGCAAGAACACTGCAGTGGGTCGCCATTTCCTTCTCCAATGCATGAAAGTGGAAAGTGAAAGTGAAGTCGCTCAGTCGTGTCGGACTCTTAGCGACCCCATGGACTGCAGCCTACCAGGCTCCTCCATCCATGGGATTTTCCAGGCAATAGTACCGGAGTGGGGTGCCATTGCCTTCTCCGATGTATATGTATAGCTAATACATATACTTCACTTTGCTGAGTGGTTGAAACTAACACAACATTGTAAAGCAACTGTATGCCAATAAAATTTTTTTAAAAATTAAAAAAATGCAAGGGATATGTTATAGAGGTGGTAGGAGGGCTGAAGGAGCGAA
>NW_011494885.1:3133293-3166616 GCF_000754665.1 Bison bison bison
GCTATGTGTGGAGGAGCACAAGGGAGCAGGGGGTTCCTAGCCAGAGATCAGAAAGCTGCCTTGGGGCTGAGTCCAGGCGTCTGCGCTCACAGATGCGCTGGGAGCCATGTTGCCACAGCTCAGCAGGAACCCGGAGGCTGTGCTCCACCAGTGCCGCCAGGGCCTGTGGCGTGTGCAGTTGCCTGCAGTCCTCTGCAGTTGCTGACAGCTGCTGCAGATATGCCAGAAGCAGGAAAAACAATGTTGCATCCCTCTTCCAGCAGTCCAGCCTCCGGCAGAATCTTACCTGGAAGCTAGCTAGCAAAGGAGTGTGGGAAATGTATTTTGTAGGCTTTCAGTTCTGGTGATACAGAGAACAGTATAGGAAGTGCCAGGTGTGGCCAGTGAGTAGGGATGCACTGCTTGGGGATGATGAATGTCATGTGGGCCTGAGCGGAGAAGGCATTATTTTAATTAAACTGATAACATTCAGACAGATGGAGAAGTGGAATGGCATTCCATTTAATGGGTATAGCCTGGGTAGAGGTGTGAAAGCGGGAATGCATACGACATGTTCAGGGAACAGTTTCTCTGGAGCTTGAAATTCTTATTGAAGGAGAGTTGGAAACAAGGTTGGAAAGGTCGGTTAGAGTCAAACTGGGGAGGAAGTATTCTGACAGAATTGTCTTAAAATTAACATGGAGCAATGATTTAGCCTCGGAGAGACCACTGAGGAAACGCACGGGATAGTTCCAAGCTTTGTGATGAAAAGGATACAACTAAGGCCACAGTAGTGGTGTTGGAGAGGAAAATGCAGTCCAAGGTAGGTAAACTTTTAACTGGTATATATATCAGGGGATTGGAGTCAGCCATGGGAGTAAAAAATGAATTCTGATTGTCTCTGAGTTTTTCCACATAAATTGACGGTGTTAATTACTTCATGATCATTGAAGGTCTCTGTTCTCTACTTTATATGCTTTTCCCTCTGGGATGATCCTTTAGTGAGTAAGGTTCTCCATAACTTGTATCAGTTCAGTTCAGTTCAGTCGCTTAGTTGTGTCTGACTCTTTGCGACCTCATGAATTGCAGCACGCCAGGCCTCCCCGTCCATCACCAACTCCCGGAGTTCACTCAGACTCACGTCCATTGACTCAGTGATGCCATCCAGCCATCTCATCCTCTGTCGTTCCTTTCTCCTCCTGCCCCCAGTCCCTCCCAGCATCAGAGTCTTTTCCAATGAGTCAAATCTTCTCATGAGGTGACCAAAGTATTGGAGTTTCAGCTTCAGCATCAGTCCTTCCAAAGAAATCCCAGGGCTGATCTCCTTCAGAATGGACTGGTTGGATCTCCTTGCAGTCCAAGGGACTCTCAAGAGTCTTCTCCACCACCACAGTTCAAAAGCATCAATTCTTCAGTGCTCAGCTTTCTTCACAGTCCAACTCTCACATCCATACATGACCACTGGAAAAACCATAGCCTTGACTAGACGGACCTTTGTTGGCAAAGTAATGTCTCTGCTTTTCAGTATGCTATCTAGGTTGGTCTGGATCTCTGTCAAAGTGGCACTTCATTAATCATGATCAAAAACTGTATTAGTAAATCTGCAACCTGTGTAACCTCTGCAGGGGCCTGGATAACTTGAGGTGACACTTTTTGGCCTTTTCTTGAGACAGGAATTCACTTATCCCATTTAGCCAGTAATTATTGAACCCTCTACTATATGCGGTGCTGAAATTGAATGAGGAGTGGGATGGATAGGACGCTGGTCCCCCTCTTCTTGGAGTTAACAATTTTAACACACACTTTAAAGGGAAAATATTGCTCAGCCTTAGAGGCTTTGCGTTTCCTGTTCACTCTGCCTGGAGCCCTCTCCTCTCAGCCTCCCACCTTATTAACTCCCTCACTTTTTTGTTCTGTGATCTTTTTTCCCTTTGTTAGAATATGAACTCCATGAGGGCAAGGATCTTCGGCTCTTTTGTTCATTGCTATATCCCTAGTGCCTAGTGTAGTGCCTGGCACAATAGTAGGTAATTGACAAAGGCTCAGTATTTTTTTTTTAATTTATTTATTTTAATTGGAGGCTAATTACTTTACAATATTGTGGTGGTTTTTGCCATACATTCACATGAATCAGCCATGGGTGTACATGTGTTCCCCATCCTGAACCCCCCTCCCACCTCCTTTCCCATCCCATCCCTCAGGGTCATCCCAGTACACCAGCCCTGAGTGCCCTGTCTCATGCATCAAATCTGGACAAGGCTCAGTATTTTTTGTTGAGTGGTTGAAGAAGTAAATAGGGGCATCTCGGGAACTAAATAAAGGCCACAGTAGAGTCTAGTGAGAAAGAACTAGAATGGTGGGGATGAGATCCCACAGGGATGGGTAAGACTGGGGTTTTATTAGAAGGGGGGAGGGACGTTCTGAGGGGTTGTAAGCAGGAGGTCAGCAGGGACAGATCTGTACTCTTAAAAAGGTAATCTGCCCCTCTACAGAGTACTGGGTTGCAGAGAGCAGAGTGGGAAGGGCACTTGAGGCTGTGGGGATCTAGCTTCCCTGCCCGCGGGTATGTTTTCTTTCTCAGCTGTTGAATTCGAGTGTCTGTTCCAAGGGTAGGAATTGATTGTTATCAGTCTGGTTATAATTGCATGCACTCAGGTTATCATTTGCCCCAAGAGACCTACCTGTCTCCTTGAAGAACATCATTGTCCAGTGAGCCTGCTGACAGACAAAAGCTGTCAAGATAGCTTGGTTGTGAGATGCCATTTAACTAGTTTGTATCTGCGTGCGCCTCCCCTCCCTTCTGTGAGATTTAATGACCTAGTTGGGGAGAAAGTCCAGGCCTCTTGGCTACTCTCCAAGTGTTCTACCACTAAAATGTTGATATTACCTTTCTCAGATTTCTTCTGAATCATTTGTAGGCATGGTAAGTGGTTTTCTAAACTGATTTTGCCACTTTAAAGACTGTGTGTACTAGTACTTCTCACTGTAGGAATTTGAGTTTCTTTGGTTACTGGAAGAAGGCCTTTTCACTTGCCTCTGCTGTTTAGAATGGAGTTGAGTAGCCCGTGATAGGTAGGAATGTTTCTGCCTCCTGACATGGTAGTTGGCAAAGTAGGAGAGGCAGCTCTTTATAAAGGTCACTTTGGAAGAGTATTATTTAGGTACTTAGCATTCCTGGCATTCTTGTGGAATGATATAGGTTTATGGCCTTTTTATTAAGTTCTTAAAATTGAATGATCTTTAATTAGAAGCAAGCACATATAAAACTTTGTGACTCCAGACAACACTGGCCTTACTGTATTAGCTTATAGAGTGAGGTTTGCGCCTGTAGAAATACAGGCTTTGGAGGAGGAATCAGAAGGGGTGTGAGAAGGCTGTATTGAACACATCCTAGTCCTGTCCAGGCCATCAGCTCACTACAGCCTTGACTGTGTGGAATGTGGAACATACGCCTTTATAGCTCAATTGCCTTTTGATTGCTTCTGACTAGACTGTTAGTGCTCATGATTCAGCTGGTTGAGTTGAGCTTTTGTTAATACTATGGAAAATGGCATTCAGTAGCTTAAAAAAATTTTTTTTTAAACTCGTTACTATAAGACTTAACAAACCATGATACATAGATTTGAATCATCATCTTTGAAATGGTCTGCTCTTATGTTTTAAATAAGACATTGGAGGAATATATAAATTCAAGGACTAAGTTATTACAACCCCCTTCCCACTGCCAGCGCCCCCCTCCCCCCGCCCCCCCAAAAAAGGGAGACAACAGCAAGAGAAGTCCCACCATACTCTTGTATACGATTCTTCACTGGACAAAAGGGACTCAGAAAAGTGTGTATCATCGCTTCATCTGAGTGTAACTCAGGATGGTCCTTAATGAGGAAAACTGACCGGTCGGTGTATTTGGCAGAGCATTTTGGTATAAACAAGCTGTATATAAGTTTACCTACTGATTCCTGTGTTCTTTAGGGGAGTTGGTAGTCAGAGGGATCATCCTGTTGTGGACAACAAAATTAAGCCTTTGATAGGCTCTTTTAATGGTGGGTTTTCTGAGCAGAAAGTCGTAATAACAGTTGGATTGCAGGAGCAAGTGAGTGGTCTTGAGGATTTGGGAAGAAAGCCCCCTGAATGCTGAAAGCGAAGGAGCTGAGCTGAGTCGCATCTATTCACCACCACACCCTCTCTTCTTTCTACCGATTGTAGTAGTCACATAGCCATGTCATAAACGTTTTCATTTAAACATAGCTGGTGCTGTAGATAGTTAAAGTCAGTCTACTGATAGGATTGTAAAATGTTGCTATATTTTTCTATTTGTTTTTTTCAAGTGTGAGTTAAAAATCAGTAACTATTTGTTGTACATCGATTTTAAGACTTTTCCAAAGAAAGTAGCTGTGCTGTGTTCCCAGGGCCACGTGTAACCTGGGGAGTGGGAGGTGAAGTCAGGGAGAGGGGCACTCAGCAGGTTTACATTGGGATGGAGCAATGTGAGCTTTCTGTGCACAGGCAACTGAGAAGGGTATAGTGTCACCTAATGTGAGTATAGTTTTGATAATTTGAACTCAGAGACACGGTTTTCTGAGTAGCAGGTGATTTCCTCTTGTAGGTAAGACAGCCGTCATGGAAGAGTAGGCAGGACCTGTTTTCATTCTGAAGTCCGAAGGCTGCAGCGCTGGTTAGAGATGACTCATTGGCTCTCATGAAAGTTACTGGCCAAAGGCTTTCAAGGAATGGTGGTTGATAAGGAGGAACTAGGTACTCTTCTGGTGTGTTATCTAAGGGGAACTCACGAAGCTAGCATTTTATAGAAAATGCCGTTTATTAAATTCCTCACATGACCACAGTGTTTTCTTAGTTATTTTTGAACTCCCCACAGGACATGTTACTTTGAGAGTTTGACGTTTATCTTGAAGTAATAGGTGCCATGTGGAACGTCCAGCAGAAGCTCATGAAAATAGAGCTACGGTGAGGGACAAAGGTTGTAGCTGTGATAAGCGGTGCTGACTAGAGGACGCTCCTTTTTGTCCCCTTCCTGATCATCTTGATTCTAGGATTTGATTAACCCGCCCCTGGCAGAGAGCAGAGTGTAGAAACAGCCCTGGGCTGGGGGTGAGGTCCGGGAGGCCTCGCCTGGAGCTGGGCTGACCACAGCCTCTGCGGCTTCTCTTTTCTTCTTCAGCTTCTGCGTCTTACCTGAAGGAGTCAGCTGCCAGCTGTCCACAGCTCTGCGCAGATCAGTTCATCTAGACGAACTCTTAGTTGTTAATCCCAAGAAGAATCTTAGGAATTTTTTTTGGCCAGTTTTCTTCAGATTTTGCTTCTTATTTATCTGCCCTTTCCCCTTGGCCAGCTTCCTTGACAGTGAGACACAGGGTCATCGGCTTAAGTATGGGAAGGAAATTATGGCCTTGAGCACAGTCAGAAAGAATCTGGCTCTCAGGCACTTCCTGTGAGCCACCACTAAATTACAAAGACTGGGCCCTGACAAGGTTTTTCAAAGGGGCGTCTTACACCGCCACTGTGTCAGCAATTCCATCGTGAGCAGTTGTTTTTCATGGTGCTTATTACGACCAGGTTTGAAGTGGCCTTTACACGGAAAGCATTTACCCAGTAGGGTGAGTGACGGTAAAATAGCAGAGGGAGATATGGAGGGAGGCGGAGAGTACAAAGATTGCTTTCAGAATTCCCTCTTTCAACCTGCACTGACTGTGCCATTCTTGCTCAGAATCCTGGGGCTTCCTCAGAGGATGAAGTCCAGACTCTCCTTATTGTGACAGGGCCTACCACACAGGTTTGCCCCCCACCTCTCCCACCATCCATGCCTTATGCTCTCCGTTCCAGTTCTTCGGCCAGGACAGTGTGGTGGAGTGGGGAGACAGGCCTGGGCATAGGGATTTAGGGGTGGGGGAGGTGGCAGACCTGGGCCTGTCAGATGAGGCTGCATCCCTTACTAGCCACGTTATTTCCTTTCTCTGTGTGTCGGTAGTCGTTCCTCTGCCTAAGTTTCCTGAATGAGTTTCACAAAAGGAGCCTTTGGGGACAGGCAAGAGACTCTTTTTGACCCTTGTTCCTTTGGTAGAATCTTGGGAATTAGACTACCAAATGTCTGATCATTAGATTGGTTTTTGAACCATGAAGTTTTTTGAGCTTTAAAAATGTTTTTTGAACTTTTTTTTTTTTAATAACTATGGAAGTTGAGAATTTTTTTTCTTTTTATGTGGAATCTTAGCATATAAAGTAGATCAAATTGAGCTGCTCTGCTTAAATGCTGGGAGGTCTGATGTTCCACCTGTTCAGCCTTCTCCATGGCCCTGAAGAACTGCCAGTTGCATCTGGGGCCCTCCAGGGCACTGCTCCTCAACCCTTCTTCTCACTGATGCGTGAGGATTAGAGTCACCTGTTTGACAGGACCCCAGGAGAGGCCTAGTATAGATGGGGGAGGATGCATCCTGGTGGTGGAGAGAGGGCCGGGTTCACGTTCCAGCTGTACTTGCTAGCTCTGTGAACCTGTGTTTCTTCATTTCTCCAAACTATATCCTTTTGTAAAAAAAACTGTGAAGAAAACTATATAAAGCACGTGCACTTTGAACAGTTATGAAGTGAATGCCCTACCCATGCAACCAACCCAGGTCAGGAAATAGAGGCTCCATTCGTGTCCTTTTTCTCTCACACCTCCTTTCCTAGCCTCAAATAGTGAGGTGAAAAATATTCAAATAAGAAATAATGTTTTTCATAATGCCTGTTTGTTAATAGTGCCTACATGTAACATTTTTTCATTCAAAAAATCATTTTGTGTTATATTAATTCGTAAGTCCATCACCTCTAGAAGATTGGGATAAACACCTCAATTTAGAAGATTTTCAAAAATGATGAATTTAAGCCTAAGGCATGATTTTTGTGCTAATTCCAGGCTCATTCCCATGTTCTGTCTTGTAACTATTCATTTTCCATTTCTCTCAGACCTCTGCTTTTAACTGTGTTTTGAAACAAGGCAAGTATAGAAGTAACTGAAGCTTCTAGAAAATGGGAAGGAGAAATATAAGTACTGGTTTTGTTAGTGTGAGTCCTAAATAAGTTTTTTTAAGCTGTGAATTCTGATTGTTCTCTACTAAAATTTAGTGGATTTAGAAGTTCTTTTCTGTTTCTGTATGACCATTGTTCTTCAGTACAGAAGATAAATAACAATAATAAAACCAACTGTTCTTATTTAAAAAGTTTATACATGTGCATAACTTACTACTAGCAGTGGTCTGTTTTAGGACTGGCAGTTTATAGAAGCATGCAAATAAGTAGCGAGGAATAATTAGGAATAATGGGCTGAAATCCTCCTGTCATCTTAAACTGCCACCAGGGGTATTGAATAGTGAGGCTTACTGTTGGGCTTGGATAATTCGACCTATTTTCCCCAAATGAAGAAATGCCTGTTTCTCCCTCAGCAAGACACATTTGGCTGGACGGTGCCCCAACTCTTGTATATTCAGATAAGTTTTTATGGAGAATGTTCCTTCAAAACACTTTTCTTTTTTCCTGCTGAGTTTTTGTGTTTTTTTTTTAACTGAATAGATCAGAAGCAACTGCTGAGATAAATTTATAGCTTTACCGTTTCAAAATCTAAATGTAAAATTGACCTGAATGCCAGGGGATTCAAAGGTAAGACATGGCTGTGTTTTTGTGTCTTGGTTTGGTGAGAATCTCAGCTCACTCTATTATGGTAGATAGGCTGTCATACCAAGGCAGATTTGAGTGACCTCAGTTTCCATTTGGTCTCGGTGTTACATTTCCTTCGGCATGGAGTATATTTGCAGGTTATTAGAAGTCGTATGTTGTTGTTGTTGTTTGTGTAGGTAACTGGGAGAAACTGTGCTGCATCAGAGAGAAGGGTTTCTCAGCCTTTGGTTTTGTCTTTGTTTATAGTGGCTTTGATCAGAGCCTGATCAGAACTCCAGAATTACCTGAGAAAAAGCTGCTGAGGATAAAGTTTAAGGAAGTGCTTTTGCTGAAAGCAACTCCCTTCATTCATCAGGGGAATTTGATTTCATCCTGTGAATAACTTGGCTTAGAAATTTTGTTTCTTTGGGGACCGGCTTGTAGAGTTCTGCATGAGAACTGTGTCATGGTGGAAAATGGGCTATTTGCTTTATTCTATGTGGGCCGGCTCTGATGGTAAGATAGCATACCCTAGAACGTGGAGGTATCTTTACCAGGGTTTGTGGGGGGAAATGAGTCAAGAGGAGCATTAAGGCACATTGGTAAAAAATTATATATGTAACATCAGAGAATCTTTCATAGCTGTTCTTTTAAAAAATTAACTTTGGGCCAGATTATTTTCAAAACAGACATCTGAATCATCAGTCCTTGAAAACTGTTTTTGATCCCTTTGTTTTCTGCATTGTGCTCTCTGGAGGGTGCTGTCCGTTGCGTTTGCGGGGGGCATAGTAAGAGCTAAGCCCCTGTGCATACCCAGTTTCCAAGAATAGCCCATCTTTTGTATGAGATTACATGTTTCAAGACCAGATTGTTGAGACACTTAGTCTTTCCAAAGACGCAGATGACCCATTTCAGAGATTGCCTGTACCCGGAGCCCTGGGGTAGGTGGGTTGTGGTGGCTGTGAGGAAACCCCTCACTGACCAGGTGCAGCGCCTGTCGCCAGTGCGGCCCGAGGCCTGTGGAGCACTGTAGGGTGGGAGCACCACTGAGCTGTTCTGGGCTAACGTGTACTCTCTGCTTCCTTTGTAAATCTGGCTTTCTGCGCCTTCCCCATCATACTATTTTAATTTGCATTGGCCTGAACGGTAGAAATATAATGCTGAATTCAAATGATGTTTTCTTTCATGTATTGATAAGATGATCAGTTCCTTAGACTGTGTTGATTTGTTGGGTGAGGAGTCGAGGTAACAGTGTTACCAACAATAAATCACACTGGTGGAATAAAAGATTATTTTCACATGAGAGGCTCACAGGTGAAAATACAGTCTGTTGTTGTCTGAGCCCTGCTGCCCTCTTCTACTTTCCGTGCTTGGAGACCTCTTTGCCAAACGGTATGTCCATTTTGGTCACCGTCATTCATGCCTTTCACGTCTGTAGAACACCTGGGCCGTCTCTCCAAGCCCGGCCAGTCTTTTCTCTACCAGTTCAGATTTTACTTCTGCTCTGACACCATTCCCAGTCTACCCCAGATCTGAATGATCTCTTCTTTTTTTTCTGGAGCCGCAGAAGTGCTCTATGCCATTTATTGTCTGTGGTCTAGTTATTTAAGTTTAAAATATTGTGTCTCTAATACATTATTAGATTCCCACCAGCAAGTGCAGTGCCCTCTTTCTACTTTGTTCCATCACATTTCTTAGATGCAAGTATGTATTTGATTTGGTTGGTAGACAGTTAGGTTCTCAATTCTAAGAACTAGAGACTAGAGTAATAAAAAAAAATGGTGACGGTCTCTGAATATTATGAAGGAAGGAGAGAATTCAGCGCTCTGTAACCGGCCGTCAAGTGGCCTACCTTTCTCTTGCATTCAGCCTTAAAGACTGTGTTGTGCTTATTGAGTTTGATGAAGTCATTTCAAAAGACACTTCTGCAGTAAAGAAAAGGGCATTACTTCAGGTGTTGACAGAAATCACACAGAGGAAGTGAAGATTCACTCTGGTGGTCTGCATTTTGTTGTCAGGTTCATAGGATGATAATTCCTATTTATAGTTAAATACTCTGATACATTATTTGTGCCCTTCACTAGCTTTAAGGTTCTGTAAATTTATCTGGATTTCACAGATGAATATTCATTCACTCTTTTAGTTTCTTTTTGTAAAGAAAAACCCAACTAAAACATTAAGAAATTTTACTTCAACATTTAATAATATGAAAATAGAAACACTGGGTTTTTAAAGACTACTTTGTTTCAATTCAGTGGCTCAGTGAACCAGAGAGTAGTGTTTTCTTGTTACTGGAGCTTTTATAGCACATCCTTTCTGGCCTGATTGGAAAGTAAATTCCTCTGAAAAATTCTCCTTGAGGAATTTCTCTTACAGGGAAAATGCTTCCTGGTTAGATCCCCTCTTTTTGTTCTCCGTCTCCCCTCTGTCCATGTATCTCCTTAATACAGACATTTTAACCAGCTGCTGATGGTAATTCATAGCTTTGAAAATCCATTCAGAAATTTAATGTGGTGAGAAGTATGCGGTATTGAGGACATTTAGAAAATGCTCTGCTTTCTGTTAGATTACAGTGTGTATTTCCAATCCTTTCTCCTGTTGGAACTAAGAAGACTTATGGTAACAAGCCACTTTGCTAGTGGCTCACTATGAAATTATTTCCTTATATTATCGTATAACGTATAATTATTATACAGTGTTGTATTATTAGTTTTGGTGGTGTTCAATATATGGTTGTTTGAAACGAAATGCCTCTATTCTTTTCATAAGTAGAGAGAGTAGTTTGGGTTGTGAATAGTGGTGGTAGATCTGTGTTTTACAGGGCATTCCAGATTAGAGCAAGAAGCATTTCTTCTTGGGTGGGGGGTAGGGAGTGTGAGGTCGGGGATGGGAGGGTGAAGCGCACACCGACGGAGCTGTTGACAGTGTGAACTGGAGCAGTCACGGTAATGCTGGATCACTGGCATTTCTGTGTCCTGTGAAATATGTGGTATCTTGGGAATGTTACCACTTCTTGCCCTGGGTGTTTTGTAGAGATGTTAAAAACGAGAACACCTCCTCTTACCTTCCAGTTGAGGTGCTCTTTGGGGAGCTAGTGTCTTGGTTAAACAAATCGCATAAACAGCGCCGGAAGCTTGGTGATGGGCTCTAAGAGTTCTTAGGAGTTGGCATTCTGTTTTAGTTCAGCATATATTCGTGACAAAGAATTGGAAATACTTTGGAGTGTTTTCCTTTCTGAAGTAGTTGACCTATGTGAAGCTAAATGTCAGGTTCTGTGTTTTTATCTTTCCAATACAAGTAGCTCAGTAAAGCTTAAAGATAAAAGGAGTTACTATTTAAAGGAATATTTTTTTCTTCCTCTGCCATTAACTCTTCAGTTTTGAAAGGATTAGTATTGGCAAATTATTACAATGGGTGTTCAGATTGTGCTGTTTGAGTAGCTTAGTTGCCCACAAAGAACACTGGTTCCCAGATTTAAACTCTGAAGACATTGTGAAGTCTTGAGCATACCCTGTCTTCTACTTTCTCTTTCTTTGTGGCCTTCAGATCATTAAATTTAGTGACTCAGCTAATTCTTTTTACCCACCTCTTAGAAAAGTTGAACATGTTTGTGACCAGGCACTTAAGGTTATTTCCTTTAAACCAAGTGTTGAGACGTTTTTAGATTTATAACAGTCTTTGTTTACCGTGTAATTCAGTCCAATTGAGGAACTAGTAAAACTGTATTATTCAGACATCAAAGACAGACGTGTAAGAAGAGTATACTTGGACCAGGGAAACTATTAGGTTTCTAACAAGTGGAAAGTTACCAGATGTCCAAAAATTAACCACTCCTGTGCCAGCTAATTCTCACTTCTTACAGCTTTTTTAGTTTAGCCAGCAGTATTCTGGGTTTAAAATAGCAGTTGCTACATTCTTGAGAGTTGAGAGTGTTTTCTTTAGCATCATTCAGATAACTGAGACTTTGACTTGAATGGGCTAAATAGAAATCCTGCCATTAAAAAATGGTTAAGTGACAGGGCGTTGAATGGACTATAGTTTTTAATTTAGTTCAGGACTGAGCCACTGTCTTTATTTCTTGAGGTTTACAAGTAGGTTGTGGTTTGTTTTCCTGTGATTATTCAGCCCACTTTCCAGAGCGTAAGTGGGATGACTGGCCAGCTGCATGTAGCATTTGCTTGAAGTAGGACCCGTGTCGCCAAGTTGAATTTCAAGACTGGTCAAGTGGGTGACCTTGAGTCCTGCCAGACCCTGAGATGAGAGATTATAGAGAAAGGCTCTGGTAGGGGAGCACCCTTGACTTCTTTAAACTTCCGTCAGCATTCCTACCTGAGGCTCTATTGAACCTGAGTCTCCTCATTATGTGTGCTACTGAGTGATGTGCAAAAAGCAGTTTGATTTTGTACAAATCTTTCCTTTTCAGGTATTTCAGAGATGTATGTAAACATGCGTTAGATATTCATAAGCATCTTATAATTTTACTTATGTAAACAATCACCTAGGGAAGTGGAGGGTGGGGAGCCTGGGTTTTTCTCTTTCCCAAAGATACTATGCTTGTTCCTGCTGAAGTCTGGAGCTTAGCTCTTATAGGAGCAGGCCATTAGGTTATCTGGAGGCTGTTGCTTGCAGGCTCTGAGATTTCCCTTTTGAAAATGGTCAGTTTTTACATGCCATCTAGCAACATTTTGTCTCCAATAGAGGGCTTGACTTTCTGGTTTATCAAAGGAAGACATGGATGTTTGGGAAAGGTCTTTGACCTTTCAAAGTTATCATCACAGGGGTGCTGTCCCATTTGTTACCCGCTTGTATCAGTCAGAGTAACATGGGGTGGTCTGACTTCCTGTGGCATTTCTTGTGAGACAGGTTCACAGAAGTATATTAAGGTTCTAGAAATGCTGGGTTCCTACCAAGCATAAATGAGATTCAAAAGAAAATTGCTCTGTTTATTTTAAGATATTCTCTTTGGGAATGTCTCAGGAGCCTGTTTCTTTGGCTACAGGTTCGGCAGTTACAAGGTCATATTTACCTGTGTAAGTAGACTGCGGTGCAGTGTAAACTGTAGCAGCCAGAAGACCATTTATGTAGAGGCGGCCAGAGATTACGCGGTTTCCTTATTTGAGCTGGAAGGTTGCTGAAGACTTCGTAAGACATTATCATAACTTTTCATGACTTCAACTCTTCAGACTTCAGGTCCTTTAAGGTGCCACTTCTCAGCCAAGCTCTGTGGCTCCCTGTAGCCTTTGGGGAGGAATCGGAGCTCTTTGAAAGTGGCTTCATCTGGTCCCTGCTCTTACCTGCTAATGCATCTCACCTGTCTCCCCCCACATGCTCTGTTTCAGTTGATCCTCCCATGGCCTGCGCCCTTTCCTGGGGAGAGAGGAGTCTTTGCACATCTCATCCCCTCTACATCTCATCTGAGGTGGAACTTCCTACAGCAAGACTTTCCTAAATCTAAAAGGCTGAGTTTGGGGACTCTTTAATATGCTCTAAGAGTCATTTATTAATTCATTCCTTTAGTAAATATTTGTGTCAAACGTGGCATCATAGCCTGAAGACACAGAAGTGAGCAGGTGGGGTGACGGGCTCCGTCCTCACAGAGTTTATGTTCTTGTCAGGGAGACAAGCCCCATATTCACACTCCCCCCCCATTTGTTTTTTTAAAAAGCTTTTTACTTGGAAGTAATTACAAACTTTAAAAAATGAAAACAATGCAAAGGAATATCCTGTGCATTTTACCCAGGTTCACCTATTGTTAATATTTTACTTCATTTGCATTATTCTTTCTCAATATATAGATGTAATTTTTTTTTGAACCAGTCATGTCCATTATGGTCTTTTCCCTCTTAATACTTAAGTGTGCATTTCCTAAGAAAAGGGCTCTTCTCTCACGTGATAGTTATAAACTTCATAAATTGACACTGATAAAATACTTTTAATCATATCCAGTCATAGTATAGTGTCACCAATTGATCTAATGATGTGCCATGTAGCCTTCCTCCTCCAGCCCCTCCACCCCCACCCCATATAGAATTCAGTCTAGGATCTGATAATCGCACCTACTTATAATGTCTCTGTAGCCTCCTGTTGTCTGGAATATTTCTTTACAAAGCCATTCTTTGTCTAGTATGACACTGAATTTTTTTTTTTTTTTTTAAACAGGACTCCCCCCTGACCCCACCACCATCACCTTAATGGAATCTTGCTCATTTTGTGTTTGGCGTTTCCTGTGGTTAGGCTGAGGTGTAAGGCATTCCAGGCCACCACACTGCGCGGGGATGTTGTGTTCTCCAGGGGCGTCGCATCTGGAGGCCCCTGGTGTCCTTCTGGCCTCTTTGATGGTGGTCGTTTTTCATTACTCAGAGTGTTGTCCAGTATCTCCAGTGTATAATTAGCATTTGTTTTTCATCTTCCCTTTGCGTCTATTAAATAGTCTGTCAGGAGAAACCTCACTTCTGTACAAAATCCTGCTCCTAATCAAAATTCCCCCCCTAGATTAGCGTTAAGTGATAATTGTCTGATGCAGTAGTATGAACCCAGGTTCCTGTTTTTTTCAGTGGATTGTAATTCATTTTTGTACTTAATCATTTTGGTGTCCAGAGTGTCCCATATTTGACCAGTCGGTACCCCTTGAAACCAGTTCCTGCGTCCTCATGAGGTGCCCTGTCATCCTTTCAAGGCATCCTTCCCTTCTGTTACAACACGTTGTTCCAGGCTCATGCTGTGCCACTCCTGCCCTAGCCCCGGAGTTAGCTGTCCCTCCGCGGAGCATGCAGGCCCTTGTTTTACTCCTCAGCACGCTGCTTCCTGAGGCGTCTTCCTCCAGTAGATGATACTGTACCTCTCGAAGGCACACAGATGTCAGTCTTTACTTGCTCTTATGGCTTTACCTAGCTTAAGGCCTGGTATACTTGATGTTTACTGTAATTATTTGTTTGTTGAAGAACGAAATTGGATTTTGCTCGTTTGGTGATTAAAATTGGGTTCAAAATTATGACACTGATTGGTTTTCTTTTTTTCTCTCCCCCCATCTAGGAGGAAATGTTGGCTATTCGGCGATGAGAAGTGGCAAAAACTGACCTCGTACTGGTATACAAACACTATGAGATCTGACACTTTTGCTTCGTGGGCAGCCAGCCCCCACTGATAATGTGGGGAAGCCTTTGGGTCCACGGGAAAACACTAATCTGATCTTGGAAGTGGCAGATTGTGGCAGGATGTGTCGACGATGATGATGGCAAGAAAGCAAGATGTCCGCATTCCCACCTACAACATCAGCGTGGTGGGATTGTCTGGGACGGAGAAGGAGAAGGGCCAGTGCGGCATTGGGAAGTCCTGTTTGTGCAACCGCTTCGTGCGCCCGAGTGCAGATGAGTTTCATTTGGACCATACCTCTGTCCTTAGCACCAGTGACTTTGGTGGGCGAGTGGTCAATAATGACCACTTTCTCTACTGGGGAGAAGTCGGCCGTTCCCTGGAGGATTGTGTGGAATGTAAAATGCACGTTGTGGAGCAGACCGAATTCATTGATGATCAGACTTTTCAGCCTCATCGGAGCACGACCCTGCAGCCGTATATCAAGAGAGCCGCTGCAACCAAGCTTGCATCAGCTGAAAAACTCATGTACTTTTGCACTGACCAGCTGGGGCTGGAGCAGGACTTTGAGCAGAAGCAAATGCCAGATGGAAAGCTGCTGATTGATGGTTTTCTTCTTGGTATTGATGTTAGCAGGGGCATGAATAGGAACTTTGATGACCAGCTCAAGTTCGTCTCTAATCTCTACAATCAGCTCGCAAAAACAAAAAAGCCCATAGTGGTTGTCCTGACAAAGTGTGATGAGGGTGTTGAGCGGTACATTAGAGATGCGCATACTTTTGCCTTAAGCAAAAAGAACCTCCAGGTTGTGGAAACCTCAGCAAGATCCAATGTAAATGTGGACTTAGCTTTCAGCACCTTAGTGCAACTCATTGACAAGAGTCGGGGAAAGACAAAAATCATTCCGTACTTTGAAGCTCTCAAGCAGCAGAGCCAACAGATAGCTACAGCAAAAGACAAATATGAGTGGCTGGTGAGTCGCATCGTGAAAAACCACAACGAGAACTGGTTGAGCGTCAGCCGAAAGATGCAGGCCTCTCCTGAGTACCAGGACTATGTCTACCTGGAAGGGACTCAGAAAGCCAAGAAGCTGTTTCTCCAGCACATCCATCGCCTCAAGCATGAGCACATTGAGCGCAGGAGGAAGCTGTACCTGGCAGCCCTGCCCTTAGCTTTTGAAGCTCTTATCCCCAACCTAGATGAAATAGACCACCTAAGCTGCATAAAAGCCAAAAAGCTGCTGGAGACCAAGCCAGAATTCTTGAAGTGGTTTGTTGTGCTTGAGGAGACGCCGTGGGATGCCACCAGCCACATTGACAACATGGAGAATGAGCGGATTCCCTTTGACTTAATGGACACCGTCCCCGCAGAGCAGCTGTACGAGGCCCACTTAGAGAAGCTACGGAACGAGAGGAAACGAGCTGAGATGAGAAGGGCGTTTAAAGAAAACCTGGAGACCTCTCCTTTCATCACTCCTGGCAAGCCTTGGGAAGAGGCCCGCAGTTTTATTATGAACGAAGATTTCTACCAGTGGCTAGAGGAATCTGTATACATGGATATTTATGGCAAACACCAAAAGCAGATTATAGACAAAGCGAAGGAAGAGTTTCAGGAGCTGCTGCTGGAATATTCAGAGTTGTTTTATGAGCTGGAGCTGGATGCTAAGCCCAGCAAGGAGAAGATGGGTGTCATCCAGGATGTGCTTGGGGAGGAACAGCGGTTTAAAGCGTTGCAGAAGCTCCAAGCGGAGCGGGATGCCCTCATTCTGAAGCACATTCATTTCGTGTACCACCCAACCAAGGAGACGTGTCCTAGCTGCCCCTCCTGCGTGGACGCTAAGATTGAGCACTTGGTTAGTTCTCGGTTTATCCGACCGTCTGACCGGAATCAGAAGAATTCACTCTCTGACCCCAACATTGATAGAATCAACTTGGTGATCTTGGGCAAGGACGGCCTTGCCCGAGAGCTGGCCAATGAGATTCGAGCTCTTTGTACAAATGATGACAAGTATGTAATAGACGGGAAAATGTATGAGCTCTCCCTGAGGCCAATAGAAGGGAACGTCAGGCTTCCTGTGAACTCTTTCCAAACACCAACGTTTCAGCCCCATGGTTGTCTCTGCCTTTACAATTCAAAGGAGTCTCTGTCGTATGTGGTAGAAAGTATAGAGAAGAGCAGAGAGTCCACACTTGGCCGGCGAGATAATCATTTAGCCCATCTCCCCCTGACTTTAATTTTGGTTAACAAAAGAGGAGACACCAGTGGAGAGACCCTGCACAGCTTAATACAGCAGGGGCAGCAGATTGCTAGCAAACTTCAGTGTGTCTTTCTTGACCCTGCTTCCGCCGGCATCGGTTACGGGCGCAACATCAACGAGAAGCAGATCAGTCAGGTTTTGAAAGGTCTCCTGGACTCCAAGCGCAACTTAAACCTGGTCAGTTCTACCGCTAGCATCAAAGACCTGGCTGACGTCGACCTGCGGATCGTCATGTGTCTGATGTGTGGGGATCCTTTTAGTGCAGACGACATACTCTTTCCTGTCCTTCAGTCCCAAACCTGTAAATCTTCCCACTGTGGAAGCAACAACTCTGTTTTACTTGAACTCCCAATCGGACTACACAAGAAGCGCATCGAACTGTCTATTCTTTCATACCATTCCTCATTTAGCGTCCGAAAAAGCCGATTGGTCCATGGGTACATTGTTTTTTACTCAGCCAAACGTAAGGCCTCCTTGGCTATGTTACGTGCCTTTCTCTGTGAAGTGCAGGATATTATCCCTGTTCAGCTGGTTGCACTCACTGACGGCGCTATAGATGTCCTGGATAATGACTTAAGTCGGGAGCAGCTGACCGAAGGGGAGGAGATCGCTCAAGAAATTGATGGGAGGTTCACGAGTATCCCCTGTAGCCAACCCCAGCATAAACTGGAGATCTTCCACCCCTTTTTTAAAGATGTGGTGGACAAAAAGAACATCATTGAGGCTACGCATATGTACGACAATGCTGCCGAGGCCTGCAGCACCACCGAAGAGGTGTTTAACTCCCCCCGGGCAGGCTCCCCCCTCTGCAACTCCAACCTGCAGGACTCAGAGGAGGACATCGAGACCCCATCGTACAGCATGTTTCGAGAAGACACACCATTGCCCTCTCTGTCCAAAGACCATTCCAAGCTCTCTATGGAACTGGAGGGAAATGATGGGCTGTCCTTCATCATGAGCAACTTTGAGAGTAAACTGAACAACAAGGTGCCTCCGCCAGTCAGACCAAAGCCTCCTGTGCATTTTGAGATCACCAAGGGGGACCTGTCTTACCTGGACCAGGGCCACAGAGATGCACAGAGGAAGTCCGTCTCGTCGAGCACCTGGCTACCTCCAGACGGGTTCGATCCTTCTGATTATGCTGAACCCATGGACGCTGTGGTCAAGCCAAGGAATGAAGAAGAAAACATATACTCGGTGCCCCACGACAGCACACAGGGCAAGATCATCACCATTCGGAACATCAACAAAGCCCAGTCCAACGGCAGCGGGAACGGTTCCGACAGCGAAATGGACACCAGCTCCTTGGAGCGGGGCCGCAAGGTATCCATGGTGAGCAAGCCAGTGCTGTACAGGACGAGATGCAGCCGGCTGGGGAGGTTTGCTAGTTACCGAACCAGCTTCAGCGTGGGGAGCGATGACGAGCTTGGGCCCATCCGAAAGAAAGAGGAGGATCAGGCATCCCAGGGTTATAAAGGAGACAACGCTGTCATTCCATATGAGACCGATGAAGACCCGAGGAGGAGGAATATTCTTCGCAGTCTAAGAAGAAACACTAAGGTAAGACACGACTTTAGAGCTCTTGGAGTGACTTGTACAGCATCTTGGGGAGAGTTCATTGATGATGACAGAGATTTTCAAGGACAGCTTACCCTGGCTAAAAACCGCTGTGTGTGTGTTTCCTCCTTGACTTGCCTTAAAAAGTAAGCAGTGTTGAAATGATACAAATGAACTTACAAAACAGAAAGAGACAGACTTAGGGAAGGAACTTAAGGTTGGAGGATAGAAGGGATATTTAGGGAGTTTGGGATCTACACCTGCACACGGCTGTATTTAACACGGATCACCAATAAGGACTCCGGTGCAGCTCGTGGAACTCCGCTCAAGGTCGTGTGGCAGCCTGGATGGAAGGGGAGTTTGGGGGAGAATGGATGCATGTGTATGTGGCTGAGTTTCTTCCTTGTTCACCTGAAACTGTCACAACGTTGCTAATTGGCTATACCCTAATACAAAATAAAAAGTTGGAAAAAAGTAAACAGCGTCTCAGAAAGCTACTACTGGTAGCTCTCAAGTGGTAAGGACTTTTGGAGGGATAACCTGAGAAGTCTTTGTCCAAAACAGTAGTTAGGTAATTACTGAAATGAGCAGATCACGTAGAACTTGTCAGTATCCGGACAAGCAGCGAGCTGGTGACGACATGCTTGGCCTTTCTTCACTGAAACACCAGAATCCAGCATCATGGTCCTTAGTCTTTGACTGAGAAAGGAACGTTTCATCCATACATCTCTTAAATACTCCTTTTTCCCCTTGATGATCTGTAAAGGTTGCTGCATTTTAGGTAGGGAAAAATTGGATGATTATTTTACTTGAACACGTAAATCATTGAAAGGTCTTCAGTTACATAAATGAAAAATAATCTTGCCTCTGCAGGTTATAAACCTGTCCCATGTTTGTAAAATGGAAGTGCCCTCCAGCTCTTTTAAGTGAGTTGCTACTGCTTGCAGATTTGATTCAGGGACCACAGGTGGGGTGGGAAGGGGGAAAGGCCAACTGTGTGTAGGAATGCCAGGCCTGCTGCCCGACGCAGGGGACACAGCCCAGCGCAGCGGCAGGCGGAGTGCCGTGTAAGGGGCAGTGCGCTCTGTCCTTGTGGACTTAGACCTTGAGATCTAAAAGACGTTTCCCAACTTTATTTCCCCTAGTTAGAGTAGGGGAAACACCCTTTATTTCTCAGAGGAGGTGTCAGTGAGACACCACGACAGAACGCTTAGACACAGGCCGTCCCCCAGCATTGTGTATGCAGGGGGCCCCAGGGTCCAGGCTGCCAGCTGGTACCTCCTGTCAGATCTGCGGCGACATTAGATTAGAAACAAAGTGCACCCTGACTGTACTGAGCGTGAATCATCTGGAAACCACCCCACCTCCTTCCCAGTATCGCTCCCTGGTGCCAAAAAGGTTGGGGACCGCTGGTGTACAGGATGGTTTCTCTTCATTGAAAGTTTTTGCTCCTTTCCCTGCTGTGAAATGGCAGAGAACAAAGTCATGTATCTGAAAGTGTTTCAGGGAACTTTGGAAGAAAGGTTGTCCCAAGCTTTCATCATTGCAAGATATACCAAACCAGAGGGCTCTTGAGTCCAGGCTGTTTTGAGAGCTGACAATTCTGATGTAGAATGCTATCTGGAGGCCAGTTCTATGGCTCATATTGGCTGAGAGGGCCCTTGGAGATGGAGGACCTTGTGCAGTGGCCCTCACAGGGAAAGCCTGTTCACACCCTGCCTGTCCCCGGACGGCATACAGCCTGCCCCTCTGCCGCCATGGCCAGAGCGTTCAGAGCTCTGACCTATGGCGTGTCAGAAGGGGCAGGGCAGTATCGCTGTGTGTTCTGTTCCCCTCCCATTCTGAGCTCAAGGTTGATAAACAGCGTGGACAGTCTTCTGTTTGCTCTCCCCATGTTTGGTTTTACTTTTGTCAACCTTCATCTGCCATCAGTATTTTGTTCTCTAAAAGCTAGTGGTGGGCAGGCCAGTGGAAAGCAGTTCTTATGTCAGAAGCCAGAAAGTAGCCTGACTAGCCTGCCAGTGTTTCCCCGGAGCTCTCCTGTTTGATGATCCTGGAATCCAAACATTTTGAACACTGTGACTTTCCTCTCCTCCTCCAAGTGAAGACTGTTGCAGGCACAGCTTATCGAAATGCTGACAGTCTTCTAATTGTGGGGGTGTTTGCACACCTGGGAATTAGGGAGGTGGCATAATACCACACTGTGAATTAGAACTGTTTTTCTGACTTCCAGCTACATTTATAATACTGTTGAAAATAATGCTTGTAAAACGCATCCCCAAACAAGCTGTGCTCTAAAGAGTAGGCTCTGCAGAGAACCGCTGGCTACAGGGACCTCTGAGATAGCCGCCTCCATGCTGGTCACGTGCATCTCCTCACCTAGAATTGCCTCATATGGGTCAGCGTGCAAGGAGTGACCGGCTTCCCGTCCCTCCTGGTTATCTGGGCCCCACCTCTTCAAGTCAAACAGAAACGATTACCTCTGGCCCCAGAGCAATAGCGTGCCAGAAGTCATTTAGGAGTATCCTTTGGAAAGAGTGAGTAAAAGGTGAAAATGTCTTTTCCTGCCTTGGAAAATGGTGCCTTAAAAGGAGCCTCGCTGCTTTGTCATCCTAATGCAGAGAGAAGCGGAGTCTTGATTCTGTTCCTGATGGACACAAACCTTCTATTAAAATCTGCTGTTGTTAAGGAATCAGACTGACACTTGTTCTACTGGAAAAGCAAGATCCCATGGGGCAGAGAGTGCCAAATCCCCCTACACAGGGGCATCTGGTCTCTGACTTTTATTGGCATGACAGAGCAGTACAGTATTTATTTGAAGTGAGGGGAGAGCCAGGTGGTAGTGGGAAACAACACGCTTAGTCCCTCCCACTCGCCAGACACCACTGGGGAAATGGCACAGGTCGCTCTCACCCACGCCGCAGCACCCAGGGGAGGCAGCGAGACGCGCACAGCTTCTGAAAATAGGTGGTCTGCCTCGGAGGGCGAGGGCGCAGGCATCCTGTGCTGGGGCTGGTTAAAGTCATGCAGTGTGCGGTGGTGGGGAGCCGGGCTCTGGGAGCCGGGGGCCTCCATCAGATGCCAGTTCCTCCAGTTCCTCCTCGTCCTTGCTGGGGCTTTTGGGACGAGATTCACCTCCCATGTCCCTTCAGCAAGAGGAGCCAACGCAGTAGCACTTCTCTCATAGGGTGCGAGAAATGGAATGAGACTGCATGAAAACACAGTGAACTGCGTGCTGGATGAGCGTTCATCGTTATTTAACTTGACCTTGAAGAATGAGTAGAATTGAAGAAGTGCTGTGAGGAAAGGAAAGACTTAACGGTGAAAATGCGCATGTTGAATTCAAGGACAGGAGAACGCTGGTCTGGTCTAGCTGAGAGCTTTAGGGACCCAACACTGTCCCTCCCTTTTCTCTAAGTTTTAACCCTATATGTCACTTAGCTGCTTTCTCAGCCCTTACCTTATCAACAAGCCTAACAACAGCCAAAAAAGCTATGCTCCGAGTACCTGTGTCATGTGGAGAAAGAAAAATTGCTCAGTGCCCTTGGCTGATATTCTGGATTAGCTCTTTACTGTAAAACTGGAGTTGGAGTTCAGGGAATGGCTTTCGTTTCTAATAATGAAGTGCAGACTGTGAAGCTCACTCTCATTCCGGGTCCTTTTCCCAGCTGAACCATTTAGCAACCCACCCTCATAGTGGGAGCCTTCCGCACTCAGCTGAATGAAATTGAAAATCTACGGTTGCACTTCAGTGGGGTCCATGAATAGATGCTTTGTCCGTAGAGAGTTGTCGTTGCACATGGTCTCTGTCTCCCAGCACCGTGCGTTTGCAAAGATGAGATCAGGAGCAGCAGGGTCTTATTTTAAAGCCAAAGAACAGGCTGGAGCGCCTTGGTCCACAAAATGTACTGTTTGGGCAGGCTCACATTGCTGAATTCAGTGTGCTTGACCACGGATTTAAAGAGAAGACGCTATTGGCTGTTTACCCTTCTATCTGGTGTGCTCTTATTTTGTGTTTTAAAAAAATAGACAAAACAGAATCATAAAGAAAATCTTTGAGTCACTCTAGCTACCACATGACAAGACAACCTATTGAAAAGCAAACCAGTTCAATCACGCATTGTTTGGTCTATAAGGCACCAAGTAACCAGTTTGACAGTGTGTGTCCCCCGCCGGTGAATTGGCTTATTTCATTGGATTCAGTGAATTGGCTGGTTGTTGTGGCTTTGTGTGGACACAGCTCTCATTTTGTGAGGCCTAGAACGGAGTTAAAGTTTCTAGTGTGAATAAAAACCAGCTGGGGAGTTGGACTGCTCCCTCACCGGGAGGGATGCTGCATTTTGACAGGCTGAATGGTGTGAAACATGAGCTCTTTGTAACCTACCCGGGAAGGACTCCCAGTGTGCGCTCCAGAAGAGGCTGGCCCTATCTGAGCTCTCTAAGGCCAGATGAATACCTTGATCTTAAAAATGGTGTTGGGATGCCGACTGGACCTTGGATTTTCTGATTCCTGAAAGAATTTTTTCTTTGAAAAGAAATGCTCTTGCTCCAAGGGCCTCCCACATGCCGCTAGTGGTAAAAAAAAAACCCGCCTGCCAATGCATGAGATATAAGCGATGCAGATTTGATTCCTGGGTCAGGAAGATCCCCTGGAGAAGGGCATAGCAACCCACTCCAGTATTCTTGCCTAGAGAATTCCATGGACAGAGGGGCCTGATGGGCTGTAGTCCACAGGGTTGCAAAGAGTTGGACACGACTGAAGCGACTTAGCACTCTTGCACGCTTGCTCCAAAGCACATGTCCATTCACTCTTTCAGGAAAGAAACATTCAGCTCCATGCACGGGCGTTCCCTGAGCACTTGTATGCCTGGCCTTGTGCTGAGTGTCACACGGGTGGTAGTTGTGCTTGTGTTCATCTACTTTACCGTAACAGAGAAAGACAGATTTTTATCCATGTGTTTACATACATTTTGAATGTGGCCAGAGTGACGGTACAGGGTGCTAAGGGATTGTATAGCAAGGAGTTTTACCCTCAACTAGGGTAAGCTATCCAGGAAAGCTCCCTGAGGAAACGATACATAAAGCTGAGACTTTTTTTTGGTAAAAATTTATTTTTGGCTGTACTGGGTCTTGCTTGGCGCATGCAGGGCTTTTTCTAGTTGCAGCAGGAGGGGGCTCCTCTTCATTGTGGTGTGTGGGCTTCTCGTGGTGGTGGCTTCTCTTGTTGCAGAGCACGGGCTCCAGGTGCGTGGGCTCAGTAGCTGTGTTGCACAGGCTTGGTGGCTCCCAGGCATGTGGAATCTTCGTGGACCGGGGATCAAACCTGTGTCCCCTGCACTGGCTGACAGATTCTTAACCACTGGACCACCAGGGGAGTCCTAAAACAGATTTAAGGGGTAAAGCAGGCAAAAGTCAGTGAACATGGAGGCTTCTTGGGGTAAAGTTTTGAGAAAAAGGTGTGGGACTTGGAGCTGAGAAAATGTGGCATGTGCAGAGAGTGAGGGAGAAGCAGGCAGAAAATCAGAGACTGTGGATCCCTGTGATAGGCTCTGCAGACACTTCCCTATACTTGCTGGACACCGCCTGTATGCCAGGCCCAGTGCCAGGCATTCTCACACCATTTTTTTTGTTTGTTTAATTTTATTTTATTTTTTAACTTTACAATATTGTATTGGTTTTGCCATATATGAAAATGAATCTGCCACAGGTATACATGTGTTCCCCATCCTGAACCCTCCTCCCCCATACCATCCCTCTGGGTCGTCCCAGTGCACCAGCCCCAAGCATCCAGTATCATGCATCGAACCTGGACTGGCGACTCGTTTCATATATGATATTATACATGTTTCAATGCCATTCTCCCAAATCATCCCACCCTCTCCCTCTCCCACAGAGTCCAAAAGACTGTTCTATACATCAGTGTCTCTTTTGCTGTCTCGTATACACGGTTATTGTTACCATCTTTCTAAATTCCATATATATGCGTTAGTATACTGTATTGGTGTTTTTCTTTCTGGCTTACTTCACTCTGTATAATAGGCTCCAGTTTCATCCACCTCATTAGAACTGATGCAAATGTATTCTTTTTAATGGCTGAGTAATACTCCATTGTGTATATGTACCACAGCTTTCTTATCCATTCATCTGCTGATGGATATCTAGGTTGCTTCCATGTCCTGGCTATTAATAAACAGTGCTGTGATGAATATTGGGGTACGTCTTCATCATCTGTTTCTCTTGCCAGTCTTAAGGGAGTGATTTTTTAAAATCCAGGTGTTAGAGATGAGGACACTGAGGCTCATTTGGTGCCCCCAGGTTAGTATGGTTACTAAGTGGAGGAGTTGAGATTTGGGAACCCCAGTCTTCTGACTTCTGTTTTCTGTGGGTTTTTAGAGTCCAGCCTCCGAGAAAGATGGTAATATTCAGTAGCCAGGCACACATTGGGAGCACTCAGTCAGCCCAGTCAACTTGTTCATTTCAGACAAAGGACTCTGGTTATTATCTAGAAACATCTATTTCCCCACACTGCCCCCTAAGAACAGCGTGATGGTTTGTTTCTAGCTTCAGTGTCTGCTTGAATAGAGGACAAAAAAGGCATGGAGACGCTGAAATAGCAACTGGAACTTTGAGAAATTGTTTTGAACTGGTGTCACTCGGTTCTAAGTTTATTTTAAGCCCAAAGAACTGCTGTAGTTTGTTTTTGGTGACAAAAATAGGCTATCTTTAACTATCTGCTTTAGCTTAGCACACCTGTTCTTTAAAAAAAAAATGACAATAGGCAACCTCAATCTGTTTTTCAAAGAACAGAAGATTGCTCTGACTTTCACTGAGCCTACTTGTTCTCCTCTACTGCCTGGTGATACTGATACATCATTGTAGAAATTCAGGTTATTTCAGCTCGAGTCAGGGAATCACCTCTACTTCCATAGAGAAAGGCCTTCTAAATACTTTTTATCCAGTATTTGAGAGGAGGCTAGCAGGTAAAAACTGAGCCCCACAACTCTGAGAAGTCTAGATTCAGTGAGTGGTGAAGTGGGCAGGAATGTTTGTGAACATTTCCGGAAACTAGTGGGCCCTCCTCTCTGCTTAGCCTCCTGTTGCATTGGCTGTTCAGCAGGGATTGACCCAGATTCATGCCCATGTGGCGCAAAAAGCTATGGTCTATAAGTTTGTCTGGGGCCTTTGAGGGGATGGCGTGCCTTTCTTTCCTTCCCCTTCTTGCAAGAGGGAGGGCTGGGGCTGCTGGGAGACTTCATGCTGCTCTGTGGTTCATCCCTAAGTGAAGGTGCTCCAAGTTTGAAGGAGACAAGGCTAAGCATTTGGGCTTTCATAATAGGGTTTGCCGGTAAGAACAATTCCATCCTTGGGTTTTCTGTTAAACTTGGGCTTAGATTTTTTTTCAGAGCCAGAAGCGGGAGCAGCAGAGCCAAAAATACATTTGGGGCATGAACGAATAACTTAATTGAAAAAATCCTTTGGAAGCTGTGTTGGAAATATGCAAGAATCATCACCAGTCAGAAAGCTGTAATGTTGGATGTGGAATGCAAGAGAACACTTGGGAAAACCTGGAGTAATGTAATTTACAGCATCTCTAGGTTTTCCTAAGATTTCGCCCACTTCACAGTCAGTTCAGGGTGGGCCATTGTACAGCTTGGCAAACCATATGGGTGATCCTCTCGGGCTTTGCTTATTGTATCACTTTCACTCTCAAGGGGGAGAATTGCTCCATTCAGAGGACACTGTCCCCGTTCCAGACTATGTTCTGTATATGACATTCCTCCTCAAAAATAAAAAACACAGGCTGGATTCTGTTTTTTATTTACTTTCGTAGGTAGGTTACCAAGCATTTAGAAGGCTGTGTTAGGTGTTACAACTCCAGTGACCATATTTTCTGACCTTAAAATCTGGATAAGTAATTTGACATGGATAAGGATATTTATTGGAGAAGAAAATGGCAGCCCACTCCAGTATTCTTGCCTGGAGAATCCCAGGGGTGGGGGAGCCTGTTGGGCTGCCGTCTCGGGTCGCACAGAGTCGGACACGATTGAAACGACTTAGCAGCAGCAGCAGCAAGGGTATTTATGGAGACCAGGAGAGAATATTTGAAGTTGACAGTTTCGGATCACTATATAGCTGTTCCTGCACCTCTGCTTGCTCTGGATACATATCTTCTCTGATACCAATTAGATTATAAATTCATCGAGGGTGAGAGAGGACTTTGGTCTTAGTGTTAGCTCTGCTGCTAGTGACGTTGGGTATAATTCATTTAGAAGGAAAGACAGGGGCTTCCCTGGTGGTGCAGTGGATAAGAATCAGCCTGCCAGTGCAGGAGACATGGGCTTGATCCCTCGTCTGGGAAGATTCCACGTGCCGCGGAGGAACTAAACCATGCACCGCAGCTGCTGAGCCTGAGCTCTAGAGCCCGTGCTCTGCAGCACAAGAGGCCGCTACAGTGAGAGGAGCTCGTGCACCGCAACGAAGGGCAACCCCTGCGCCCGCAGCCAGAGAGCCCCAGTGCAGCAGTGAAGGCCCAGCACAGCTGAAGAGAAATTAAATAAGTTTCTTTGAGAAAAGGAGAATCGCGTGGATTCTTGTGTACTAGGAACTTAGCCTGTTAGGAAGCCAGCCCTGTGTGCATATGGATGCCTGTTCCTTGTCCAGTGCCCATAGGGTGACACAGGGAATTGATTCCCTCATGTGTTTCTTGAAAGGGAGTCTGTGATGCAGTACTGTCAGTATGAACAAGACTCTCTGAACCTCAGTTCCTCACATCCTAGGAAGAGCAGCACGATGTCAGAAGAAGAAAAATACTCTGCCCACGGAGAGGGTCCTCATCTCAACTAAACTGAAAAGCTATGAAGAAACACTGGCCTTGCACTTCATTGGACATGGTTTTTATTCAAGTGTCAGCTGTGCACGTGTCTCTAGAACCCAGCATCTTACAGACAGATAGAGGGCTCCTCTCTTGGCTTTTCCTTGCTGTGTGGCGGGCATTCTAATCTTCTTGCCCTGTGAACTTGGAGGAGCTGTGGGCTGGGCTTAGTGTCCCATAAGCAGGAGTTTCCCCTTTATGCACTTGTTTCGGAAAGGCCAGAAGCCGGGGGCAGATTCCAACCACTGTTTCTCCCCAGTGCGACACTGGCAGAAACTGTTGGTTTATTTCTTTCTTTGCTACTTGGTTAGTATCAGGCCTAAGAATCAGGCATTAAGGAAACTTAAGGAAAAAAGTTTTTTCCTTAAAAAAAAAAAAAACTTCACAGGTTTTTTTAAGGAAACTGTGAAATGAAGAACAATGGACTGTGTTATTTATTCAAAAAGTGCTTGTCCATAGGACAAAGTGAAGAGGTTTTGAGCTGACCCAGTCCCTTGTTTATGTCTGTGGCGTTTCATCATGGAGCTAGGTCACAAAGGAGACAGGACAGGAGGCTTTGACGTTCGCAGGTCACTGGCCTCTGAACCCTGGCTGTCTCAGTGCTGCTGCTCTCTGAGCCTCTGATTTCACATCTGTAGAAAGGGGCTAATAACCCTTACCTTGAAGGGTGGTTGTGAGCTTTCACATAAGTGCAGAGCACCTAATACAGAGTGTCTAACACACGGCCACTCCTGATAAATTCCTCTTATTTTTCCATTTTGCACCCAGTCAGACTCTAAACTTAGACACGCAGATGTGTAGCTTATTCTCAGGGCTTGGTTTCCTCTAGCTGGCTGCTTTTTTCAATCCAGCCCACTAATGAACAAGCCCAGAGGAAGATAGCTGTTGGGATGGCGTTATTTTCTTCTCTCCAAGGACCTGCTGCTGAGAGCACTCTGCCGACGCCCTAATGAGTGACACATGTCTGACCTGGGACTGAGACATCTGGCAGGCCACTCAGAAGAATGGCATTTCCATCTCGACATGTGCCCAGTAACCCTTCAGATGCCTGCGGTGTTGCCTGCCATAGCAACGGTCCTGCCCGACTCTTGGCCTGGACCGCAGTCTTGATTTCCTTCCTCAGAAGGTTTGGAATTAGTTGCGCAAGAATCCCTGCCTGGTTTTGTGACACTCTAGAGAGCCTTCAGTTATTTCAAGGGACTATTTTGGCGTTCTGTAAAGCAGAGTTTGTTTAAGTCTTAGAATGAGAGTGAACATCCGGGTCATTCAACAAGGGGAGCTGACACTGTGGCCAGAGCTCAAGCTCCATTTGTAAGCTGAGCACTGAGCTTGATTAGATCTCATTAGACTCTGATGTGAGAGGGTATGAGCAGCGCTCTAGCCTTCCATCTGACGGCAGGGTCTCCTCGACAGTGAGTGTTGCCCGTTGGTTGCAGCCTCTGCTTTGAACATTGACAGAGCAGTCCTGTCCTTTTTAAACAGCTGGGGCGGGGGGGTTGTTTGTTTTTTAAATTCCTCTGGCCAAAATTGCCTCTTTGTCTTTGTCTCATCTCTCCCAACATGACTGTACAAGATAATCTGCTCTCTTTCCATGAAATAGTCCTGGTAGCTGTTTGAATAGGTGTCATCATGCCCCATTCTTTCTTTGAGCAGCTTAAACATCCCTGGTATATTTTATGTGAGACTTTATTACCTTTAGAAGTTCAGATTGTCAGTGTACCCTCAGTCATTTATTTAATCATCTGTTTGTTCTCCATATCCCAAGAACTTTCCGGGGAAGGTAATGAACCATAGTGGTTAAGAGGGCAGGTTTTGTAGTCAGAACTGACTGGGGCAAATAACTGAATTGTTCTGGGATTCAGCTTCTTCATCTGTGAAATGGAGTTTTAAACACCCATACCCACAGATCTATTGTGAATCTGGAATGAAATATACATATAAAGAATTTAAGCCAGAATTTGGTACTTAGAAGTGTTCAGGTGATGGAAGTTAAATTTTCTAGCTAACTTAAACTGTTAGAACACACTTCATCAGCTCGAGCATTGAGAGGGTGGAGGAAGTGTGACATTAACATTTACTGTCTGTTTACTAGAACTGTGGTCAGAGGCGTTACAGTGATTAGAAATAGCTTCCTGGCAGCTCTCTTAGAGTTTTTTTTTTTCCATTCCATAACAACAGTTTATTTGGAAGCCTCAAGGTTTTACTGAAGAACAATGGTATTGTTACGGTAGTTTTGACTGGCAGGTTCTGCCTGATTGGGGTTGGCCGAAAGAACACCACTTAAATCCAGGTGGTCTTCCTTGTGTGTCAGATTCTGCAGCTTATAGTTTAAATGCTGCGGCCTTAAGAGAGAGCCTCAGTTGACTCCTTGTTGTCCGGTTGCTGCTGTGTGTAATGATGGAAAACGCTCAGTCCTTCTCTTTGAGTAACAGCTCACACTCTTGGGCGACTGTGTCCTCTGGGCACCGAGCCACTTCCAGTGCATCATATCACGTCACCCTCAGGACCACCTTGTGAGGAGGGTACTGTCCCCCGGGTGCTAAGCAACTTGACCACATAGAACCTGTCACTTGGGATTCAAACCCAAATTCTGTTAGATTTGGAAGCTTAAATCCTTTATGTTATGTTGTACTTCATGTAAGTAGAAGATGCTGGAGAGAGGCTAGGTTGGTTAAATTATTTCACGTGAAGATAAATTGTAAGTCACTTTCTTTTCCATACTTCTTTGATAAAAAGTGTGAAGTCAGGGCCTGTTTGCCTCAGGCAGTCTCTACGGGGAGATAGCAGCAGCCACTTAATAACAGGCCAAAATTTCAGGTAGCTTTAGAAAACTGAGCATTGGTCTAGAGCATTTTTTTTTCCCTCATGTGATCTTCAAAATAAAAGGTTTGAATAATTTTGGAGCAAAATATCTCAGTAATGTTTGTGAGCACGGACTTTGCAGACAGAGCCTCCTGAGTTTGAACCCTCGCACTGTCGGTTCCGCGCTGTGTCTGTGAGACATTTTCCTTGGTGAGATGGAGTGCCGTAAGGTTGAAGAGCAACGGTATCCGGAACTTCCTTGGTACATAGTAAGCTCTCCAGTAGCTGTCGCTGCTTCTGCTACTCCTCCTACATGAGGGAGGTGACTTCTAGGAAGGAACGAAGAGTTACCTTATTTGTCATGTCTCATTAGTTGGTTTTACCCTCTCCCAGTGCAGAAGCCATTGGGAAGTAACCCCAGACGGATGCATCAGAGCGGGTTCTTCCTGGGAACTTGCAGTAGAATGTGTGCGCTCTTGTCTGGAAGGAGGAAATTACTAGTTTTCAATTCCACTTTTTAATCTTTTAGAAAGATTTTAGCCATCTTTTGAGTGTATAGTATCTATTATCTGTGTGGAATGTTTGGAATATTTCCTGTTTACTCCATTGCACGCCTGATAAAGGATGTTGGCCAGTCCTTTCATTGTTATTAAATAAACACGGCCTGCTTCTTATAAACACCTTTGTTCTGATAATGCAGTTTCGCACTCAAGGTGTGACTACCTGGCAGCTTGCCAGCGTCTTGTGTGATACTTGGAGGAATGAGATGAGTAGGTGAGTCTCTTTATCCCGCTTGAAGTCTTTCTTCTAACCGTTTCCGTACCACTGTGAGTTCCCCTCTGGAACTTACTGATGTTTGGGTTGTGTGTTGAGGCTCACTTTGTTTTTGTGTGTTTTTTCCCCTCTTCCCTGGACAGAAACCAAAGCCCAAACCCCGGCCATCGATCACAAAGGCAACCTGGGAGAGTACCTATTTTGGGGTGCCCTTGACAACCGTGGTGACTCCGGAGAAGCCGATTCCAGTGTTTATCGAGCGATGTATCGAGTACATTGAAGCCACAGGTAAGTGTCGCCTCAGAGAAGCTACAGTTTTCACTGTCTGCAGGCTGCTTTCTAGAGGGTAAGCCATCTGGAGATTCTGGAATCATGTCTCGTTTCCGTGAGACGCTTTCTGAGAAGGTGCTGAGTAATCCCGACAGCTGTCGGACTTATGGCTCCTGCGTCTTGGTGTAGCTGTGAGGCCTTTGGGTGCATGGGAGGAGAGCGGCCGTGGCGTCAGGACCGCCGTTGAAGCTGATTAGAATACCCTCTCGGTGCCCCCAGCCCCCTGTCATGGCGTGCGGCCTGTCTGTCCCTCTAGGTCTCTCAGCAGGGAAAGGGGCTCATTTATCAGTGACCTTGACGCTGTTCTGGACACAAATAGTAACACATTTTGGTTGAACAAAAGGAATGTGTAGTTGGCCATCAGTCAGGTGCCTGAAATTCATATATTGATAGAGTTTTTTTCCTGCAGTAAAAAAATGAATCCTTATATACCATCTTATCAAGCAGCTGCATTTCCAATTCCTTTGACACCTTGGTGTTATCACAAATGCTGACTGTCTTAAGATTTTCTGTGTTGCTCTTGAAGTGATAAAATTTTACCTGTGTTAAAAACATTTATTTTGTTCATTTAGAGCTCCTCTAACATAACGTGTCTCCTTGGCGTTTCTCCCTTCCTCCCCCCACACGCTTTTTTTTTCTTTTTGGCCATGTCGCATGACTTATGAGATCTTAGTTCCCTGACCAGGGATTGAACTCGGTCCCCAGCAGTGAAAGCACAGAGCCCTAACCATTGGACCTCCAGGGAGCTCCCATCCTTGGCATTTCTTTTGTAACCCCTGGAGCTTCCTTGTTTCCCTTGATTTTCTCCTGGATACTGTGAAAGCTGATGAACTTTTGAGGAGAAGTATAGTGGGTACATGGTTATGTGGATTCTTGAGCTTTAGGAGTTGAGCTCAAGAATATTATAGGCTTATACTAATTTGAAACCAAGGTAGGGATTATAATCTCCCTATGTGTTCTTTCTAATTTCGATATTACCTGTAATGATATTAAGTATTGTGTGGTATGGACAGCCTACTGATAATTTCAGTAGCATATTAAGCTGAACGATGGTGTTAATATTTACTCAGGTTGTGCCAAATCAGGGGAATTGGATTTCAAATTAAGTGCTGTGTAGACTTTGAGTTGTTACCAGGGTTTCCTTAGTCACCCCAGGATTGACCTTGCATAATTATGACAGATCTGCAGTTTCGTCCTTCTGTACCCAGAGCCTTTTGTCAGGGTCTCTCTTCTTGACCTTGGTTTTACATCAGCTTCTTCCTGCACCCCTGCCTTGGGCAGGAGGAAGTGTGCAGGAAGCAGGTTTGGGTAATTCAAGCCTTTCCTTGTTGACCCAACACTTGAGAGAGATAGTTTGTATCATTTAGAGGGGTTGTTCCCTGACTTTATTTTGAAGTAATTTCAGATTTATAAGAAAGTTACCAAAATTTAAGCTGTAAGAAGTTTAAAAGTTACAATTCCAGGTTCCTTAAATGTTAACATTTTACCACACTGCCTGTATCATAGGTCCCTGCCCTGCATGACTGTGTATCTTTTTCCTAAAATGGTTGAAAGCTACAGACATGATACACCTTTACACTAAACACTTAAGTGGGTGTTTCCTAAAAGCATTCTCTTTATGTACTGCAGTTATCAAAATTATGACATTAATACCCAGTACTAACCTATCTAACCTATAAATGTTTCATTTCATTAGTTGCCACATTAACATCCTTTAATAGCAAAAGATAAAACCTTTTTTGGTCCAAAAGCTAATCTCAGACCACATAGTACATTTAATTATGGAGTCTCTTTAGTCTCCTTTAATCTACAACAGTTCAGTTGATCTGTTTTTCATGGTCTTACTGCTACTACTAAGTCACTTCAGTCGTGTCCGACTGTGTGCGACCCCATAGACGGCAGCCCACCAGCCTCCCCCGTCCCTGGGATTCTCCAGGCAAGAACACTGGAGTGGGTTGCCATTTCCTTCTCCAATGCATGAAAGTGAAAAGTGAAAGTGAAGTCGCTCAGTCCCTG
>NW_011494885.1:3166716-3169667 GCF_000754665.1 Bison bison bison
CATGAAAGTGAAAAGTGAAAGTGAAGTCGCTCAGTCCTGTCCGACCCTCAGCGACCCCATGGACTGCAGCCCACCAGGCTTCTCCATCCATGGGATTTTCCAGGCAAGAGTACTGGAGTGGGGTGCCATTGCCTTCTCTGTTTCATGGTGTTGATGATTTTTTTTTTTTTGATGATTTTAAAAAACACAGATTGGTCATTTGGAGGAGCTTCCTCAACTTGGATTTTTTTTTTTGGATGTTTCCTTATGATTAGGTTCATGCTTACCCTTTTGGAAGAAACATCAGGGAAGCGAGGCTGTGTCCTTCTTGGGGCCTCGTACCAAGTGGCCTGTGCTGTCAGTGTGTCCCGTCACTGGAGATCTTCTCTTTGATCCCTTGGTTAAGGTGGTGCTGTCTGCTGAGCTTCTCCACTGTAACGCTACTCTTTCTCCCGTTACCTGAATAAGTACTTTGTAGGGAGATGCTTTGAGACTGTGTTTTCTCCTCTTGTTTTCACCTTTCTTGGTGGCTCAGATGGTAAAGAATCCACCTGTCATTGCAGGAAACCCGGGTTCAGTCCCTGAGTCGGGAAGATCCCCTGGAGGAGGCCATGGCAACGCACTCCAATATTCTCGCTTGGAGAATCCCGTGGACAGAGGAGCCTGGGGTCCTCTGCAGTCCGTGGGGTCGCAAAGAGTCAGACACGACTGAGCAACTAACACATGCACATAGTTTTAGCATCCATTGATGCTTCTTCCCTGAGACAACGATCGCTCTAATTCCTTCTTCACTTATTGGTTAGGATTCTCCTGTCAGCTTCCCTTTTCAGGGGAGCCTCTTAGGACTGGGCTCCTTGACTGGCTTGCCTGTGGTAGCAACAAATGCTTGAAGTCGTCCGCTAGGGTAGCACCCCCTAGCTCAGCACCTCAGTGGGCTTGATCTGTCATTCCCATCTTGCTTCTCCCGACTCTTAGACTGGGCTTAGCTTTTCTTCCATCCACCGCTTCTCAGTACTCTTTCTTACCCGAGAGTCCTTTCAGGTGTGACCTCTTCCGCCCTGTCCCCAGGTCACCAGCAGCCCCCACTGAGCCTCTGCTTCTCTTAAAGCTCCATTAGATGCCCCATTGCTCACTCTGACACCCTAGAGCTTGGAACTTCAGCGTCCTCTCGGACTCATTGCATCAGTTCCCAAGTATGTCGCTCCCCTTCCGTCACCTCTTGGCTCTGTCTCTTCCACTTCATTTCTCCTGCCCTACCATCACCCTCCTCGGTCCATCCCAATTCTGTGACAGTCCCTCTCCTGTAAACCTCTTCTTGCTTCCTCATTGCCTCTCAGATGCTGACTCCTCCCTCCTGCACACAGTCCTGCCGTGGTTGTCTGCCTGCCTTCTTCCCTCAGTCCTTTCCTCTTTCCCTCCCTCCCTCCCCCTTCTTTGTTTTATACCACTGCAGGCATTGATTTTAAAATTGTTTCACAAGAATACACAGTGTATTAGAAGGGTATGGCCAGAGCAGAATTTCTTTGCATTTCTCTGCCCTGCATATGTCCTTTGTGTGGTTTGAAATGTGTCCCACATTCCTCCTTGCCTCTGGAACTTGTCCTCATTCCTCAAGACTCTTCCACCCCCAGTAGCCCTTGGAGTGTAACCTCCCTGGTAGCTTTTCTCAGCATGTTTCAGTCCTGAGAACAGGATTCTCTGTTCCTCCGGACTCCGAGAGCCCGGCACACAATGTCCATTAATTGTTGATGGAGTGATTGGTTTTTGGCCTAGAATACCGTAATTCCATTGTTTTCTTCTTTCTTACCTTCTCCCCTTAAATTCTAGTCACATGCTTCCCTTCATTAGCATTAATTTCTATTTTTATAGAATTTCAAGAAAAAATTTAGATGTAGTATCTGTGAGCTTAATGTGTGTTGGAAGCAGATGTCTTTTGAGTACTCAGTTTCCTAAAAGAACTTGTTTTTGACTCTCTAAAATTTAAGCGTGTTTGTTGTAAAAATTCAACAGAAGGCAGAAACTGTGAAAAAGAATTTGAAGATTCATTGATTTTCCATTTAATGAAAACCACTGCAGGTGTTTTGTTGTATTGCCTTATAGTCTTGTTTCTCTGCATGGGTGTGTGTGCTTAGTCGCTCAGGCGTCTCTGACCCTTTGTGACCCGTGGACTGTAGCTCTCCAGACTCCTCTGTCCATGGCGATTCTCCAGATAAGAATGTTGGAGTGGGTTGCCATGCCCCTGTCCAGGAGATCGTCTCAACCCAGGGATCAAACCCAAGTCTCCCACATCGCAAGCAGATTCTTTACCGTCTCAGCTACCAGAGAAGCCCAAGAATACTGGAGTGGGTAGCCTATCCCTTCTCCAGGAGATCTTCCCGACCCAGGAATTGAACCAGGGTCTCCCGCATTGCAGGCAGATTCTTTACCAGCTGAGCTAGCAGGGAATCACGTGGCGTGTGTATAGGTGTTTGATTTTACATAATTCAGGTTATGTGGTATTATAGTTCCCAAAAACTGTGTAGCGTAACTCAGATGACGCTGAAGAGCCCTGAGTTTACCAGCCTACCTACTCCTGTTTTCCTGCAGAAAAAAGGACTCAGTAACTAAGAGTTATATCAAAGGACCATTTTTTGAGATGCATTGTTTTTTAAACCAGACATTGTTTTGTGAGCATGTTCCCCTGTCATTAAACACCCTGTGAAAATACGACTTTTAATTGCTGTACAGTGTTCCATTAAATGGCTGTATCACTGATAATTCAGCCATTCCTCTGTTGTCCGGCCCCTGTAGCATTTTCCCCTGATGTACTTAAAACAGATTGGCTAGGAGAGGCATTTGGGAAGAGTGATACATCGCTTCAGATCTGCAGTTAGATAGAGTTTAGATCTCCGCTCTGCCGCCCACTCATCTGTAACCTGAAGGCGATGGCGGGACCGGCCCCCTGGCTGCCGGGGCTCAGGGGGTCTTGTGCA
>NW_011494885.1:3169767-3195520 GCF_000754665.1 Bison bison bison
GGGCAGCGCGTGTGGCACCGGCCCACGGAGTGCTCGGTGCAGGCTGCTCGCCATGCTCAGCTTCACCTGGAGTGTTTGGTCTTCCTGTTGCTGGTCAGCTGTACCGAGTTATGACTTCTCTTTTCTCCCTAACTTTTACATTTGAACATGGTAAAACCCATGGAAAGAATAGTAATCTCCCAGTACTCACCAGTGGGTACCATTTTGCCACTTTTTCCCTTTCTCCCCACAATTGTATGTTGTTAAGTCATTTGAAAGTGAGCTGCAGACACCATGTCACTTGGCTCCCAGAAAATCTCAGGATATATCCCTAAGCTTAAGAACTTTTTCCCCCATAACTGGAATAATATTATCAATTTTAAGAATTGTTCAGTCAGTCGTGTCTGACTGTGACCCCATGGACTGCAGCACCCTAGGCTTCCCTGTCCGTCACCAACTCCCAGAGCTTGCTCAAACTCATGTCCATCAAGTCGGTGATGCCATCCAACCATCTCGTCCTCTGTTGTCCCCTTCTCTTCCTGCCTTCAGTCTTTCCCAGCATCGGTCTTTTCCAATGAATGAGCTCTTCGCATCAGGTGGCCAAAGTATTGGAGCTTCAGCTTCATCATTAGTCCTTCCAATGAGTATTCAGGATTGATTTTCTTTAGGATTGACTGGTTTGATCTCCTTGCAATCCAGGGGACTCAAGACTCTTCTCCGATACCACAGTTCAAAAGCATCACTTCTTTGGCGCTAGGACTTCTCTAAGAATATTAGCATTAATTCAGGAGCATTTCTTACACTGTCTGTGTTGACTCAGATGTACTCAGTTGACTTAAAACTGCCTCTTAGAGCTGAAATTTTTGTGCTAGAATCCTATCAGTATTCACAGTGCATTTATCGATTGCCTCCTTAGTCCCTTCTAGTTGAGAACAGTTCTCACTGCCTTCCTTTTTTAATGCTGAGTCTTTCTGAAGAGTCTAGACAGTTGCCATGTGGACTGCCCCCTTCTGTGGTGTGCTGTCTGTGGTTCTCCGGTGTCCTCGGCCCCCTTCTGACACCACGGGCCACCGCCTCATCGTCACGTGGCTCCTGCGTGAGCCGAGGGCCAGACCACAGACAGGGTGGCGGGCAGCAGCACTGCCCCCTCCCTCCCTGGACAGAGCGCAGCTGTAAAGTGGGCGCAGGGACTCGCTTACATTTTGGTGAATGAATAAACTATGGATCAGGTTTTTCCCCCAGCTTGGACTGATTTATACTGAACTTATACTTTTTCTTTTAACTTTTTGTTTTATATTAGAGTATAGCTAATTACCTATGTTGTGATAGTTTCAGCCAGACAGCAAAGGGACTCAGCCATACATAACACACGTATCCATTCTCCCACAAACTCCCCTCCCATCCAGGCTGCCATATAACATCGAGCAGAGTTCCCTGTGCTGTACAGTAGGTCCTTGTTGGTTATCCATTTTAAATACAGCACTGTGTAAATGTCCATCCCAAACTCCCTAACTATCCTTCCCCCATCCTTCCCCTGGCAGCCATGTCTGTAAGTCTTGAACTTGCACTTCCTTAGGGGAGGTCTGTGCTGCCACCTGACCACGCCCCACCCCGCCTTACTCACGGTAGATATTACTACCATACGACCCCATTTCCACATGGGATACCAGGCAGTCACTTGCAGCCGATTCAGATGATATTCCAGATGAAGCTTGTTTGTCAGGCTGGCCCGTGCGGTTCAGAGTCAGACGTCATTGTGTCCCGTTTCTGTGTCCATCTCCTGCGTCTCGACACTGTGCTCATCCAGGCAAATAAAATACTGCATCGTGATTTTCAGGGGCAGTGCCTGGGAGCTGGTGTTCCACCAGCCACAGGGAGGCCTTCCGTACCCCAGAGTCTCTGTTGCTACTCACTTGCCGCGTCACAGCCAGCGTCACAGTGGGAACCCAGGCAGAGCCTTGCACTGGAGGAACTGGTGTGACCGTTATGAGTTGGGACCACTTCACCTTAACAGTATTTTTTTTGGGTCTTCCTTGGCGGTTCAATGGTTAAGATTCTACACTTCCAAGGCAGGGGGCTTGGGTTCATTCCCTGGTCAGGGAACTAAGATCCTGCTAGCTGTGTAGCACAGCCAAAATTAAAAAAAAAAAAAAAAGTATTATGAGAGCAATACACTTGCTCACTATAAAAAAATTATTATAAACATAGATACTGTGTAGGTATGTAACAGAAAGTCCCTTATAATCCCAGCTCTCCAGAAGTAATCTGCATTAATAGTTGGATTATATTTTCTGCTAATACTGTCCCCCAAATGTTTAAAAGCATGAGGTCACATTGCTGTTCCACAGCTTGTTTTTTGGTTTAACACTGTGTTTCTTGTGCATCATCTTTTAAGATTTCATCTCCAAGCTGACTGTGTTTTAACCTTTGACCGGAGAAAGGGTGGCAAGAGTTGGGCCCACGCGGGTCCCTGGGAATATGGGGGGAGGAGCTTTGCAGCCAGTTTCATCTTCCTGGGACTGCTGGGCCGAGATCCCGCACTGTGTGAGAAAATTGGCTGCTCTTGCTAGATGCGAACCAGGAAGAAAGGGCTGCTGCCTTCTCGCCTCCAGGTGCGCTGCCCCTGCGTTCCCAGGGTTCTGTTGGAGCGCCTCCTCCGTATCCTTAGGTCAGCTCGTAATGTGGGTGGAGATTGGTCCTGGTTTGCACCTGTTTTTTTCCCTGAGCTTTCTGACCAGTTCATTTATCTTTGTTCCATATTTTCTAAAATTGGAACGTGTTCAAGAAAGGGCCAGGGGGTAGAAGAGTGTTCAGATGACCTGCAGGTGCCTTTAGCCCAGCCCAGCCCAGGGCCAGCCCCTGTCCGTGCTTGTGGGATGTTAGGCTCTGTCTCCCGGCTCTGGTCGCATCGAGGGCTGGGAAAGGTGCCTTCTCCTGCAGCCTTTCTGGGGTCCGCCTGGCAGTGGGCAGAGGTGCTGGCTGCGGGTCGGACTGACTTTATGTTTCTGGCTTTTTTTTTTTTTTGTAGGGAACTTTTTCTTCCAGTTTTCACCCATGTGAGAAATTGGTCGGGGCTGTGGGGTCCCCGCTTCCCTTCCATAGCAGTGTGACTTCTCGGTGCAGGGGCGCGTCGGCCCAGCTGACCTCAGGTCTCTGTGCCGGGCAGGGAGTGGGAATATTCACTTGTGGACAGTTTATCTCCCTGGAGTTGGGGTGAGAACTCACTTGGAGAGCCTGCTCACCATCCTGAGACTAGTTTCTGCGGATAAGAATGCTGTCTTTATATCTCACGGTGGTCACAAAACTGAGGTTTTAAATCCCGAGTCTCTGGGCCAGTTTTGAGTCAAGGCTCCCTTCCCCAAGTTGGGAGAAACAGCCCCGTCGCACAGCACAGATGCTCCCCAAGGGAGCTTCCAGGGGTCACCCCTCCCCGTCCCGGAAGGGCTAGTGCACTGCAGACTGAGAGCCGCGTGCCTGCTCATCCGTGCTCTGCAGCACGGACTCCCCAGGCCCTCAGCCTCATGTGTCGGCCGTTTCACTAAAAATAGCATTCTCTAGGAATGAGTTCTTTGAGTAATGTGTAAGATCACATCTTCTTGCCCTGTCTGTGACTTTTAATCTTTTTCTTTTGGCAGTGGGAGAAGGGGCAGGGTGACAGTGGCAAAAGTTTCTTGGCATCCAGCGGTCCTTTTCTTCATCGCTTTCTTACTGAGAGGTGAGCACTCCAGCACCTGTAGCAAGTTCCACAGGCAGCTGAGAAGAATCGTTCTGAGGGAGAAGCGGTTTCATTTGGACAGAAGGCCCCTCCCTCTTTTGCATCTTGAATTATAATGTATTCAGACTGAACCATGTAAATAATTGGTAGGCCCTGGTATGGTTAATGCATCTTAATTTCTCTTGATCTGTATGGAGTGGGAAACTCCATATAGTCAAGGAAGCCTGCAGCTGTGTAAAATAATAATGCCAAAGATGGTCTGCCATCGTGTTAACTCTCCCCGTCTTCTGTTCCTGACACATTTATTCATTGAGTGCTTGCTGTGATCCAGGTGCTGTACTGGGCACTTGGCATCCGTGATCTCATCTCACTCGAGATTGTTTTCTTGCTGTAAGAACCCAGATGAGGGAAGGTGACTCTTGGGAAGTACAGTCAGGGGCCAGCACGGTCTTTTGTCATTGCAGAGAGGACCTCAGGATCAATAAAGTGCAGGGTTAGCTTGGCTGGAGAGAAGGCGGCAGCATTTATATTCTCTTCCCCTGCTCTCTGGGAGGAGTCCTACCCCAAATCTGGTAAGAGCACCAGGACACTGCCTTTCAAGGCAGCACCTGCCTGGGCACAACATTGCCCCTGAAATTCACATTTATTTTTAAAAGCTCTTTGTGGGAAGTTCTGGCATTGAGCCACACTACCCTGCGTTGGGGTTTCAGTTCCTGCACGTAGCAGGCTGTGTAATGCAAAAGGCTTTTTTCCTGTCTGACTTCCAGGGGCACTCCTTGATAGTCAAGCTTGACATTTCTGATGGAGTGGAAAAATCCAGATACAGTCCCAAGTGGTTGTAGAAAGACAGAAATGTCCTGATAATTCATTAATAGGTTTAAAAATGTTTAGCTTACCATCTTGTGGTGGTGGTGGTGGTGGTGGAGGATGGCAGATTCCCTTCAGTCAACAGATATTTATTGGATTAATCCATTACTATATTAATTAATGCTAGGCACTGTGTTGAACTAAAGTTGCTGTCATGATATCCAGGGGTGGAGGAGATAGGCATAATTACACGACTGAATAATTAATTCAGGCAAGGAACATGATTGGGTTTTAAAGTCACTGGAGACTAACACACTGACAGGACCAAGTGACGACAGGGAGCAGCTAGAACCCTCACCGCTGCCGTTCAGGTGGATGAACAAACCGGTTCATCCACCCCCTGGAATACTACTCGGAGGCCAAAAGGGATGAATTACTGCCACACCCGGCTACACTGTCAGGCCTCAGGATCATTATATGCTGAGAGGGATGGAAGCCAGACCAAAGATGACAGATTATAGTTCCATTTCTGTACGGCTCTGGAAAATGCACGCTAATCTATAGTGACAGGGGGCGGATCCGGGTTGCCTGGGAGCTGGGGGTGACAAGAACAACTGATTGCCAAGGGCCATGGGAAACCTTCTGGGGGTGACGGAACCGTTGCATATCTGGATTGTGGTGCTGATTTTACTCACGTATGTGAATTTCAGAATTAGCAAACTGTATGCTTTGGGCTGCATCGGGTCCTGGTTGTGGCGCTTCATTGCAGCACGCGGGCTCTCTAGCTGTGGTGTGGGTCTAGTTGCCCTACCACACGTGGAATCTTAGTTCCCCAACCAGGGATCGAACCCGTGTCCCCTGCATCAGAAGGCAGATTCTTAGCCACTGTACCACCAGGGAAGTCCCTTAAGCTGTACACTTTTAATGTATACAGTTTATTATATATAAATTATGCCTCAATGGTTAATCACTGAGAAAAAGTACAGAGGGAACTTGATGTTTGCATGGTCTCAAAATACCACCCAATGCATTACTAATTGTGAAGGGAAAATGTACCTTTATAATGGAGAGATGTGGGGGGTTACCACTTAATCAAAAGGTGGTCAGGGCTGGCACCCCCAGTAGCAGTTCATCCTAACATCGTATGCCTCCTTGCCAGAAACACTTGGTCTGAATCTTAACATGAGGAAATAATCAGACAAAATCTGAGTGTGATACATTTTACAAGACAGTTGGCCTGGACTCAATAAAAAGGTTAGTGTCATGAAAAAGAAAAATGGGGGCATAGTGCAGTTTCTGTGTTTATAATGTGAACCCCTTTCCCATTCAGGTAGCCAAGTGTTAAGTCCGTGAGCTTTTGAGTCACCTCTGGTGTCCTGACTTTCCCAAGCAGTAGCTGACCTTAAGCTGTCTAAGCCTCATTCCAGTTCCTTCAAATTGGGAGTAAAAATAATAGCTCTTTGAAAGGGAATTTTTTAGAATGAAATGAACTTCTGATTGTGATGTTCTTAGCATAGTGCCTGGTACGCGGTTCTCAGTCCATGCTGGCCATCATTTTGTGGCTCCTGTTACTGAGCTCCTGTGGTTGTGGAAAGCCCAACAGTACACTTCCCCAAACAGTAATGGATGAGGTTAGACAGTGGCTATATGCAGTTGTGGTTTTTTTCTTTTTTGTTTTTAATTTGTAATTTTTTTAATGGGAAAGGAGGAGGTGGCAGAATCAAGTGTTTTTATTTAGTTGTTTGTTTATTTACTGGCCACATAGACTTGTGGGATCTTAGTTCCCAAACCAGGGATTGAACCCTTGCCCTCTGCAGTAGCAGCATGGAGTCCTAATCACCGAACCACCAGGGAATTCCCCATAAGCAGTTTTTAAAAAACTTTTCGTTAAAGTATATATCACTGACTCAATGGACATGAGCTTGAGCAAACTCCAGGAGATAGTGAAGGACAGGGAAGCCTGGCATGCAGCAGTCCATGGGGTTGCAAAGAGTTGGATACAACTTAGCAACTGAACAGCAACAAACAGCACAGTATAGTATCCATTAAGAAAAGGGCACTCCTGTTAAGTACAGCTCAATGAATAACCACTAACTGCATACACCCATATAACCAGTACCCGGTACTGAAGATGACCAACTCCCTCCAAAACTTAGCAGGGTCACCACTACCCTGGCTTCTGATGGTTACAGAGTCATTCTGCCTGCTTTTATACTTTACTGATGGCCTCATCCCAGATGCATCGCTGTGGCCTAGCTTCTTTGACTCAGCATTATGTCTGCAATTTATCTGTGGGTGGATCTCTAAACTCACCCATGACTGCGTGACTCACTCATTCTCATTGCTGTATACTGTTCCATCATGTGACTCATCCACTACTGACTTATTCATTCTGTTCTTCATGGATATCTGGGCACTTGCCAGTTGGGGCTGTTATGAATAGTGCTGCTGTGAAAATTCTTGTCTGTGAAATTTGGTGCATGTATGTACACTCATGTACTGCAATTGTATCCCCAGGGGTGAGGCATTTTTAATCGTTACTTTTAGTACGTTGAACACGTTGGTTTAAAATCTGTCTTGACGTACATATCAGTTCTTGAAGAGGCAATAAGTCAATGAGGCTGAGAGCTACAGCCGTAAGGGGATCTCTGCTACCCATTTATGGCTTTGTGTTTCCCATCTTCTAAGGGGTAGGGGGTAGTTCTGGCAGGGGTGGGTGTGGGTACACAAAGTGTGTCGTATATTGCTTTAGCAGCTAGATCACTCCTATTGCAGAGTATGCCTGGCTGGAAGAATCTTGAATTCTTCCAGTGCCTTGTGGTGTAGCTCTTTGCTGGGGCTCTCCTTGTGGTTCTGAGTTGAGACTGTGGTTAGCGCAGATCCTGATAACCCCGTGGGTTTTACTTGACAGGCCATCACAGGGCATTGCTCAGATTCAGTTTTAGCCATTTGTGGCACAGATAAGTAGGTGTTCTTGTTGACACCTTCCAGTGAATCTCTGAGATGAAAGGTTGAACCCCGAGGGCAGTTTGTGAGGGGGGGAAGGGTGAAGCAGAGTCTGAAAGTGAGGCTCTTCCCCCAGGGTCTCTGGGGGTGAGCGTGGAGCCCTGCAGCCAGGGCTGAAGATCAGCTTGTCTGCTTTGTTTGCAGGTCAGAGGTGGTCCATGGCTCCTCTGTGCAAATGGAAGCCCTCTGTAAAATGCTCTTTGACAAATACTTAGAGCTGTGACCTTCCTCCTTATTGAGCTCGTTTGCCTGGATAAATGAGCAGAGTGCTGTCTGCATGGCAGATTTAAATTTCACCACTAATTGAGGGGAGCATCTTTGGGGAGAAACGCTTGCCATTAGATCAGAGGCCTTTGGGAAACAGCCTGGCAACAAGCGCATCAGGGCAGATGAAGGCAGGGGGTGGAGCTGGGGAGAGGACAGATTGCAACTGTTACTAGTAACTGGGGGCGGGCCATGGAGAAGCCGGGAGAACTTGCCATGTGCCTGTGGGGACTGTGCGCATGTGCACGTGCATGGTGCGTGTGCTTTGATGGCCTTCTCCCCCTTTGTTCTTTCTGCTGACTAATCTGTACAGTAAGAACCTGGAGCCGGGCTGCCTGGGTCCAAATCTCTGTTTTGCTGCTTGTGAACTAGTGTTTAACCTCTCTGTGACTCAGTTTCCTTGACTGTAAGATGAGGATAATGATATTACTTTGAATCACTGAGGCCATTCAGTACGTTAAAAAACCTTACAACAGTCCCTGGCAGGCTGTACGTGGTCAGATAGCTTTTGTCGCTGCTGCTCTTAGTTCTGACGCTGCAGTGTGTCCTCGCTCCCACTGGGCCTCTCAGCTTGCCAAACCCTCTCCTTCACCGGGCTTTGTTCCCCTCCCCTCTGCAGAGGTACCTCACTTCCGGGTCCAGCCCAGGCCTCTCCCTCCAGGAAGAGCAGCCCCTTGACTCACTCCCCTTTCTGAGTTTCAAAGGGCTTACGAGCCAAGCGGTCAAGCAGGGACTTTGGAACTGGTCACACCTGGTTCGCAAGCCCAGCTCAGCTGCATTTCTTAGTTAAACCGCTTCACATCTCTGAGCTCTGTGCTCCCTCCGTCAAATGCAGCTAATGCACCTTATTAGGGTTATAAGGGCTGAATGAGATCATGTGTGTAAGGCACTTGGCCTGGCACAACCTAAACACTCAGAAAAGGGGAGACCTCGTCATTTTGTGGAGAAATTTTCAGTAGTGACTTCTTGCTTGGCCTTCAGTCGTTTCTGGGTGGGTTTTTAATCCCTCTGTAGGTGTTCACCCCTTACAGTCAGGACGTCTGTTACGTGTACTTGGGGATCTTTTTTTCTGCAGAGCCGTCTTCAGCTCTGTATTACCTCACTTGTTAGATAACTGTGCATTTATTACTCTGCCTGGTTCCAGAGAGCCAGAGGACTGGAGTGCGTGAGGATCCTGTCCTTTCTCGTTCGTTCAGCACATTGATACCGAGCACCGTCTGTACTGTGTGCCGTGTGCTGTTGAAGATGCTGATGATACAGTATTGGGCAAAAGAGATAGGAGATCCTTGCCCTCGTGCAACATGCAGTGCATTCTGGTGGGGGAGACAGTGACTGACAAAATATAAAGAATCTTCGTGACTAGTGCTTGAGAGGAAAAAAATGAAGCAGGAGAGTGGTATGTGAAATGTCCGGGTTGAGTGTTAAAATTTTAGATAGGGGGGCTGGGTGAGAGTGCCTTTTCATGAGAGCCTGAAGTCAGTGAGGAAGGGAGACATGCAGTTACCCAGGGAAGAACCTTCCAGACAGAACATCAAGTATAAAATTCCAGAGACTGAAGCATTCCTGGTTAAGGACCTTGGCTTTTATTCTGAGTGAGGTAAGAAGCCATTGGAGGGTTTTAAGTGAAGGGACAGTAATTGGCCTTTGTTTAATAAAACAATCTTGGGTACTGTGTGGAGACCAGTTCTGACCCTTGAAGACTTAAAAGCACTTGATCTTAAAAAGTTGCAGTTGATCTAGCTGCCTTTCTGCAAATCTTCCTCCATTCTGGGCTTCCTTTCTCTGCATATGTGCCCAGTCTCTCATAATGCTGATGGGTTCCTCTAAACCTTTAGACCTGAAAGGGTGGAGGTGTGTATGTAATTCGAATGTAGGGGGGCCCGGGGCAGGGAGGTTGGATTAAGGCCAGAACTGGAAGAATGCCAGAAATGGCGTGCAGATGGGTCACTTGCTGGTCCTAGCAGGCCATTCCAACCTCATCTCTCTTTCTGCTGTGCAATTCCATGCCTCCAGGCCTCCCCTCATCACTGTTCCTGCTGCCTCATATGTTGTCTCCCCTCCCACATGACAGATCCCCGGTCTTTCTTAAGCTTCCCTCTGTAGACATGCCTCTGCTACGGCTGGTTTTCCCTGTATCGAGGTTAATTGAAGTCATTGGGTGGGGCCCTGGTCTAAGAGGATTCGTGTCCTTACAAGAGGAGGCTTGAGAGATCTCTCACCAGAAACCAGGTTGGCCAGCACCTTGGTCGTGCACTGTCTAGGCTGAGACGTTTTGTCGTGGTAGCCTAAGCAGAAGACCAGAGGTGGCAGGGTGATTGATGCAGACGTCACGGCCCCTGAGGTCCTTAAGGGCTGGCTTTCTTCATTTATGCCTCCCCTTGGGGCCTAGCTCTCCAGAGACCACGGGCAGGGATCTTTGTGTTCACTTGACCAAAGCAGAGCAATTGGGTCAGTAGGAGTGGGAACTGAGGCCACAGAAAGTCAGGAGGACTGAAGCTGGTGGAAGAAGACATGGAAGAGCATCACTTGAGAATCCTGGTCTAAAAAGATCAGTTCACTCTTTTGTATTGAATCAGGTGCTCAGGTGGTTTGTTTGTTTGAAATGTAAGATTACTTGGGTATCAGACAATTGAATCCACTTTTTCAAACAGAGATGGTACAAGGCCTTGTGATTTCACCCCAGTTTGCATTCTTTCCCTCTTGGCTGGACTCCTTTGTCTATTTAAATTCGGTGGCCTCCCAGCAGTGTAAAAACAAACTCATACAATTTATCTTTTCAGGTGAGCTGCAGTTTGTTTGAAACGAGACATTTCTAGTGTGTAGCTTCTGATAACTGCACCTACAGTGTTTCTGTTTTGTGTTTCAAAAACCACAACAAAAAACTCTTTCTTCTTTTGTGGTTGTCAGGAGCCGGCATTTGGGTTGTGGCAGCCAGAGAGTGTTTTTGTGGAAACTTAATCTGTAATGAGGTATTTCACTTCCTATCCTGGGCTTTCTGTGAAAAGCGTGTGTTCCTTCATCACCCATGAAGGGGGTGAAGGACCCCCAAATCTGAGTAAATTCAGAATTCCTCTGAGCTTTGAAAAATGTAGGTCATGTAGTTGTTGTGGTTGTTTTAATGTCTGAGACTCGGGGAAGAAAAACAAGGTGAAAACAGCCAATCTGAATTGAATTGAATATAAGGATTTGGGTTCTAAGAAGCCCCTCAGTTCTAAGCTGCCCCCATCTGTGTGGTAACAGCTAGTGGGGGAAGGATTGTGGGGCAGTACAGAAAGTGTGGGTGTTAGTGGTCAGGTGGCCTCGAGTGGCAGACGTGAAAATGGGCCGAGGGAGGGAATGTGGTAGTGGCTATTGTAACAGCAGTTGTGATGAGGGTAGTTAACATTGAGGGGGCCCAGTCCTAGGCTCTTCATCAGCATCATTTCCCTCCATCCTCATTGTGAAGAGTTGTCCTTTCCCTGCACACAGCTAGCCTTTAACAGCCTTCTTGGCGGCAGTTATGTAAGGCTGACGGTATCTTCCTAATCTGAACATCACTATTTCATATTTCCTGTGTTTGGGGTAAGGAAGCCCTATCTTTAGCGTGATCTTTGAAGAGAAGGACTGACACAGCATTTAAATAATATAAGCAAGATTATCGGGGAACCCCTTAAACCATTTAGGGAAAAAGCAGTTGTCCTTTTTACAAAATGGAAATTGCTTTATTACTGTCATAATTTTATCCTCGAAGGATCTAAAGAAGAAAGTATAAATGAGCCTTAGTGCTGCCACCCACTTATAATCCTCGTTTAACAGGAGAGAGAACACAGCAGAGTGGTTAAGAACAACCCCCTGGAGTCTGCCCGCTTGGGTGCCAGGCTTGGTCCTGCCACCTCGCTGGATCTGTGATCTGGGGCGGGTTACTTCCCCAGGCCCAGCCCTAGTTGCCTCATCTGTTAAATGCAGGCGCTGATGAAAACACTTATTTTGATATATTCAAAATTTTCTTAGATTTAACCAACTATATCTGAGCATTTGAGAAGTACTTTCTTATAGCTCTCAACATACTAATCACAGATGACTTTTGGTTATTCTGGAAACAGGCCTTCTAATACTGCTGTTCAGATGGTACCATCCTTCATCTTTCCCCCCACCCCGCCCCAAAGTCTGACTTAAACTATTAAATTTGTAGCTTAGGTGTTTTATTCATCCAAGTAGGCTTTCTCAGTTACTTCAGATTTCTGAAGTCAGGCATGGTGGCCATTTTTGTATGATGACAAGGTGACAGATGGCAGGCATCAGAACATCTGACTCAAGTTCTGGATCTGCTGCTCACTCATTCAGGCCATGAGGGTGTTTGGTGAGCATCTTCAGGAATCCAGAAGACAATGAACAGAACATGAGTTAGGAAATGAGGGGTACGCCCACGTTCAAGACCACGAGCCCGCAGAGCCAGGCTGGAGTCCTCTCTCCTCTCTCTCCCTTCATTTCTCCGGTGCAGAATGGAGGTAATATCTGCCTTGCCTGTGCTGCATGGTGCGATGGAAGATCAAAGAAGAGACACACAGAAGTGTTTTTAAATGATGAAACTTTGCAACTATCCTTGCCTTGAGGCATGTTGGTCTCAATTTGAAAGGTAGCAGTAAGACCTTCTGTTCCTCTTGAAGAGGCATGTGCTGGGTGCCGTATCTCATCTCATCTTTACAGCAGCCATGTGAGGTGGACCGTCTGATAATGCCATAAAAGTTAGAGATAATTGGCAGCTGTGCCTTCCCAAAGGTAGGGAGCAGACTCGCCACAACTTCGGTCTGACAGCTTTTCCAGTCCAGCCGCTCGGTCGTGTCTGCTAAGAGGTGGTCGGTTTAGTCGCGGCTGCTCCTGCAGCAGCGCCCAGACTCTGATTCGGTGGACTAATGCTCTCGCCTGCAGCGTGCTGGGGGGACAGAGCGTGCCAGCCAGCTTTGGCTTCAGTCCACTGTAGCTTTTCCCTGCTGTTTATGGTTTTATCTGAAATGTGTTTTGTGGAGGATGCAGCGTTATTTATTGCATCTTCTGTCTTCTACTGATTTGAAAGCCACTTGTATGTATTACATACACACTACCGAATTCTAGTACTGGAGTATCTTTTTGAACCCTCTCATCTCACTGATCTAGCTAGCTAGACATGCATTTTGTCCCAGAGCTATACTGTTTTAGTGTCTGAGTTTTCTAGGTACCCACTTTGGAATTATCTTGGCTTTTTTTTGCTTGTTTAATTTTCTGTATGAACTTCAGAATCTGTTTAATTTTTAAAATAACCCTTTTGTAATCCTGCTGGGATCATATTAAATCATACATTAACTGTTGACATGTTTATGATGTTATTTTTATGATGGGTTTTTTTTTGTCTCTCAGTAGTATTTTAAACTTCATGTAGCTCTTGACTTTTCTTTCGGGGGAGCACACGTATAAAAAGGGACTAATATATGTGTTTATATAGATAAAGACTTTTGATTTCTGCATATTAACTTTGTATTCAGACTCCTTACTGAATATTTTATTGCTCTTAATGGTGTTTCAAATGATTCGTTCGGGTTTATTGAGATATGATTTACATATAATAAAACTCACCAATTTTAAGTTTACACCCAATGAATTTTGATGAATGTGTATAGTTTTGTAATGCTCACCACAGTCAAGACATAGAACTTCCTGGGGTTTTTTTAGGTAAATAAGTAATAGCACTTGTAAATAATTATCATTTGACTTCTTTTCCTCATGTTTATTCCTCTGATTTTACCCTCCTTTGAACTAATTATATTGGCCAATAGTACCTCCAGGACTATATCACATAATGCCAGTTAGTAATAGTGGATATTCTTGCCTTCTTCCTTGTTGCCTTTGGGATGAAATAATCTTTTTTTTTTTTTCCTAAAAACTTACCATCCATCCTTTTTCACTAAGAGTTTTTGTTTATTTTTAGTTTTTATAACGATGCAGTCATAATTTTTCACTTTTGATCTATTTGGGATACATTAATAATTTTCTACTGTTGACCCACTCCAGCAGTCCTAGAATGAATCATACTTGGTGTGATATACTGGGAAATAGATTATTTGGTCTTTGTTCTCAGGTTCTGACTCACAGGATCTCTGGACAGGTGAGTGTCTTTTATCGGCTAATGAAATGACTGGTGACTTAGGGTCCCTAGAGAGCTTCAGGATGGGACTGGTCACCGGAAAGACCAAGGCATGATTAGAAGGTTGGACGTTTTAGCCCCACCACCCCCGCCAACCTCTGGGGAGAGGCAAGTGGCTGGAGACTGAGTTCATTCACCAGTGGCCAGTGCTTTAAGCCGTCATACCTATGTAATGAAGCCTCTATAAAAACCCCTAAATGATGGAGTTCAAAGAGCTTTCTGGTTGAGGTGTTGGGAGGGTGCTCGGAGAGGGCATAGAGGCTCCGTGCCTCTTTTCCCACACCTTGCCTTGCGCATCTTCCCACTTGCCCGTTGCTGAGTTGTTTTCCTTCATGTCCTTACATGCTGTCACTTCAGTGGTGTCCAACTCTTTGCCACCCGAACTGTAGCCCACCAGGTTCCTCTGACCATGGGATTCTCTAAGCAAGAATACTGGAGTGGGTTGCTGTGTCCTACTCCAGGGACCTTCCTGACCCAGGGATCAAACTGACATCTCTTCCGTCTCCCGCATTGGCAGGCGAGTTCTTTACCATTGGTGCCACCTGGGACTCCTTGTATCCTTCTATATATATATATTATATATATAATATAGCTAATAAACCAGCTATATTATTAAACAAAAATGTGTTCTTGAATTTGCCAGCTGTTTTGGCAAGTTATCAAACCTGAAAAGGGGATCATGGAACTCCTGACTTGCAGTCTGTCGGCCAGAAGTACAGGAGGCCCGGGACTTGTGACTGGTGCCCAAAGTGGGGGCCGGTCCTGTGGGACCGAACCCTTAACCTGGGGATCTGCCCTGACTCCAGACATAGTTAGTGTCAGAACTCAGTTGTTTTGGACATCCAGCTGGTCTCCGGAGAGCTGGAGAATTAGTCGGTGTGAAAAAACCCACACACGTTTGGTGTCAGAAGTGAGAGTAAAAACAGATGCCTTGATTATAGAGTATTATTTTTAAATGTGCTGCTGATTGCTAGTTTTTACATTAGTGTGCATAAATGCGGTTATTCTGTAGAGATTTGTTTTTCCTCTTGAACATTGAGAGATGTTTATTGTCTTTATATTTAAATGGCAGTCTTGCTGTGTATAAAATGGGGTTAGCCTTTCTTTCCTCGAGGCCTTTCTAGGCGTGCTTTGCTATCTTCTAGTGTGGGCTCTGTGGCGGAGCAGTCTGAAGCCAGCCTGTGTTTCGCCTCAGTGCCTTGAAGATTGCCTTTCTTCACTGTCTCTTTTTAAAGTTTAATAACTTTACCAGGACATACCTTGTTAATTGAATTAAGTCAGTTTTTCCTGGAGCAGAGTGAGCCACTTTAATCTGTAGATTGAAGCCGTCCTGACTTCTGTGCATCCCTTCCAGCTTTTTCAGCAGTGTCCTTCCTTTTCCGTGTGATTTTGGTTTCTATAATGGAAAAAGATTTATTTTTCTCTCCTACTTCCCTAGCTCTGTGCTTAAATGTTTTATCTACTTTTTGTTGTCTCATATCTTTTCTAAGTATATCTCTGCTTTACACATTGTTTCACAGAGGAGATTGCATTGTTTCTTTGTCTTTTATTTCATGGGAATATGTTTTTATTTACTAGTGGCAGCATTTTTGGATGAATGTTCTTTGCAATTGGTTTTTCTTGCGGGTTTTCTTGTTTTCTTTGATTTTTGCTAGTAGTCTTGTGCTGGTTCCTTGTTTAAAATTGTGATTAAAATATGCATAACAAAGTTTACCATCAACCATTTTTGAAATGGTTCAGTATGTGCTAGATCCTTTTATAAAATTGTCCTCCATCCTTGAATGGGGTGATTCCTTCCAGTCTAGCAATCTGTAGAAAATTCCTTTGGGAAGGGGCTAGCCTAGCGGGGGGTTTTCTTGAATACCCTCCCAGCCTTCCTTGCCCCCAGACGTCTGGAAATGGCAGCTGTGATGCCCCAGGCAGTCTCGCTCTTGTCACCCTGCCCCCGACAGACTGCTTCCTGGAGGTTTGACTTGTGTGTGTGATTCTTCGGGCTGGACTGGGCCTGAGGAAGCCTCAGTCACCAATCCCTGAGCCAGTTCCCACTGTTAGAAACAATGGCTTGCTGGTCTTGCCCGCCTTAGAAAGAAGCGTTTACTTTTTAGAAAAGGACTTGCCCGCTTTGTCCGACATCTGTAACAACAAGCGTCCTCTCTCATCGCTTTCCCACACCCTTATTTGACCTTCACAGCATTTGATGGTTCTTACTCGTGTATTGGGGTTTGGGGTCACAGAGTCTCTAGTTTTGTCAAAGACGTGCTATTTCTGTTTCTCATTCTTCTGGTTGCTTTTGTGTGGTTCTTTAGTGGAGAAAGGGGTCAAGTCTCTATTCTGCCATTTGAAAACCAAGTACAGTCTTCTAACTTTAGTAAATTTAGCATTCTGAAAAACTCACTTTTTTACAGTCTTTAGTTTTTGCTTACTGATGAGAACTTCCACTAGCATTGGTAGGGACTTGGCTGCTTCTGTCACTTAAAGGTAACCTGATCTTGTTCAGGGAGCCGCTTGAGGGTTTAGAGAGAAGGATGTGTTTAGACCCTTTCCTGCCTTCCCTCCATTGCCCATTTCTGTCTCCCTCTGATTTTATTAGCATTTCAGTTAGGTCTCTGTCCACAGTTATCAGTGTGTGTGTGTGTGTTTATCACTCTGCCAGGAAACTTAAGAAGGATATGTCTCCCGTATGATCCAACAGTGTGTGGGGCAGGAGTAAATGCAGACCAGTCGATCACCGAAACAGGAAGCTTTTTGTGAGTCTGTGGATAAGAGCTGCACAGACCCCCGTGGCTTCCTTAGGTCAATGGAGAATTTCACAGGTTTTCATTCTTTAATTTACATAAAGAAAGATCCTTTCTAGAGAACAGATTTTATTTTTCACCCCAACCTTAATTATTACTGTAATTTCTTTAGCTAAATTTTTCTTTTCCGCTGGCCATAATGTATCATTCAGATGTGGCCAGATTAAAATTTCAATGCCTTAAAAGAGCAAAGATTCCCCCCCCCCCATTCATAATGTTTTTTCTGGCTCCTGTGCTTTGCCTTGTCATCACTCAAGGACCCACCCGATGGAGCAGGCACCCTCTTGAATGATGCTAGGTGCAAAGGGAAAGAAACTTCTGGAGAGATTGATTCTAGCAATTAAATGTTTCAGCCTCACCTCACTTGTACTCAGAAGTCATTGGTTAGAACTGGTCACGTGGCCTTACCCAACCACAGTAGAGCAAAGGAGCTTATTCTTCCTTGTTCCCAGGAAAGGAGAGTGGGGCACGGGAGAAGCACTGAGGACGCCCATGCTGCCTGTCAGTTGTCAGCAGAGTTGGCAAGTATTCTGTTTAGAATTCCTGGTGTTTGTGCATTTTTCTTTTAGCATCCCAGTGGATCAGAATGTCTGTGCCCAGCTCTGCAGAGAACTTCCTGAGTGGTTTTACAGAGGAAGAAGGTTCTGAGCTCTTTTCTCTTCTGCATGGTCTTACTTAATCCCCACGCAGTCTTATGAGGCAGAGGCTATTAGTTTCCTGTTGCAATGATGCGCTAGTATTGAGAAAAATTAAGTCATTTGCCTAAAAGTAGCTTAAACTTAAAAGTAGCAGATTCAGCTCAAATGTAGATCTATCTAATTCCAGAACTCAAGCTCTTAATCTTCATTATTTATATCTTAAGACCCGAGTATCCCCAGCTTTTAAATGGAAGGCTTGTTAGACCAGCCTGTGTATGACGATGGCCTTGCTGACTTAAAAATCTGCCTACCTTCCTATAACTAGCATAACAGCCCTGGTTGTCTGTGCTTTGAAATGCTAGCCCTTAACAACATTTGGCATTTCCTAGAAGCAGGGAGCCAAAACCCAAATCATTTTAAAAGGAAGTCTTGACAGGGCAGAGAAACACAATTCATGGCAACACAAACAGTACTTCTTTTGTCTGATTGTCGCATGGACCTCGGCAGCCAGCAAGTGTGGTGGCCTGATGGCTTCTGATCATAATGTCCAGGGCCAGCGTTCTTTGTGGGTGGGGATATATGCGTAGTAGTAAGTTAGGTGCTTTCTTTGGCCTTCTAAGTAAATCTGGCAGGTGGGAGGCCAGCTTTTAAAACAGGTTACACTTAAGACTTATTTTTTTTTGCTAGATCCTAAACCTAAAGGTTTCTATTCCTTTTTATTATGGCACTTGTTGTTGTTGTAAGATAGGTACTCCTTGTTAAAAATATAATCAAAGGAAGAATGTTTAGAATTTGGTGTACTTGTGTGCTGTTGGTGGGAATATAGTCATAACCTTTTAAAAAGATAATTTGGCACCATCTGTTAAAATTTTAGAACTCTTACTTTCTTTACCCCAGTCATGGGCCCTTCTGGGAATTTGTCCTGTGGAACTGGTTGCATGTGTCCTCAAAGATATGTACAAGGATGTCTGTTAATAGAATAACGCATCTGTACAGGGGAGCTCTAGGCAGATGTTAAAAAGATGAGGTTTATCTAACCAGTATGGGATTGTGTGTCCAAGATTGATTGTAAGGTGGGAAAAGCAAGTTGCAAAATAGAGCGTGTAGTATGATCTCATGATCAGGTAGAGTGAACCTATGTGTATATGCTTGTGACTTGATGTGAAACTGTTTGAAAATAGCAGCGGTTTCAGGAGTTCCTCCCAGACAGCTCTGGGTGAGGAGAGAGATTTTCAATAGGGGTAGTGCTGAAAAATAAGGCTTTTTATCTATTTACTTCGGTATGTAATTGCTATATTGTATGAAAAGAAGTTAAACAACACATGTGCTGCTGCTGCTGCTGCTAAGTCGCTTCAGTCGTGTCCGACTCTGTGCGACCCCATAGACGGCAGCCCACCAGGCTCCTCCATCCATGGGATTCTCCAGGCAAGAGCACTGGAGTGGGGTGCCATTGCCTTCTCCAAACAACACATGTATATTACTTTAAAAAACTAAATTATATAGAAACTGTTTGAAATGGAAAAGTTAAAGTTGCCTCTCACTCCTCATAGTTACCTGCTATTAGGAGTTTGAGAGGTCGTCTTGCAGAGAGTTATTTTGTGCACACACACACACACACACACACACTTAACAAACATCCCGTGCACAATGTGTTCATACACAGTTGCAGCAGCACAAAACATGCTGTTCTGTAACTTATTTTTTTCCACCTGAAAAATATATTGGGCACATTTTCCCATATTGGTGAGTATAAATTACTGCTATGACTTAACTTTTCCTCTTCCACTTGTGCTTCCTCCTCATCCTCCCTTTCACTGCATAGGATTTCTTGGCCTGGATGTATCATAATTTATTTGCTGTTGAGGGACATTTAAACAGCACTTCAGTGGATATCTGTCTATAGGCAGGTGTATTCAGACACATACAGGTGTACAAATACATCTGAAGGAGAAATACACTTAGTAAAACGTCCGCTAAGTGGACGTTTTATGTTTCGATGGGTATTGCCAAAATACTGTTCAGTGTGTAAGGGCAGCACAGTGTGTTTAAAATGGTAATACATTAGAACTGCAAGATGCCTTAAAAAATCATCCTATTCAGCTCTCCTCAATATTGGTGAATTTCATGAACATATAAGATGCCAGAGACAAAAGAATACATACTCTATGATTCTGTTTATACAAAGAAAAAAACAGGAGAAACTTACCTATGCTCTTGTAAGGCAGCACAGTGGTTATCCTTGGTGAGGAATAGAGACGACGAGGGGGCTTCTGGAAGACTGGAAATGCTCTGTGTCTTGGTCTGGATGCTGTTCCACACGTTCATGAACTTCACCAACATTGTAGGCAGTTGAACAAGATGATTTTTTTTGAATCATTCTATCATTTATGTTTATCATTGTACATTTCTCTATAAATTTTCAAATGTGTATTATGAGAGTTTTAATGTATAAAAGAGAGTTTTTTGGTTTTTTAGGCATCTGGCCCAACTCTTTGGTTCTATAAACCAAAGAGACCCCAAGAGTTGAAGAGTTTCCTTCCTCTCCTGCCAGATGCAGCCGAGGCTTCTGAGAGCTTCTCCCTGGAAGCCGGAGCCCTAGCCTGTCTTGCCAAGATTGGACTAGCGATGCTGTTAGCACTTAGGAAGGCTGTGAGCGTGTGACAGCGTCTCTCACCTCCAGGCCCTTGAAGAATAATGGTGTGTCTGAGAGCCAACGGAGGTGTCAAATGGGAGTTTCTGATCTTACAGCTTACATCGCTTTGTTTGGGAAAACCCTAGCGCAGGCCTCACACACCCAGTCGATAAGCTCAAAAGGTCTGTAGTTCTCTGTCCTCCCGCCGGCCCCTCATTTCTTTTCCTTGAGGCCTCTCACTGCATCCTAATCTGTTCCTTGAGGCCTCTCACTGCATCCTACTCTGCCCTTTCCACTGCTTATTTTTGGTTGTTTTCGGGCCAGTCCCTATTTCAGATAGTTGTATCTTTTTCAGTAAAATTGTTTGTTCAGAGTAAAAAGGAAACAGATTTATGTATTATCCTTCCTGGCCTGCTTTAGGAGAGTGGTGGATTCCAAGGAATTGTTTGCATGCTGTGTGACTCCCAAGATGGGTGATTTTCAGCATCCAGGAGTCCTTTATTTTGCTATGGAGATTGTATCTGGAAACCTTCTGTGAGTCAAAGCATAGCTGGTTATTCAAGCATTTCCTGTGGTCAGAAATTTTCCTTGTGGTCGAGACATTGATCGGAGATTAAGATGCATTCTGGCATGAACACACCTACTGACTTTGCTAGTGCTAGCAGTACATCTGTGTCGGATGTCCCATTCGATCATGAGTTAGAAATAGTGGCTAAATTACACAGCCCTCTTAATATAAGACAGCCTTATCATGGTCTAGGCCATGTCCTGACAATACCAAGAGATTTGTGCAAACTTTAGCGAAGTCCAGACTGGCCACCTCTTAAATCTTAAACATCCGTGACACGTGGAGGAAGTGTTAAAGACAGTTCCTGATCTATTCTAAAGAGGCACTGGTAAATACAGAGCTGCGGGAAGACATTCTGGGTATGAAACTGAAGAGACGCCAAATTGAAAAGCCCTGATTTTGAACCAGAGGGGGCCTTCTGTAAGTGGGCACTCTGAGTAGAAAATTCCCACGTGGGACCTCACTCCAGGCCCCTAGCCCACCTCGTTGCTTTCAGCCCTTTTGTTTGCCTTCACCCTCTGCCCTCCTCCACTCTGGCCTCAGCAAGTCAGTCTGTTACCAGAGATGAAGTTTGCATCACGCCTTCTCACTGACTGGTCCTCCTGACTCCTGCTGGCCTCCCTCTCCCTCTTCTGGGCTTTTCTGCCGATGTTGTCTGTGTGCTCTGCCTCGCAGGCACTGTGTTGCACCTTATTTGTTGTTACTCACTCGCCCAATCGTGTCTGACTCTTTGCGACCCCATGGACTGCAGCACGCCAGGCTTCCCTGTCCTTCATCATCTCCCAGAGTTTGCTCAAACTCATGTCCATTCAGTTGGTGGTGCCATCCAACCATCTCATCCTCTGCCATCCCCTTTCCCTCCTGCCTTCAATCTTTCCTGGCGTCAGGGTCTTTTCCGGTGAGTTGGCTCTTCACATCAGGTGCCCAAAGGATTGGAACTTCAGTGTCAGTCCTTCCAATGAATATTTAGGATTGGTTTCCTTTAGGGTTGACTGGTTTACTCTCCTTGCAGTCCAAGGGACTCTCGAGAGTCTTCTCCAACACCACAGTTCAAAAGCATCGATTCTTTGGCGTTCAGCCTTCTTTGTGGTCCAGCTCACATCCATACATGACTACTGAAAAAACCATAGCTTTGACTGTGTGGACCTTTGGCAGCAAAGTAATGTCTCTGCTTTTTAATACGCTGTCTAGGTTCGTCATAGCTTTTCTTCCAAGGAGCAGGCGTCTTTTCATTTCATGGCTGCAGTCACTGTCCTCAGATCTGCCTTATAGCTTATCTTGTAGTGTCTTTAATTTGATTACACTTTTCACATCTTTACCTTGTCTTCCTGGATTGTTACTTTCTGAAAGGATATGACGGTGTTGGTGATTTTCCTGTCCCCACTGTACATGGAATTTAATGTGCTGTCACCCAGGTGGTGTGATTTCAAATAGTGATTTGTTGCTCTGATACCCTGTTGCCCAGATACTGCCGCGTGTCATATCATCAGAGATGAGATTACTATAAATAGAAGATTCAATTGCTAATTTATTTTGCGAACTTGCACGGGTGGCATCTTTCTTTGTCTTCCTTTGCACCATCGGTCAATCTCTATTGAAGAAGTGTGCCAGAATTATTTTCAAGTTCTGTCTGACTTAACTGATCCTCTGGATTTAGGGTAATATATGACTGTCAGGGCAGTTTCCATTCAGCACAAGAGTTGACATGGCTTGTTGGAATTTAGTCGAAGAAGATTTTACCCGTATTTATTCAATATGTGAATTCTTTGAAAGGAATGAATAGGCAGGCATAAGCAACATGAGCCCAAGGTGAGACTTTAAAAGACTCACAAACTTTTTGCAGAAATGCATAGTCCTGGTAAGTCTTTGGTAGCCTGTTCGAATCTGAAGCATTGAGCTAAATTTTTATTCAGTTATCGTAGTACTACCTTTTAATCCTTCCCCTGTACCTTGTGACAATTACTTTATCAACTGTGAAATCCTAAAAATTGGTTCTTTTCTAAGTTTTTGTTTGTTTGTTTTTTACAGATTTCACTTTCTTGTTTTTATACCAGAATCATATGTCCTAAATTCTTATTTTATCATGTGTTCTAATAACTGGTAGAATTCATCATTTTCAGCTCTTTACCAGAATATTCTGTAGCCTCACACTGTCCTAAAAATTAAAAAAACTTTTTATGTGCCAGTTCCCCCTTAGGTGCTGCAGGTTCAGAGATTATAAGACAGTTGATGTTGCCCTCACGGGGGTCTCAGTAAAGAAAGTCATTGGCGGCAAAGCTTCCATTTTTCTCCAGCCCCAGTGCCTGGCTTCGTCTGCATGCCTGACAACCACCAGGGTCTACAGGGCAACCTTCCAACCAGCCTCTGTGTGGTATTTTTCTATTGGATCTTTTAAAGTTAGTTTTGCTATTATTTTTTTCTTTTGGCAAAGTGTCTTAAGTGATTTTTTGAATTATTTTTCTTTAGTGTATTTAGCCATTCCATTGAGATTTTAATTTGGTTTATGTTTGATATGTAGTTGAACATCTTTGTCTAGTAAATGCTCTTTGAATCCATGATCATGACATCTCTATTTTTTCTCATTTTACTCATAGTCTTTGTATTTGTTTGTCTTCACTTTCTAAGGTTGATGAGGTGGTTTGAGTATAATAAATTAGTTTGTCAGCCTGTATCTGGGCCTAATGAGTAATTTCAGTGCTGAGGAGATCCTGAGCCTGAGGCCAAGTCCCATCGAAAACAGCTACATGGAAAAGGAAATCAATAGTTTAAGGCGTGAAAGTGAAGTCTCTAAGTCGTGTCTGACTCTTTGCGACCCCATGGACTGTAGCCTACCGGGCTCCTCAGTCCATGGAATTTTCCAGGCAAGAGTACTGCAGTGGGGTGCCGTTTGCTTTTCCAGGGGATCTTCCCAACCCAGGAATTGAACTCATGTTCAAGGTATGAGTTTGCCTCAAGTCTGTGATGCTTAAGCTTTAGGTGGAGTCTGGGTTGAAAGAAAATCCCTTGAGATGGCTTGTTAGTGTCAAGGCTGGGGGCTTGGCCTGAAAGAAAGTTGGATTCTGTAACAAAGAAAGGATGGGAAAGAACCTTCTGGGTAGGGACGGTGGCCTGAAGGAGATTCAGGTGTAGAGGGGAAAGGTGCCGTTGGCCGCATAGCTGTGTTGCCTAGAAGCTTTGAACATCAGGCTCAGCGTTCAGGCTTGGCCCGGGGTTTTCAGACGTGCTGTCCTGGTTCCCTGGGATTCTAAGGATGTGCTTCTGTGTGGAAACCAGAGGGCAGGCCATTAGGACTTCTGGGTCCTTCACCCATAAGGTGCAGTTTAAAATTTTATTGGGAAAAAAATATTTTGATGCTCCTGAGAAGGTTTATTAGCCCTTGTTCTCATCAGTGGGAAGGCAGGGTTCAGAGGTTTTCATCTGAAGAATTTGCGGGAACTCTGAGAGGTCGTTCCCTTGTAACCTCCCACATCACTCAGCCTAAGTAGTCGACCCTGTTGTTGTCCCCACTTAAGTGGTCTTGAATCCGGCCTCTGCTGCTGCTGCTATTAGTCTCATTCTCTTCCTGGTTTATGATCATAGCCTCTTGGTAATTGGGCTTTCTCCTGGTCTCAGGTCTGCTCAGCCCTTTATCCACACTGCTGCGAATATCTTCCTAAAATGAATGGGATCACGCCACCTCCCTTGTCTCAAGTTCTTCGGTGGCTCTCCATTACCTTCAGGGTAAAATGGAATACCATTGCCAGCAGAATCTGGTATCTAGCCTCACCTCTTGCCATTTTCATCCCCAGTGATAAACTTCAGACGCACAGGTGGGAACAGCCCTCAGCTGGTGTGCTGTTTCTCACCTGCAGTGCCTTTACTTGCTGGTGCCTTCCAAGAGTCCCCTCTGGAGTCCTTCTGTGGCCTGTCCTCTGAGCCAGTGCCCAGCACCCCGTGCCCTGCAGTGGTCTGTGAGCACGTCCACACTGGACCCTGACTGTCCTCCTTCCTCAATAGAGCCTAAGTTCCTTGAGGCAGTGGACTGGGTCTTCATCATTGTATCCTCCAAACCAAGGACACAGGGCTCTCATAAATGATTCTGAATGCATGGATAGTGTCGAGACATTCAGAAGACCTCTTTCCTCAAAAGTGCCATTCAGTGGAAACATGGGATTGTGTCTAAAGAAAGGGAGAAATAAAAAGATGCATAAAATAGTAGGGTCTTGAGCACAGTGGCAGCCTCTCGGTGGGAACTAGTTTCCCTGCGTCCTTAGTGTGAAGGGTAGAGGTGTATTGCTAACAGTCCGGGAACCTGTGAAACTTCTCAGGTGGGGTGTTTAAACAGAGGGGCTCCGAAGGAAGGGAGGTGTGCGCCAGCAGAGCAGGGGAGGGAGAGCCAGCAGCCGGGGCTGGTGGGAGACATGGTGTCCCAAGGGTGCAGCTCGCCATGAAGGTTCAGGGGCACCTTTCCTGAGTTGGGGGACATGTGTGTAAATGACTAGAATTTAGAGTTCAAAAGTAAGGGACTAGCCTAGAAGTCCAGCAGTTAAGACTCCATGCTCCCAATGCAGGAGACATGGGTTCAGTCTCTGGTCTGGGAACTGGAATCCCGCCTGCTGCACAAGTGTGGCCAGAATAGTAATAACAGCAGCAGTAATAACCATAATAACGTGGAGACACAGCTTTATTCATTATAGGCAAAGAGCGTGGTGACGGCCCAAATGCCCAGCAGGCGAGTGGGTAAACAAACTGTGGTCTGTCCGTACAGTAGAATGTTATTCCACCATAAAAAGAACGATGTACGTACGCGTATTACGACAGGGGTGACCTTTGAAAACAGTATACTGCGTGAAAGAAGCCAGTCACGAAAGACCAAATATTTTAGGATCCCATTTATATGAAATGTCCAGGGTAGACAGATGTACAGAGACAGAAAGTAGATTAGTGGTTGCCAGGGGCTTACAGGTGGGAGAATTTGAAGTTTCTTTTGGGGTTGATGAAAATGTTCTAAAAGTGATTGTGGATAATGGTTACACAGTTCTGTAAAATTTACAAACAATCATTGAATTGTATACTTTCAGTGGGCGACATGTGGTGTGTGAATTATATTTCAGTAAAGCTTGTTGTAGGAACTCCCTGGCAGCCCAGTGCTCAGGGCTCAGTGCTTTCACTGCCGTGACCAGGTCCCTGGCCAGGAAACTTAAGATTCTGCA
>NW_011494885.1:3195620-3220758 GCF_000754665.1 Bison bison bison
AATAATAATGCTGATGATAATAAATGGAGGCTAGGCAGATAGATGTTTTATCCCCGGCGATTTGGTGCTTAAAATTTTTCAGTCCCCTGCAGTCTATCTGAATTCAGAGGTTCTTAGAGAAGAGACCTGCTCTGACAAAGACTCCTCATTCCCTGGTGATGTCTCTTCTCCCGGATGCACTCTGGGAGGTGGTGTCCAACCACCTGGAGCAAGGGCGGAGACAGCCTTGGAGGCTCCATGACTAAGTGAACATTTACATCCAGGCTAATCTGAGCAGCAACAGGCAGATGGTTAGGGAAGACTCCCTTCAAGGGTGTAAAGAAAGACAGGACAGAGAGCTTGACCATCCTGTCCTAACTAACAGCTGAATGAATTGTCTGTGGGGTGTTGTCAGCCTCAAAAAAAGCAATCCATTTTCTCTCCTTGCCCTCTGAAAAAGATGTGCTCACGCCATCGTTAGATCTCTTTGCTACAAGTCCTCTTGGGTTGGGTTGGGTTGGGTTAGGCTTCTGAGGTTACCTCCATTGTCAGGAATCCTCCCCTGAATGCCCACCCTCGCAGCTGCCCCAGGGGAGGGAGGTGTGGCTGCTGTCACCACGATGCGTCGTCCTTGTCACCGTCTTTCCTGCAATGCTGAGATCAGAGGGTGGGGAAGTAGACCTGTTAGGACTTAAAGGGTGAGCAGCACTGAAGTGATCAAGACTAGCTCACGTCGTTTTCACAGCTCTCCACTGAGGACCTCAAGAGCAGAGACTGTCTCTTCTTTGCCATCACCTGGCATAGCACCTGACGTACTGTGGCACCTGGTGTCTGTTGAAGGAATAAGTGACATCTTTTGCCCTGTGATAGATTAGGGGAGATAACGAAATAATCAGTAGATACAAGATGAATTCTTGAGGCTTGATCCTTAAAGATTTCTCACTGGTGAGTCTGTCTACACTGCTGCTTTTTTCACTGCTCTTTTTCTTTGCCCATGTGAAACAAAACGCAGAAGGTTTTGCTGCTGCCACAGGAGCCATCTTTGGAGTTTGCTTAAGCATTTGTTGTCTGAGGGACAGTTGGAGCAGGGAGCTTGGGGGAGAGCAGATTCTCAAACCCCTGAACAACTGTGCAGGCTTATTTTTACTTAGAGGTGCATAACCTGGAGACTATGGGTAGGCTTCTTGGAGGTCTGCGAACCCCTGAAATTCAGTGTAGAGGTTGCACGTGTGTGCGTGCATGTGTAGTGGGGCTGGACCACAAGCTACAGTCTTCATCAAGTGATCAAAGTGAGAGGCGTTTCCTCCTCCCAAAAGGTTAAAGGCTGTGCAGCCCAGTGGAATACCTCTGTAGCAGCCATAGTATATTCAGTTCAGTTCAGTTGCTCAGTCGTGTCCCACTCTTTGCGACCCTTTTGACTGCAGTGCACCAGGCCTCTCTGTCCATCACCAGCTCCCAGAGCTTGCTCAAACTCATGTCCATTGAGTCGGTGTTGTCATCCAACCATATCATCCTCTGTCTTCCCCTTCTCCCACCTTCAATCTTTCCCTGCATCAATCAGGGTCTTTTCAAATGAGTCAGTTGTTCGCATCAGGTGGCCAAAGTATTGGAGTTTCAGCTTTAGCATCAGTCCTTCCAATGAATATTCAGGACTGATTTCCTTTAGGATGGACTGGTTGGATCTCCTCAATCTCCAAGGGACTCTTTCAAGAGTCTTCTCCAACACCACAGTTCAAAAGCACCAATTCTTCTGCACTCAGCTTTCTCTATAGTCCAACTCTCACATCCATACATGACCACTAGAACAACCATAGCTTTCACTAGATGGACCTTTGTTGGCAAAGTAATGTCACTGCTTTTTAATATGCTGTCTAGGTTGGTCATAACTTTCCTTCCAAGGAGTAAGCGTCTTTTAATTTTATGGTTGCAGTCACCATCTGCAGTGATTTTGGAGCCCCAAAAAATAGTCAGCCACTGTTTCCACTGTTTCCCCATCTATTTGCCATGAAGTGATGGGACCAGATGTCATGATCTTTGTTTTCTGCATGTTGAGTTTTAAGCCAACTTTCTCACTGTCCTCTTTCACTTTCATCAAGAGGCTCTTTAGTTCTTCTTCACTTTCTGCCATAAGGGTGGTGTCATCTGTATATCTGAGGTTATTGATATTTCTCCCGGCAATCTTGATCCCAGCTTGTGCTTCATCCAGCCCAGTGTTTCTCATGATGTACTCTGCATGTAAGTTAAACAGCAGGGTGACAGAATACAGCCTCAACATCCTCTTTTCATGATTCCGAACTAGTCTGTTGTTCCATGTCCAGTTCTAACTGTTGCTTCTTGACCTGCATACAGATTTCTCAAGAGGCAGGTCAGGTGGTCTGGTATTCCCATCTGTTTAAGAATTTTCCACAGTTTGTTGTGATCCACACAGTCAAAGGCTTTGGCGTAGTCAGTAAAGCAGAAGTACATGCTTTTCTGGAACACTCTTGCTTTTTTGATGATCCAACGGATGTTGGCAATTTGATCTTTGGTTCCCCTGCCTTTTCTAAATCCAAGTTGAACATCTGGAAGTTCACAGTTCATGTACTGTTGAAGCCTGGCTTGGAGAATTTTAAGCATCACTTTGCTAGTGTGTGAGATGAGTGCAGTTGTGAGGTAGCTTGAGCATTCTTTGGCATTGCTTTTCCTTGGGATTGGAGTGAACACTGACCTTTTCCAATCCTGTGGCCACTGCTGAGTTTTCCAAGTTGGCTGGCATATTGAGTGCAGCACTTTCACAGCATCATCTTTTAGAATTTGAAATGGCTCAGTTGGAATTCCATCACCTCCTCTAGTTTGTTCGTAGTGATGCTTCCTGAGGCCCACTTGACCTCACATTCCAGGATGTCTGGCTCTAGGTGAGTGATCACGTTTTCAGCGTCTCACCTCCATATTATGGATTGAAAATAGACAACCCTCCTGGGTACTGGAGTTTAATAACTCCCCCGGATTTGCCTGTCCCCTCAGGGAGATGGCGTAGCACTCATCTGTCCCCCCTGTGCCCGCTAGGCCCAGACACCTGTGTCAGGGTGCACTTGCCTGGGTGGAGCACAGTCCCTCAGAAGACACCACCCGGGCTTTCCTGGAGCTGCCTCCAAAACCCCACCAAACAGTAAACAGAAAATGGCTGCTAAGTGTTCGAGATAAGTCCTGGGCATATATTTTCAGCTTTATAGCTAACTCAGAGCAGCTTACAGTGCTGCCCTGACAGGAGACAGCAGGACAAAAGGCCAGACTCTTACTGGAGCTGATTTCCTACAGCTGCTGGGGAACTCCCAGGTTGCTTAATCTAATTGGGAAATGGTCTTTATTTAGCCCTGGCCTTTGGCACAGAGCCTTGCACAGAGAGGGGCCAAAGCGGCACCTGTGGGCCGCGGGGCAGGTGTGGCCCTGAGCGCCTCCCTTCACTTCTCAGAGTCCCCGTTTCCGCGGCGGTGAGATGGAGATGCAGATTGCTTCCTTGCAGAGTTGTTGTGCGTGGGCATGCCACCCCCCCAGCACCTCGGTGTGTTCACCAGCCTGGAAGCTCTCCAAACCCTGCTTAGGGTTTATGTAGAGGTTCCGTTACAGAGGCATGATTGATTCCTTATTGACCTTTGGTGATTGAGTTCAATCTCCAGCCCCAGTACCCTGCTGGAGGTGGGGGGTGGGGCTGAAAGTTCTAACTCTTATAATCAAGGTTTGGTCTTTCTGGTGACTAGCCCCCATCCTGAAGCCATATAGGTTCCCCCCCTCAAAAGTCACCTCATTATGATAAACTCAGGTTTATAGGTAACAAGGGGCTTGTTATGGATAGCAGAAAACACTCAGGAAATTCCAAGGGTTTTAGGAGCTCTGTATCAGGAACCGGGGACAGAGACCAAATAGGTGCTTCTTGTGGGGTTTCTCGGGCTGCACTGGGTCTTTGTTGCTTTTTGCTCCACTTTCTCTGGCTGCAGCGAGCAGGGGCTGCTCTTTGTTGCAATGCTCAGTTGCAGAGCACAGGCTCTAGGCACTCAGGCTTAGTTGCTCCGCAGCATGTGGGATCTTCCAAGACCAGGAATTGAACTGTGTTCTCTGCACTGGCAGATAGATTCTTACCCACTGTACCACCTGGGAAGTTGCATTTCGTTTTATACCACACTGCCGCTGCTCTCGCCTCCCCACAGGGTTCCTGCGTTTAAGACCTTGCCGGTGGATTTCCTCTGCACTCTGTGGACGCTGAGGGCTAGCCTGGCCAGTGACCTCAGGCTGGGAAGGAGCAGGAGGAGGGGCCAGCCCCGGGCCAGTGCCTCTCGTCTGGGTGGGGAGCACTCTGCTCTTTGTCTCCCTAGGGCACCTTACTCTCTCAGCTTTTCTCCCGTGACTTAGAGGACAGTGTTTGTCTCACAGAAGAGAGGAAACAGAAACCCTGGAGGCCTCTGGGCAGAGGCCACCCAGAGCCATCATTGGAAAGGACCCACGTTCCAGCCCTTCCGTCTGTGCTCAGGCAGGTAAAGCTGTGAGCTTTATAGCATCAGACTGAACAGATTCACATTTTACCAAGTTCCTTCCCACTTGGGAAACAGCTGCCCTAAAAAAGCCTCCATATTTCCCTCCATATTTATCACAGACACTTTCTCCAGCTCTCGTGGAAGAGAATTGGCGAGTCTAGAGCTGTTAAATCTAGTTGTTTCCCTAAAGTCAGCCTGGATCTCTGTAATTCTGTCTTGGAGAAAAGGCAGCTAATCTCAGTAGAGAGCCTCCCATCTATCGCTGTAACAGTTTGATAGGTGCAGTTACAGCTTGAACACACCAGCAGGCTTTATGTGAGTAATTGCCATATTTATGCTGCTTTGAATTGATGAGAAAGTGCTAAAATATGAGGTATGTGGTTTCATATGCTGTGATTTTATGGGGGTTCTGTATTACTTAATCCCTTCCCTCCCCCGATAATTCTGGGTTTGTTAGCTAGCTGCTTTCTCATTATCCAGATAGTTTTAAAACAAAGCTTTCTCCACCTTTTTTAACTATTTCCCATGTGCCCGTGTCTCACCACCCTCCTGTTTTCTCCTTGCTTATAAGTTAAACACAAGTCATTTGCATTCCAAAAATGCCTCCTTGCCATAAAGGCAGGCAGTCAGCTCCACTTTGGGCTCTTCCAGATAAGCAGAGTTCACGTGGCTGTGACTCGGCAGTGCTTACGGATTTCCTCGGGACCCAGTGCCCTGATCGGAACAGCATGCCCTGGCAAGCTGCCTGGGGAGCCAAGCAGCCAGAGAAGCAAAGCCTGTTTCACAGAGTAGTCCTGCCCTTCCATCCAAGACAGAATTGATCTGGGTGGAAGCCCAGCTCCCCGAGACAGTTCCAGCAGGCCTGCCTTGCCTGGCTGTTCCCACCACCCTTTCCCTCCATTCAGCTGTGCGCCTCAGTGGACAGGCCCCTCTGCCCTTCACTGAGAGACGATGGGACGAGTCGAGGCCTTGTGTGCCAGCAGATCGTGCGGAGGGCCGCCCTGGGAGCAGCACCTGCTCTCTCGCTCCCCCTTCTCCCCCTAGTGGTGCGCGTGTGTGCATGGCGGGGGGCCGGGGGTTCTGTCTAGCTTCCAGGAAGAGGTGCAACCCTCTTGTGGGGGTCCCAGCCAAAGCCATGCCACTGACCTGATCTGTAAAAGTGAGCGGCCAGGTGGGGAAACCACACCCAGAACAGCCGACGGCTTACACTGGAGAGCGCGGGAATCACTCAGCCCCTCGGCTTCTCTAGGCAGTGGTAGAGGCAGAAGGGCCCGTCCACAAAGGCAGGCAGGAGCTGGGTACCCTGGTTTATGACGCACCTTCTCCGTGCTGGCCAGGCCTCAGACTTTCTCTTTCCTGTATTCCATGAGCAAGGAGGGCCTGCCAGGATGCCTTGAAGCTCGAGGCTGGTCGAGAACAAACAACTTCAGTCCACTTCCTCCCTCTGTTCAGCCAGAGAAACTGCTCTTTTATTATCAGGCATGTATCCCTCCTTCCCTCCTTTCTTTGGATAGTTACTGAATGCCTTCTCCAGGCACGAGTTCCTGTGCCGAGTCCAGGTACATAGAAGGGTAACTGAAAAACATGCCCCTTCTCCCCTCAGGGGGCTGACACTCAGCACTGTGTACACTGTGTGTACACAGCTGTCCAGTGACTTTCAGGTTGTACCCAGTGCTATGTAGAGAAAGTATGCGGGTAGTGGGTGCAGTGGTTAGACCCGGGCTCTGAGCCCCTATGGGAGTAGTCGTAATAGGAGGATACAGCCCACAGGGCCACCGTGAGGGTTGCAGAGATCATGTGTGTGAAATGCTAATCACTGGGCCTGGCCCAGTATGTGTGTTGCATAAATATAAGCAGTTTTATTCTCCTAACTGACTTAATCTGGGGGTCAGGGGAGGCTTCTGAGGGAACAGGGTTTAGCCAGTCAAAAAAGTGGAGGCAGAAGTGAGGAAGTCTCCAAGGCAGTTGGGGGGGATCACACTAGGAGGCCTTGAATGGCCAGCATGATTGGAGTTGGGGGGCAGGCAGCAGAGTCAGGTGTGGTGCGGGCCCCCCAGGCCACGTGTGGACAGCCTTGTATCGTATCCTGGACACAGAGTGCAGGGATTGTAGGAGGGCAGGGACCGCGATCAGATTTTCTGCCAGTGTTAGAGGCTTCTAACCTAAGGAGGGCCGCTGGGCTGTGATGGGTGCCATCTTTGAACCTTTCATGACTTGGTGAGAATCAGGAACCCGAAAGAAGTTCACCTGTGCCCTCGTTGGTGCTTGTGAGGAGTCTGCCAGGGCCCTGCTGTGGCGTGGACGCTGGCACTGTTTGCATGGAGGGGGTGGTGGTGGTGGTGTGTTGTGTGTGCCTGTATGTTAGTGCAACTGTTTCTTTGCTGGTAGCTCAGTGTTCAGTCGGTGAGGACCCCCACTTCACCCTCAGCCCAGCTCTGCACTGTGGTGGCACTAGCTTGCCTCCGAGTCACACTGCCGTCCCGCATGCCACTGGGCTTGAGTGTGCTGGCAGAGCCACACTTGGAGCCTGAAGGAGGCTCACGTTCTTAGTTGGGGCTCCCAGCTGCTCCTGGCTTTGAATATCGGTGGCTGCCTTGCCGAGTCCACTCTGCTCCCCTCAATTCTAGGTCACACTCCTCTCCCTCTCCATCCTAGGCTGCCCAGAACCAGCAGTATCCACTCTGGGCTGGCCTAAGGCTGACCCCGTCACGGTGGTTTTCTGAAACACATCTATTGGGGTATAGGGACCAAGCCCCTTGGCGGGCTCGGAGCAGGGCCCAGAGGCCCTCCTTCACAGTGACTGGCAGTAAGTGCCCGGGCAGCTTACAAAGGATCAGCCAGATGCTAGAGCCATATGATGCCCCAGACCTGGTGTGATATTTTCATCTTTTCCCCTCCAGGTCTCTTCTCTCCCGTCTTCCTCAGCCTCGAGATTAATGACACGGCTGTGTGTACATACGACGGCGTTGGAAATTCATAACGCCACAGTGCCCGGTTGTGGGGCTGACACCCGGTCAGACTGTCATAACAGAGTGCTAGTGACATTCTGTCGGGGAAAAAGGAGGGGAAAAAGGAGGGGTGGCGTTGCCAGAAACAGATCTTGATTGACGAGGGAATTACCCAGGGAAGGCAGCTAACAAAGGGGCACTGGAGGGGCCAGAGTGACCTTAGTGTTCAAGGAATAGAAGAGCCAGAGAATCATTCCAGGCACATCTAAAACAGGAAGGCAGCAGGGGACCTCGTGGGGCTGCTCTACTGTGATCAATAGTAGAACTTCATCGTAGGGAGAAAGCACGGACACTGTCCATTGGCTGCTGTCGGTCAGAGAGGAGGCAGCTCTTCTCTGGCTCTCTCTGCTTCTCCAGCTGACAGATGAGAGCACTGAGTGGGTGTGAGTGAGGAGATGAATTCGCGTGAGTAAACAAGGGAGGAACAGAAAAACCTTCTAGCACTTACAGGATAAAGCCAACATGTGATATTTAAAGAATAAGGGAATAGGGAGTTAACATGGGAGGGAGGAGCCCAGTATTTAAATGCACAGTCAGCCAAGACTGAGTGAGCCAGTGCAGAGCTGACACCCTCCACACACCCAGCTCTCTGGCCTTGGACTTGGCCTCTCTGAGCTGCTATCTGCTCTCTGTAAAATGCGGATAAAAATAATACTATTTACCTCAAAGAATTACTGGGTGGATTCACCATGATGATTCTAGTGAAGAGCTAAAGAAAGTGCCTGGCACATAGTAAGCCCTCAGCAAAAATATTGTTTTATTATCATCATCATTATTTCAGTATGCCAGCCATTTGTATTACTTGCTCTTCATACGTGTGATCTGAGTATGCACAACATCTCAATTCAGTTCAGTTCAGTTCAGTCGCTCAGTCGTATCCAACTCTTTGCGACCCCATGAATCGCAGCACGCCAGGCCTCCCTGTCCATCACCAACTCCCAGAGTTCACCCAGACTCAAGTCCATCGAGTCTGTGATGCCATCCAGCCATCTCATCCTCTGTCGTCCCCTTCTCCTCCTGCCCCCAATCCCTCCCAGCATCAGGGTCTTTTCCAGTGAGTCAACTCTTCGCAAGAGGTGGCCAAAGTACTGGCGTTTCAGCTTCAACATCAGTCCTTCCAAAGAAATCCCAGGGCTGATCTCCTTCAGAATGGACTGGTTGGATCTCCTTGCAGTCCAAGGGACTCTCAAGAGTCTTCTCCAACACCACAGTTCAAAAGCATCAATTCTTCGGCACTCAGCTTTCTTCACAGTCCAACTTTCACATCCATACATGACCACTGGAAAAACCATAGCCTTGACTAGACGGACCTTTGTTGACAAAGTAATGTCTCTGCTTTTGAATATGCTGTCTAGGTTGGTCATAACTTTGCTTCCAAGGAATAAGCGTCTTTTAATTTCATGGCTGCAGTCACCATCTGCAGTGATTTTGGAGCCCAAAAAAATAAAATGTGACACCGTTTCCACTGGTTCCCCATCTGTTTGCCATGAAGCATAGTCATTCGTAAACAGCCCCATTTTTGATGAGGAACCCGAGGCTTAGAGAGGTCGAATGGTTTTTCCCAGTCGCCCAGCAGCTATGAGAGAGCCAGGATCAAAACGGAGATCACATGCATAGAGACTGTTACGCAGAATGAAGTAAACCAGGAAGACAAAAACAAATGTCGCATATTAATGCATATATTGAATCTAGAAAAATGGTATGGATGAACCTATTTGCACAGTAGAAACAGAGACACAGATGTAAAGAACAAATGTATGGATACCAAGGGGGAGGAGAGACTGAGATGAACTGGGAGATCGGGACTGACATGCATACAACTACTGTGTATAAAATAGATGATTAATAAAAAATACTAGGCATTGAAACTTCAGCTAAAAATCTTAATTTCTCTATTAAAAAAAATTGTAATATATAGTGAAACTACGTGTAACTTTGTGCTATTAAAAAAATTCTATTTAAGTATTTAAAGGAAAAATATTTGAAGTAAAAAAGAAGCCAACGCGTGTTTTTATTATTTGTCTGCCAGCTGCGTCCTTAGAGCAGGCCATGCCTACAGACGGGTGCTGCTGTTGCAGCTTGTTAAAACGTAAAGGAAAAAAAAAAGCAAGCATTATACAGTGGGCTTTAAATAAGTTATCTTATTTATTCCTTGCAGTAGTCTCCGAAGGTGAGGTTAATCTGTCATAGAGGAGCAGAAGTTAAGAGTCGGCATCCGGGATCTCCCCGATGGCGCAACTCAGGTGTCCTCCACTTGCCAGCTTGCTTTTCCACTTAGATCGTTAGGACCATAGCTCCTCCCTTAGCCCTGTGCCAAGACTTCATTACACTCAGCTGTACGGTGCAGAGAAGGCGATGGAAGCATAGTCACCCAGGGGCTCACCGCTAGTAAGTGGCTCCCAACCAAGATGCTCAGCCTCCCCGCAGCCCTTTCACCCTCCACCGTGGTGGGGGTGCTGCAGTGGGGCCTCAAAAGGAGACAGGCTGTGTAGGGGTGCTGTTGGCTTTTGACCCAGAGTGGGGGCTTCTTACTCTTGTTAGAGAGGTCGGCCCTCTTCAAGGCAGTTTGGACTTGATGCTCGAGGGGGGTTCCTTTCTCTCCCTGAGTTCTCAGCAGCCCTCTGGTCTTGAAATGTAGCCTGCCCGAGGCTCACCTCTTGGACACGTGGAAGAAAAGGAGAATGGTCTGTTAGCCGCATTTCCTTAAAAGTCGACTTGTCCTCTAGTAGTTAAAGCCTGTCTGCTGTGGGATATTTTAGAGCATTGGCAACACCGATTAATTTTTTTTTTTTTTTTTAAGGACTAAAGTGCTGAGTTTTATATCTAAATATAGAAAGTGAAAAATAAACAACTCAGAGTTTGTCTTGGAGGAAGTATTGATTTGTTGCTAGAAAGGAAACTCAGGAGGAACTGAGTCCTGGGGTGTGTGAGCAGGGCTGAAAGCCTGGCCCGGGGGAGTATGATAAGACTTGAGGCCCAGAGCGCCGGTGCTGAGCAGAAGTACTTGGGATCCAGGAACGAAGAGTTGTTTGCCCATTTCAGAAAATGGGACACATACCAGAGCAGAAGGTGGAGTCTCCCCGCCGTCTCCAAGCTCTTGCAAGTCCCTTGTCCGCTTTCCTGGTGCCTCTAGCGTGCCACAGGCACCTCAGCCGCCGGGACGGAGAGGTCAGGAGTGAAAGAGGCCAGTTTTTAGCCCGTGGGGAACGCCTCCTGGGTGGGTCCTCTGGAAGGTTGTGTGGCATCACCGACTCCGACATGAGTTTGTGTAGGATCCAGGAGTTGGTGATGGACAGGGAAGCCTGGTGTGCAGCAGTCCACAGGGTCACAAAGAGTTGGACACGACTGAGCGACTGAACTGAACTAGCCTTTTGTCAGTGAAATACTTTTGAGGAGGACCACGGCTTGCAGCTCTGTAAAGGAGCTCATCTGCCAGATTGGGTGCTCAGTAAATATTGAAAGAAAAAAATAAGGCCTCTTTGCTTTTTTTTCCTTTACTTTTTTAATACTCTTTTGAAAAATCACACGTGGCCATGGTTTAAATAATGTGTAAAAACCTTGCTTACGAATAAAAGGCGCTAATTTTAATACTTTTTGGAAATGCTTCATTCCTAAAGTCTCTGGTATTTATTTTTCCTTGTGTATCCCCCCCCCCAAATATTCTTGAATCATAGATTTTTTTTAAGAGTCGGGGGGACTTGGAGACCTGTCCCATCTTCTAGAGCGACAGGGGTCCTTAGAGCACGATTCCCTGACCAGCAGCAGCAGCATCACCTGGGAACATGTCAGCAGTGCAGATTCTTGGGTCCTGCCCCCAACCAACAGAATCTGAAACCCCAGAGGTGCAGCAGCCTTGTAATCTAGATTATAACGAGCCCTGATTCTGCTGCATGCTCAAGTTTGAAAGTGCGTGATTTAAAACACCGCAGTAAAAGAACTCAGGCTCCAGAAGCAGGTGGGCTTCAGATTGCAATTCACTAGCTCTCTAACCTTGCAAGTATGACTTTACCTCTTAGCCTCTGCATTGCCATCTGTAAAATGAGATTAGTAATAGTCTCTCTGAAGGGGATGTTGTGAGAACCCATGTAGAAGTGCACGGTAAGGACTCAGCATTATGTGCCTCACATATAGTAAGCACTGAGTAAATGGTTGGTCATTATTGACTGTCTTCTTAGACCAGGTATTAATCTTTCTTAAAAAAAAGCAGCATCCCAAACAGATGGCTGTCCAATGAGGGAGTTCAAAAGCTCTGGCCCTTCATAATGAATGGCAGCTGTAGCTAAGATTATGTGTTGAGAGACGGTTTGCCTTCCTGTCATTCCCATTCTAGTCGTAGCTCTGTTCTCTAGAGTCATTAGAACAAGACTGTTCTTCATAGAAATTGTTAGATTTTTGAAGACAGCAACCTCGGTGGTTCTGAACTTTCTCTTGTTTTATTCACACAAGATTAAAAGATTCCCTAAGAAACCAGTGGAGCTCAGTTAAAAAAGAAGAAGGAAGCAGGGCATGTTCCCGAGACACTGGGTATTTGGAGATGCCTGGTATGTAGAGATGCCTCAGAGCTTACAGCTGAAGCTTTCTGAGTTGGACCTCTGGCCGCGGACCAGACCTGTGGCGAGGAGGCACTACTCTCTGCCGGCAGGTGTGAGCCGGAGCCAGCCCCGGAGCGTCTCTGGGTGGGTCTCTGGGTCCTGGGTGCACCCGCTCAGGATCCAGCATCTCTGTAGGGGTCTGCTCCAGGCCCTAGGCCTCCTCCTGCTCTGGCCTTGGGTCCCCGGCGAGCTGCCTCACTCTACCCAGCCTCCAGGCTCTCACCTGTGTCGCTTGCCCTGTTTCACTGGCAGTTGGCCGTCTGCTCTAAGGTTTCTGTTTTTATTTTATTGATGTCTAATGAATAGCTGCGAACAATTGTTCTGGCCAAGCAAATGATACCTTTCCTCAATTATGCCATGTTGTTGTATAGGTCAGTGGCAGAATTGCTGTTTTAAAGGGGGTTTCGTAACAGAAGCACGCGTCCAGATGACAGGAGATACTAAGGTGTTGACTAGCTGGTGCTGAGGAGCTGGCCTCGTGCTTCGGGTGCTCCTGTCTTTCTGATCACCCATCCAGTGGCCTTGCAGCGGGCCTGCACCTCAGATGGTCTCCAGTGGCTAATTTGCAGTGTTTCCAGCCCTGTGATACCAGGCAGCTGGCCGTTAGGAGACAGCGCTGAGGATTCCTGTGCGCAGGTTGCCAGAGATTGCAAGTGGACTGAGGCTATCAGGATCTTGTCTCTGCCGTTCAGAGAGCCCCTCTCCATGCTGGGGCGCAGGCACTGTGGACATGTCCGTCAGGACTTTTGAGGCTCCCGCGTTTGTACCGTTGTTTTCTTTGTATTCAAGAGGGCTGATATTCAGATAAAGGGAAAAGTATAGTGATTTCTTGTCAACCTAGAAGGTGAAGATTTGAATCTGTTGACACATACCCAGGGCTTGTCAAAATGTGGATGATTTCATGTTGAAGCATGTGACGTGGGTTACCTGAGATGTGCAATAGGTAGAAAGTTTAAGTATCTGAGAATAGTGTAGAAAAGTCCCCGAGGAAAGAGAATTACTGTAGAATTACTAACTGTGGATGCTGAGCAGGGGCCATGCTGACCTCTGACCTCTGAAGGGCATGGGCCATCTCAAAAGCTGCCCAGAATACTGAGGGCCTGTGGGCTTCACGGAGATGTGGTGTTTCTCCGGGGGTGGGGGCAGAGGGGGCTGTGGTCTGGACGCCAGCCTGATGGGGGTTAAACGGGAAGCCCCTTCTGAATAGTGTGGGGGCCCTGGACTGAGACCATACTGCCACCTCTTACCAGCTGTGCAGTTTAGGGCAAGGACTTCCCCTTTCCGAACCCCACTTCCCTCATCTGTGTTCTCTCTTCATCCAATAGCTCCCACAATAAAGGGTTGAGGATTCGATGGCATCATCATTAAATGAGTGGTAGATGCGGGGAGCGTGTAGCCCAGTGCACAGCATGGCGACCACACCGGAAATGTTAACTCCCAGAGGGAGGCGTGCAGTGATGGGGCTTCTTGGTAGCAAGTTGTTGCACCGTAGGGTGTCCTTGAGGCTGGTCCGTTAATGCCCTTGTCTCTGGGGTGAAAGGGCCCATGTGCAGTTAACAGCTTTTAGGCCAAGGAATGACGACTTTTGTTTCAATGATCTTCAGAGTTCACCTGCCACCAATCTAGGGCCCCAGAAACTGACTGACTGCTTTCATCTCGCCCAGCGGGTGCCTCTCCAGCGGCGTCAGTCACAGCGATAACTGACTTCGAGGCCTGGTCCGCTCTGCAGTGCCCACTGGCGTGCCACCCCGGCTCTAGGAAGCTTCCACAGCACCCCGCCAGCTCGTCAGGGTCGCTCAAAGCCATGAGCTCCAGAAAGGACCCCAGGCTGGTTTGACCATTGCCCTTTAGACCACGGTCTCAGGGGTGCAGAGTGGACTTTCCTCCCTGGAGAGAGAGAGCCCGGTTGACCGACAGCCTGGAGTCCGCTGCAAGCTGCACAGTGCTTCCTGTGCGGAGGGTGGAGAGGGCCGCTCTCCCTTGGAGCTGTATCTCCTCCTACATTGTTATTTAGTTGAATTTTACTGATCCGTTTTTTTTTTCTCTTACCTAACACTGTGCACCAAGTAAGTTCCAGAAGAAACAGGAAAACCCACTCTAACCATAAAAACAAATGAAGACATCATAAAGAAGCAGATTGGTCTTGAAAACCTAACATTTTTGAATTATGTACGTCAAAGAAAATTCAATACACAAAATTAGAAGACAGATAATGAAAGGGAAACAATGTAAAGCTATATAACATTAACATAGTTCCTTAATATTAAGTACAAAATGAGGAGAACCACTCCGTTTGAAAGTGAACAAAAACATGAATAGAAAATTCACAGAGTAAGAAAATTATGTTATAAAAGAATATTTAATGGTTAGGTTCACAATATAGTTTGTAAGTGAAAAGGGTGGGTTAAAACGTAGTATTATCTCTTTTATTAAAATTAAAATTCCAAGGTATATATCAAAATGTGGGCAGATGTTACCTTTGTCTGATGTGTTTCTGTATTATTTTAGTTTTTACAAAAAACAAGTATTTGTAAACTTCAAAGTGAGAAAGAAAAAGGGCAGGAGTGGGCTGAGGCACCAAGGCAAGACAAGTGCCCTCGCGCCGGGGGGGCCTCATGGACCCCTGCTTCTCCCCTCAAGCCCATCCCCCTCCTGCTCTGCTCTCCACTTGCTGCTCCTAAGGCTCCTGCCTGTTTCTCCCCAGGGCTGAGCACTGAAGGTATCTACCGGGTCAGCGGGAACAAGTCAGAGATGGAGAGTCTGCAGAGACAGTTTGATCAAGGTAAGGCCACAGCCATTCAAGGCAGACGACACTGCCATTGGAGCCCCCTGGGGTGCTCCTGCCACACAGCCCCAAAGCCAAGGGTGCTGGCTAGGTGGCTGAGGAGGAGAGAGGGTTTGGCCCCTGTCAGCAAACAGAAGCATCCACCCCGCAAACCTGCTTCAGCCAGGCTGCTCCCCTCTCCACCATCTACAGGCACTGTCGCAGCCCCCGGCATGGGCCTCATTCACTGAGACCCAGGCCTCGCTTCCCTAGGGCTGGGCCATGCAGAGGTCATGGCGGGCGCGTGACTCAAGGTTGGGTTGAGATGACAGTCCTGTGTTGGCAGGGCCTCTCAACCGTAACTGCGCTTTTCACAGAGTCCTGCAGGAGAGAAATAAAGCAAGGGGGGGCATCTTGTGATGCACTGAGCCTTGGGCCCGGGGCTCCCCAAGCTGAACGCTCTGCCTGCTGAGCTAGGTCAGATCTGAGAGGCTGAGGGCCACATGGCCACATCTGTTCCACCCTAACCCAGTTCAGTTAGGGCTGCACACACTGGGATGAGAGGTCACACCCACCAGTGTCAGACGCAAAGGAGCCAAAGAGTAAAACTTGACAGATGCCACTGGCCAAAAAGGAAGGTAAGCAGAAGATCAAAGTGGTGTCCGACTTGGCATGTGACTGGGCCTCGGGAGATCCAGCCCGGCAGCCTGTGCAAGCCTGCAGGCCCAAGCCACTGCCCAGTGCGTGGTGGGAGCAGACACCGCCCCCACCCCCAGCACCCAGCACCCAGCTCCACAGTCTCCACTAGCTGCCAGCGGGAAGGGAAACGTGTGAGTCTTGAAGGATTGGAAGCACAAGGTCAGGATGAGGGCAGACCCACACTAGGTTAGATACTTGTGTATATGCCAGGATCTGCAGCCCAGGGTATACTCCCAAGCGGAAACAGTCAAGATCTATTGGTAGATGATTTGCTACAAATCAGAAATGCAGTCAAGTATGGAAAGAAAAATTAGAGACAGGAGTTGGTGGTATCATAAGCTGGACAGGACCAGCAGGAGGAAAGTGAGTCTGGTTGCCTGACCACCACAAGGAGCAGAGTGGAGACAGCAGTCAGGGTTGCTGGTACCATTTCTGTAACCTTCCAGGAAAAGTGACATGGCCTTAGGGGGACGCCTCCTCCCGTCTCCCCAAGTGGGGATGTGGGGAAAGGCAGCAGCATGTCCAGGGCAGACGAAGGGGCTTCGGCCGCAAAATGGAGGCGCAGCTCCTCTGCTCAGAGGCTGATCTGGGCAGGTTGGGTGTCAGCGTGTCTGTGAGTCTCAGAACTTTTTTTTTTTTTTTTTAGCAGTACCAGGGGTGCTACCTTCTGTCCAGTCTGTGATGCCCCTGAGTCCCTGCCCAGGCTCCAGGCCAGCCCCCGGCAGCACCCCTGCTTCTCCAGGTTTCTCTTGCTTGTTCCCACTGCCAAGTGTTCCTTGCTTTGGCACAGCCTCGATTGGCCTGGCCTCACTCTCCCAACTTCCTTTCAGATCACAACCTGGATTTGGCAGAGAAGGACTTCACGGTGAACACCGTGGCGGGGGCCATGAAGAGCTTTTTCTCAGAACTGCCAGACCCCCTGGTCCCGTACAACATGCAGATTGACCTGGTGGAGGCCCACAGTGAGTACCAGCAGCCTGCCTGGCTCGTGGGCCCCTGGCGGTGCCCCAGGCTGACTCTGTTGGGCAAATGGCGGGGGCGTGGGGTGGCGGTGCAGCAACACGAGAACGGGTCCTGCCCTCAGGGAGCTGACGCTCTGGCTCTTGGAACTGAGACTGAAGGATATAGGAAAGAGAACTAGCAAGATGACACCCGAGGGGCTCACAAATTAGACCCCGGCCTTGTCGACCAGAGGCGCTTCGTTCTGTCAGGAAAATTGCAGACTGCCCCAAAGTGCCATGGTTGAGAGCCTGGTTTTTATGCCGGACTTGGGGCAGAGCCTCGCTCCTTTGCCTGTTCACACTGGACCTGCCTGGCCCTGAGTGTCCTAGGTTGCCATCCCTGCCTGCATGTATGAAGTGAGACTCGGAGAGGCCTGGAGGCACGGCTGAGTCACGGACCTGTTCGGTGGAAGGCTGCACTGGCCTCTCCCTCCTGACTCTGTCTCCTCCCAGCTCTCCTGAAAAGAAGTGCACACGTGGTCTGGGCCAGAGAGCCTCTGGAGGGACGGGGACAGCTGCAGTGGACGCTCGGGGCTGCAGGGGAGCGCCTCTGCTTTCAGTGGTCCTGCCCGCTCCAGGGACTCTCTCTGCCCTGGCCTGCCCCTCTCTGGGGGCCTCTCCCACTGTGGGAACCCTGCCCTTGGCCGTCCTTCCCTGGACTTCATGTGGTGCTGCAGGGGGCCTGACCTCTCAGTTTTTCATGGACTGACAATTCTAGACTTTTTTAGCCAGAGGCAGCTGCTGCTATGCAGCCGCGGGAGGGAGCTGTGTCCCTCAGACCGGAGGGCCTTAGTCTTACCCTGCTGCTGCCCAACTCCAAAGACGGAGCTCTAAGCACACACGGTCTACTCACAAAGGTGATGGGGTGGACAAAAACTGAGGGGAGGCCACAGACGTGCAGGACTTCAAGTCATGGTCGTAGACTCTTGGCGGCTTTGGGAAACACAGGTGCTGATAGAAGCCCAGCCCTGAATGGTGGGAGGGTCCCCGTCAGAATCTGGCTGCTGCAGGGCTGAGGGCCCCAGAGTCGCTGTGCTGTGATCTGCCTTCCCCGTGATGTTTGTTTCCGCAGTCTCTTCGTAGTTTATGCACACCATTCTTAGCTGCTTGAGATGCTTCACAGCCACCATCTTACCCAGGCCCACAGGCAGAAGCCCTGGCAGAACAGTCATGGTGTCCCCTGGCCTGCTCGCCCATCTGCCCGCTCAGGACAGGGGCTGGGTCTCCCAGATGAGTTAGGGCGTGGGGACAGGTGCCAGCTTCTGCCCTGGTTTTGCCTTCCAGAGATGGAGGTCCTCCCAGCACTCACTTCTCTAGCAGGCTCTGGGCTGGCTCAGATGTGAGGCGCATGGGAGGCCTCTGTCCAGAGCCAGCTTTCTTTGCCCCTCAGCCAAGCCTCCCTGGACCGCAGGTAGGAAGAGAAGGTGTAGGCTGGCACCCAGCTTGCGGGGCGCCTGGAGGTTGCCAGCAGCGTTTGTCTTGACTTGGCGCCATCTAGAGGCTCGTGGCATCCTAGCACCCTGCAGAAAGAATTCCATTGTTTGTGCGGGAATTGCTGACATGGCATCTTTTTGTTTTTGGAGGGTCGCAGGGGGCAGGAGAGGAAGGTGTCACTGATGGGGAATCAGCTGCCTTCCTCCAGCAGCTTCCGCCGGCATCCACTCTGAGGAAGGGCGCTGCTTGCTGCTCCTGCAGCCTGGAAGAGGGTGGAGATTTTCCGCTTCCTCTTCCCATTGTGTGTTTCCTGTGCCCCACGCTAGTCAGCTGGAGCTCGGTTATCTTGAACCTGGTGGAGAGGAGCGTCTCTCACTGACATGGCACCTCACAGCCAGAGTTGAGTGAGCAGTGGGGCTGTGTGTATCAGAGCTTAACACCAACCAGGCAGTGCTAGAGTTCATGGTGAGGGACATGCGGGAACAAAGATTCTCAGCCCCTAGAGTAGCTCGGCTCAGCCTGGCTGGGTATCCATGGCAACATCAACTTGACCAGCTCTTTCCACTTCCTGCCTCAGCGCTGTCGTGTCTGTGTGCGTTCAGGGCTTGGAGATGGTTTCAGATCCTGTCATAGCAAATACCAAGGTCACTATCACATTGTTGTGTACACTCCAGGATTTCCCAGCAGTGTGAGTAGCGCTGGAATTGTGGCTACAAATACGAGACTTTTGTAATTATTCACCAGTTATCTTCCTGCCACATACAAGATGCCATGTGGGAGATTGAGAAGTGACTAGCAGCCACAGCCCGCACTGCCAGGGAGTGGCAAGCCGGGTGTGACCTTCTGTGCCAAGACATTTTTCCTGCCTCCCCAGTGCTCATTTAAGTTCTCTGCCAGACGGCGAGAAGCAAGCCAAGTTGGAAGGGCAGAAAGCGCAGAGAGGAGGGAGGAAGGAATTGGGTCATAGTGGAAGAGATGGCTGCTGAGCTTGGCTTCAGAGAGGACCAAGATTTTAGGAGGCAGCGAGAGGGGCCTTGAATTCTCCGTTCTATCTCGTCCTCACAGTTCAGCCCAGCCTTCAAGAAACAGTATCACTCATTCCTGCCCCACAGTCTCTCCTTTTTGTCTCACGACCACCCCCACACCCCTGTCCTCTGTCTTCTTGTGCTGGCAGAGACCCTCATCCTGACTCTGTCTCAGGTCAAGAGGCTCTGAGCTTAAGGATCCTTGCCCTCCGGGCCTCATTATCCCACATAACTTGTGAGTTCTGTGTGCACATTATAGTCTACGGAGACCAGTATTCTTCATCAATCGTCCAAGGGACGAGGGCTCTCTAGCGGTCCAGTGGTTAGGACTCCACGCCTTCTCTGCCAAGGGCCCGGGTGTGATCCCTGCTCAGGGAAATAAGAGTCCACCAAGGGAAAAGAAAAAGAGATGGTCAAAATATACGACCCCAGAGGGTTCCGGGTGCTGGCGTGCCGTCTCACTCTTTCCAGCTGCAGACGGACAGCTGAGGGCTGGAGATGCATAAACGCCAGCCTTGCGCGGTCGCTGGGCGGGCCAGCCTGGCTGCTCATCAGGCCGGTGTTCACGCGCTGCCTCGTGGTTGTGCTGACGCCGGGGTCTTGCTTCCGCTTGTCTGTGCAGATAGCGGCTTAAGAGCCTGGGCGCTCTCACCCCAGTGTGTGCCGGGCCCTGTGTGAGGCAGGGACAGGCAGCAGCAGGCAGACACGGGTGCCCTGCCCTCATCTGATGGGTCAGAGACCACTGGACAGGTTATTGGACAGGCAGGGTCAACCTCGAGGAGAAGGGCACCCTGACGCTTCCATTCTGGGCCCAGCAGAGAGTTCGGCCCGAGTGGTTTGGTGCCGGGGGTGCCAGCTTGTGTCACAGAGGGGGACCCAAGCCAGTGGTTTGCCTTCTTGATGGTGTGGATGTGCCAGGTGGTCAGAATCCATCGGGGGTTTTCCTCGAGGACTGAGCTGAGATTCCAGCCAGGAGCCTGGCTGACAGCCAGAGGTGGCGGTGGGGTGACACAGCCAGGGCGCCAACGGTGTCTGGGATTGGGCCCCTGACACCAGTTCGTGCGACCTTGGACCTACTGTTCTTATTTCTTGGAGCCTGGGTTTATCTGTACACCGTGAAGGGGGTGGCCCCTGGCTCTGCCCTCCTCTTCCTCCTGAGTTATTGGGGCCTGAATTCCGCATTGCCTGGTCTCTGTCCAGACTTTGTCTTGATTCAACTGACCTCAGAACGCCTCTCCTGATGCCGTCTCAGTTGACAGACACCTAATTTCAGAACTACGATGTGTTAGCTGAGGAGGCCTGAGCCCTGCAGAGCCCCTCACCCCTCTCGAAGAGGATTGCTGAGGTTGGCGAGGGCTCCCAGCCTGGGGGCAGGCAGCTGATCAGAGCAGGGGTGCTGAACTTGGAGATGGAACTGGGTGCCCCCTCCCCCCCACCAGCCCCGTGGCCTGGCTGTCACCTCTTGAGCGGGCTTTCTCAGGCAGTGTGTCGGGCACACCGGCGCCACCTGCCCTCGGGTGGGAGCTGCCCAGAGAGCACCCGTAGAACGTTGCCCCGCCGACATTGCAGCCTCGGGCGACACGCCGCTGGCGCTGTGGAAAGACCGCCAGGTGGCGCCCCCGGCGGGCCCCCAGCACTGCTGGGCTTCGCTTGCACGCGGGAAGCAAGTCAGGACAGGCCAGAAGGCCGTCCTCGGGGGCCGTGTTCCGCGGGGCAGACACAGGGCCCGGCCCTGCGCTGGGAGGCCCCCCCGTGGCTCCCCTTGCCGTCCTCCCCACCTCCTGCCAGGGTCTCAGTGCTCCCCAGCTCTCAGAGCACCTGCCCCGAGCGGCCAGCGGGGAGAGCAAGACGGTCCGTCTTCCTCCACGCTCCCAGGGTGCGCGGCCATCTGGGTCCTGCATAGGCACCTTGCTGAGGCACTGCGCCAGGAGGCGAAGGGAGGCTGGTATGCCTGAGGGTGGTCCTTGAATTTCCATCTGATCAGGCGCTGTAATATCCACTTCCCCCACCCCTGCGAGGAAGAGAAAGAAGGGGCGGCCGTCCTGTTGCCCAGTGGATAGGAAGGAGAGGGGACATCCTGGGCAGGCAGTGACATTATCGGCCCCGTTTCCTGCTTCCAGCCGGAAGGACGGATGAGGCCGGGCTCTTACATGAAGGTGCTGCTGCTCAAGTGCTTGATTAAAACAAACACAGCTGTGTGTTTGTCGTGCAGGCACCTAGGAGTGGCCTGTGCCAAGCTTGCATATGGAAGAGGGCACAGTCGGTTTATTAAGTGAGCCTCCGCGCCATCCGCACACTTCTCATGTTCTCGGGACAGTTGTTCATCCTCCCAGCCCCGCTCCCACCCTGAGCAGTTTACTTCTTTCCTTTTTATTGAAACTTAACAGTGAAGGATTTTGAAACTCAAGGCCAGACAAAAAACGTGTGCCCTTGACGTTGAGCTTTTAAAATAAATCTTGGGTTCAGAGAAATGAAGCTGATAATGGCAGCACATAATTAGTTCCTGTGGGTTTTAGATTACCAAAACACTGTTTTTATCAAGCCACACTCAAGTCTAAACATTTGCCTGTTTCCTGCTCTCAGTGGCTGTCCTCGCTGTCTTTACAGCCCCTCTCCCACTGGCTCCCCGAGTCTCAGCCTTGCTCCCAGGTTCTGAGTGTGTGTCTGGCTGTGAGCGCTGCATTGCAGGGTGTGGTGTCGCCAAGTGAAGGAGGCGCTGTCCTGAGCCTCTTAGAGACCAGGAGACGGCCACTCAGAGTCATGTCCCCGAGTCTCACAGCTGGCTGGTGTCACAGACAGGACCCAGACGGCATGACCCTTCCTCCTGCTGCTCCCGCCACCGTTGACGTTCCATCTGTCCTTCCTAGTCTAGCTTGAGGCTCCTCATACCTGCTTGCCTAGGCAGTGACCCTCTGGGGCATGTCACTTTCTACCGGAGTCCTTCACAGGCTTCCTGAAGAGCAAATGGGTTTGGAGAGTCTGGGAAGCTCCAGGGATGTAGGCAGCCCTGTACACGGTGTATCTGTGGAAGAGGATCCGGAGCGTTCATCCACCCACAGGAGCCTGTGCCCCAAAGCAGTTAGGTGCCACTGTATTTGTTAATGAACGCCTTGTCCCCCCACCCACCTGCACCATCTCTTCACGGGGTCCTCCTGTGATCTTCACGAGCCCTGGGGTCCTAGAGATGAGCCTCAGCTCTGACAAGTGGCCGCACTCAGATCTTGACCCGGTCGGCCCCGGACCATTCTCGTCTTGCTAGCCCAGGCTGACTCTCGCCTCCAGGGCAGGCCAGGTCCACTCAGGAAGGGGGCGCCAGGACCCCGGGAAGCACGGTGGTCCCCGCCCAGACTCTGCAGCCATTTGGGCAGGGTCTGATTCCTAGACCGAAAGGCTGATTGCTGCCACCTCCCTGAGCCTCAGATTCCTTATCCTGGAAGCGAGGTGATAAGAGCCCCAGCCTCCTAGGATCGTGAGGACTTGCTGAAGCACCTGGCTTGAATGAAGCGTTTCATTTGGGCTAGCTTTTCCCTGTCTCAGGACACTAGGGGACATGTAGTCCTTTTGATGAACTCTAAGAATTCCCCACCGTTGCCACCAGCTCTTCCAAAGGGCAGATGCGCGGAGGGTCCCTGACTCTAGGGAAAGGACAGAGCCCTGGTCTCGTGACTCCCCCCTTCCCGAGACTGTTGGTGCGGGTAGGCGGTGGCGCCCACCCGTCTGCTCAGGAGGCAGCAGGCGCTCTGCATCGGGATGCCCGTCTCCAGGGGCAACCAGATGAGCAAAGAATGGTGCCCTTCATGGAAGAGTCTCTGGATGGTGGGGGCCAGGAAGCTCTGGGCGTACAGTGTCCCCCTTCAGGAGCAGGGGCCTGGGGCGTGGAGGTGGGCTGGCCCTGGCCCCATGCCACTGCCAGGTGTGCCCGCCCGGGGCACGGCTTGTGGGGCGAGGATGGGGTTGGGCTGCCTTCAGAGCAGGCAGCACGGCCCTTCCCCCACTGCCCAGGACCAGCAGCTAGTCTGAGCCCCAGGCCCACCAGCCTTGGTCTTGGTTTTCTCTTTCCTCAGAAATCAATGACCGGGAGCAGAAGTTACACGCCCTTAAGGAGGTACTCAAGAAGTTTCCAAAAGAGAACCATGAAGTCTTCAAATATGTCATCTCTCACCTGAACAAGTACGTTGCAGGGCTTGCTGTTTGTCTTCCCCTCCTTGGAAACCCTCCAGTCAGGGCCAGTCGGCTGCGAGAAGAAGCTGAGCGGGGCTCTGTCCTCAGCTTGTTGGGTGCTGGCTCCTCCTCCTCAGGCTCTGTCCTGCTTCCGTCTGAGAGAGGCCTGTACGGCCCCCAGCCCACCCGAAGCTCACTCTCCAGGATCCATGCTCCCTGACCGGTGTGACCACGTGCTGGGCCCAGACAGGTGTCCTGTGGGAAAGAGTGAACGGGAGCCAGGGAAGCACGTGGCTGTGGTCCGTTCCCACCTTTACTCCCACAGAGTAGGGTTGTTTTCAGCCAGACCTGTTCCTCTCCCGACAGGGTGTTGTTACGTGAACCCTGCTGTGGGACAGACACGCTGCCTTTCCGCACAGCCAGAGCAGTGTCCCCCACTTCGGGGGCCTCAGAGGACGGGGCCAGGGGAGCTCGGGCCTCAAGTCCCAGACCTAGGGCCTCTTCGGTTCTCAGCTTGCAGGGCGGGGGTGGAGGCAGGAGAACAGCCGGGGAGGCGGAGCCCGAGAGCACAGGTGGCGGGAGCCTCGGCCAGGCCCGCGCTGGAGCTCTGACCCCCAGTCTGGTGTCGCCCGCAGAGTCAGCCACAACAACAAGGTGAACCTCATGACCAGTGAGAACCTGTCCATCTGCTTCTGGCCCACCCTGATGCGGCCGGACTTCAGCACCATGGACGCCCTCACGGCCACGCGCACCTACCAGACAATCATCGAGCTCTTCATCCAGCAGTGCCCCTTCTTCTTCCACAACCGGCCAATCAGCGAGCCCCCTGGTGCCACGCCCAGCTCCCCCTCTGCCCTGGCCTCCACCGTGCCCTTCCTCACCTCCACGCCCATCACAAGTCAGCCATCGCCGCCCCAGTCGCCTCCGCCCACCCCCCAGTCCCCAATGCAGCCGCTGCTCCCCTCCCAACTTCAAGCTGAACACACGCTGTGAGCCCCCGAGGCCTCGGGCTGAAGGAGACGAGGTCTTCTCTCTTGACGGGGTGGCACTGGGCCTTGAACAGAACCAGGCCTGCTGGGCGGGGCGGGGCGGGGCGGGGAGGGTCCCCTCTCCTCTCGCCTTCTCCAGCCCGCAGCACTAGCAGCCGCCAACAGAAGGCGCAGGCTGGGCCGGCCAGTGCCCTGAGCCCAGCACTGCAGACCTGGGGTTGGCCGCAGGCCGTGGTGGGAGCCCTACCCTGTGGCATGAACCCTTTTGTGGACTGAACGAGGCAGGCAGGGGCCCTCCACACCCTCACTACTCCCTGGACCCTCCCCACCATCTGTGCACACCAGCCTCAAGGCCACCGCCCGCTGGGCAGAGCCTGGCACTGGCCGGGAGGAGAAGATCCTGAGGTCCGGCTGCCCCAGGGCAGGGCCAGCAGCCCCTCACGAGGACACATCCCTCTGCTGCACCCAGCGCTCCCCACCCTTGGGGGGTGCGGCCTGCCCGGCAGCCTCCTTGGGAACATGTAGGCCGGCTCTGCCACCCTAAGGTACAGTCCCGTCTGGGGGCGTTGGCCCGGCAGGTCAGGACAGGGAGGGCAGCTTCGCCTGGACCAGGGAGCGTGGGCAGCGTCCGCCCCCATGCACCCTGCCCCACGTCACAGGCTTTGGGGATCCATTCCCTTTAAAACAAAGGAACACTGGAAGAAAAATGGAAAGACATCCCTCCCCCAATAATTTTTAAAAAGGAAGAAAACTACAGACCTCAAGATGAAGCTCTCTCCCCACCTCTGCCAAGAGGCACACACGTGGAGGGCAACCTGTCTGACAGCAAGACCGGGGTACCCAGGGGTGGCAGCCTGAGAGCCCGTTGGGGTCCCACTTACGTCCCATCACCAGACCCCCCCTCCCCCGCCCCAGGTGTACGGCTCGAGCCCCTTGGCAGAAAGAGCTGGGGGCCCGCCTGGCACCTGTCTGCCTTGG
>NW_011494885.1:3220858-3237604 GCF_000754665.1 Bison bison bison
GGGGTGCTGCGGGGACACTGCCCCGCCTGCACGGGGCGGGCGTGGGGTGGCGGGAGGTGCCTGCAGGCACGTGGGGGTTGGTTCCATGTGTTTGGTGTTGAAGTAGAATCATTTTCCTCCTGGGCCAGTAGGGCTGTCCGTGGGAAGTGAGCCATGTCAGGGGACTCCGAGGGTGTGACGGCTGCCAGTGCGGGCAGGGCCGGCCTTCCTGCTCCCTAGCCGTCAGCGCCCAGAGGAGCTGCCAGTACAGAGGCGGTCAGTCAGGACAAGGCAGCGTGCCTGCCTGTCACCATCCTCCATGGCCTCCCCCGCCCTTCCTGGCCTTTCCACTGGCCCCTGGGAGAAGCTTCCTCATTGTGCCCCACTTTGCCCCAACCCACCCCCAAACAGCGACCCTGCTAAGGCTGCTACAGATACGGCTGCCCCCATCCCGTGGCTGGGCCATGCCTCCGCAGTGAAGAAGCCTGACTAAGGTACCCTGGGCATGGGGGCGTGGGGTGGAGGCCCGCCCGCCGCACAGTCCTCCGGGGGTCTCTTTGCACTTTAAGAAGCAGCACCTGTGGTATGTTTGAGGGCGCCTGACAAAGTAAGAGATGCCTCAGAACAGTCTTGGCCACCCCTGGCCCCAGACGCTTCCCACTGGCTGTTGGAGGGCGGGCCAGGCCCTGTGCTCACCGACTCTTCCTCTGGATAAGCTGGATGTCGCACTGTCTCTAGTTCTTGTACGGCAAAATAAGGTGCTTGGAAAAACTACATGTCCCCTGCGCGTCTTACCACCTCCTTAAGGACACAAGTCAGAAAACCTAAGGTACATGAACGTCTTACGTAAACGTCGGATGCCAGACCTTCTCTTTTGGCAGATCTGTGTCTGATGCTTTCTCGCTCGGGGCCTGGCTGGAGGGGGACGTTGCTTAGTTTTGACTTGAGGTCAGCAGACTCCTGCTTCTCTAGCCCTGCAGCTGCCCCAGTGCTGAGTCCCAGGCAGGTGTCCATGTTACTCCATTGATTAATCTCAGGCTTTTCCTAGGTCATGCTCGCTTATTCCCAGGCAGCCCGTCAAGGTATTGGGTGGGGGTAGAAGGGAAGCCTTGAGAGTGGCCTGGGACCACTGTCCCGTGTGTCAGCTAAAGCAGAAGAGGCTGCTTCCCTCCCACTGCCCAGCCTACGCGGCCACCTCTGTGTGGGCACCCTGCACCACCCCGCCGCCTGCAACCTTGGCTCTGCACCAGGAACTCCACAAGCCCCAGCTGCCCTGCCTTCCCACCACCCCCCCGAGACTGCGGTTCTCTAAGTGGTAGTGACTTCTGGAAGAAGAAAGGGCACCGTAACGGTGGACACCTGTGCTTTGCACCCTTAACCCTTGTGGGAGTAGTGGAGACCAGGCTTCCGCAGCTCCACGGGGTCGCCTCCGGTCCCACAGCGCCCCCTGCTCCAGCCCGGGCGGCTGCAGGGGCCCCTCGGGCCTGCACCCGGAATCCTGCCAGGGCTTTAAGCGCAGGTGGGGACTGGTGGCTCGTTCCCCAGAGAGCCACAATTGAACAGGAAGTTCCAGGGGTTCCTCTCTGTTTCCTTTGCTAACTTCTCATTTTCTGCTTCTCAGGCTGGCTTGGGCCTGGAGGACATTTCTCGATCGTTGCGAGTTGGCATTCCCACCAGCCCAGTGCTAGTTGGGGGGGCAGGGAGTGGTTGGTATTTGGACCAAATGGGCACTCGGAAGGGGACCCATGAAGGAGAGTGGGTGTGTGCGGGGGCAGGCCGACCTTAACTGGAACTCTGCCCACCCCACCCATTTATCTAGTGTGCTAAGCTCTAGAAAGTTCTCTCACAGGTCATTCTCATGTGAGTGGCACCACAATGCTAGGAATTGAGGGAGGGGCGGATGTTAATTAGCCTTGGCCAAAATGGGAAAGCCTGTTGGTGGAGTTACGGGACTTGTTCGCTGCCTCGCAGGAAATAGTGGGGCGCCTGGAAGCTCTTCCCCATCCAGTGTTCTTTAGACCCCAAAGGTGCAGACTCGAGGCCAGAAGTAAACAGCCCTGACTGAGTGTTCGGCTGGCTCTGGAGGGCGGCTTCACGGAAGGACGTGGCCCAGGGTTGGGTCGCGGCCTGTGAGTTTGCCGTCAGTTCTTGGCTGTGTTGCATGTGGTTATCACAGTGCATTTGTTCCTGCATTCTGTGAGTTCTTCCCAACACTTGACCTTTCGAGGATGAATGCTAAAATGCTGATTCCCAGGTTTTCCTCCAGGCTGAACGCATGCTGCAGGTGAGGTTCTTCTGGTAGGCTGTATCTTGGCCAGGGTAGGCAGAGGGTGACCTCCTCGGACCAGCACGCTGGCCAGAAGGGGCTGGAGAGCACGCCTCCGCTCGTCCCTACGCCTCAGTTGCCTGTGGAGGGGGCGGCCCTGGCGGGCTGCCTGTCCCCAGGCTGGGAGGTCAAGCCAGGTCGCCGCAGCACTTGTGATGCGAGCTCCTCTCCACCCACGCCCTCCCCCGTCCCCTCCTGCAGGGAGATCCACACTGCCTGGGGGCTGTCTCAGGTGTCGGCTCTGTTCTGCTCGGCCAGTGGCTGCCTTCCCAGGAGGAGGAGGAGGCTCCAGGGACTTGGGCTGGCCACTGGGGACAGCCAGGCACTCACCCCCAGGGCCTCCAGGTCCCGCAGACGCTGGACGCAGGTCTTGCCCTCCTGTTGCTTGGCAGGTTCAAGCCACGCGTTCATGCTTAGGTGAAAGGACGACTCGTGTGTGCTGGAAATCTAGGTCACATCTGCTGGTGGTCCCATGGCAGAAGGCCTGGGGCGGGGAGGGGCCTACACCACGTCCTGTCATCTCCTCCCGGAGCCGTCTTTCCACCGGCTGCTGGCTGCGGACTCCTCGAGGCTCCGAGGTGACTGTCCGCGCCTCCTGCCCAAGAGCCTGCCTCGGCCAGCTCCAACAGCAGTGATGTTACACCTCAGTGTAGTCGAGACAGGGCGTAAATTATTGTTTGCATTAAGAAGAATCATGTTCCCTGTGTACATTAAAAAAAAGTCTGAATTGTATGGGAATAAAACTTGTTTGAAAATTTGGAGCAGTGCTGCCGCCAGCTCATTTTTCTGGTACTTGTGTTTCACGTTAAACGACCTTTATATGTGTTGGATTAACATATTTTGAGTTTCTTGAGGGTGGGGAGGGGGAACATTAATGGTATTGAAATGTGTTAGTAGTCTGGCTGTATGCCCAAAATTCTGTTTTGCAGCAAAAGTGGAGAACTGTATGTAAAGAAAGTATAACAATTATTTCTCTGTATTTTAGGGGCTTTAACCAGGACATCCTCTAGTTGGCGTTAGGAATGTTTGCTTAATTTCCAGACTTTTTTTTTTTAAACACATCGTGGGTTTTTTGAGGCTCCAACCTGATTAGTGCATGGTCAGCCATCAACAGAGGCTGAGCATCTCCGACTGAGGTGTTCTCCGTCTGGCTTTGTTTTTTAAAATCATGTATTTGCTACAAAGTATTGTACTTGTCTCAATGGGAATGGTGTACAAAACTGAAAAGGCCTTACGTGATCTGTATCATAGTTAATAAATCAATCTTGTAAAAAACCAAACCTGAGAGAGATGAAGGCGGCCCCTTCCCCGGCCCCTGGGCGCACGCCCACCAGGCAGGCCCCGTGGGGACACTGGCTGCAGCCTCAGCCCATCAGGAGGAGCGCGGGGGCCTCGGGACCACGGGGCACGAGGGTTCCCCCAGCGCCCCGGGGAGAAGGCATCTCTAGCAGAGCCAAGGCCCGTGTGAGCTTCAGGCACCTTCCCCCTCCACCCCCAGGACCGCTGCCAGGAGCCCCCGCCAGCTCTGGCCTCCTTGCCTTGCCTTTCCAGCAGAGTGGTCCAGGCTTCCCTCATGGCACAGCGGTAAAGAGCTCGCCTTCCCTGAGTCGTGAAGATTCCGTGGAGGAGGGAATGGCAGCCTACTCTAGTATTCTTGCCTGGAGAATCCATGGACGGAAGAGCCTGGTGGGCCCCAATCCGTGGGATCATAAAGAGCTGGATACAACTTGAGCACAAGCTCAGGGATCTGCTTTCCCCAGGTCTTCTTGCCCCTGGTTGCTCCCGCAGTTTATTCTAGGTCATCAGGCCAAGCACCACCCACAGAGTCCTGCGGCCACGGGGTCGCCCAGCAGGCCAGGCACCAGCGTCTGCAGCAGATGCCTTTCCCTGTCGTCTGAGCCGAGGCCACGCCAGTGGCTCTGGGATGGGATCCAGGGTTTACTCCCAGGTGACCCAGGGAAGTTAACCTCTCACGACAGTGCCTCAGAGATGCCTCAGCCACTCAGGCTCGCTCTGCCCCATGCTGTCCCCTCCTCGCCCCGTCCTCCACGGCCCCCTCGGTCACCTCCCAGATGCCACCACTTCAGCTACCACGTCTGTTCTGGCCCAGGTCCTAATTCTGGCTCCCCTGGCCTCTGACGGACACTCTCACACCTTAATGGCCTCCCAGCCCTCAGTCTTTAAACCAAGAAGTTATCCCAGAACACCTGGCTCTGCTTTACCTATGGCAGTAGTGGGGACTAGGCACCCTGAGAGATGCCTCTCCCCTCCCCTGCCTGAGGCAGGCACGGTCCTGGATCACAACTCCTGCCCCGGCGCTCCGGCCCCACGCTGCCAGTCAGCAGGAGCCAGCAGGCACCTGAGCACAGGCCAGCCAGGGGCCCCGCCCTCTGTCCCCAGCCCACCTTCTCTCCCTGTCCTCCAGACTCCCAGCCTCTGAGTCATTCCCGTTCTCCCGATGCACTTGATTGCTTCTGACTTCCAAGGCTTTGTTTGCACTGTTTCCTCTGCCTGAAATGCCTTCTGTACCTCATGCCCCCAAATCTCAGTGCTGCCCATCACATCCTCACCTGTCCTTCAAAGCCAGTCTTCCTCTAGAAGTTCTTCCCAGGCCCTTTTTTACCCATTGATGGACCCAACAACTACTGACCTGCTATGGCGATTTATGTGATTCCCAGAAAGTCTTCAACATTTGATCTTTATTTTTTTGGCCACACCAGACAGCAGGCGAGATTTTAGCTCCCCCACTGGGGATCGAACCTGTGTCCCCTGCAGGGGAAGCATGGTCCCCAGCATTTGCTTTAAAAAAAAAAGTTTCTACAGTATACCGTTAGCACTCAATATGTGCACTGATGTCATAAGCCCGTCTTTGTCTCTAGTTTTTGATGTTCAAGTGCCATGTACTCGCATATTTAACACCTCGCAGCCACTATCCACCCAAAGTGGAGAGCTCTGGGGGGCAGGGCCTGTGGCTTCCCAATATGCCTCTCAGCATCGAGCGTGACAGGACTTCCGTCTGCAGAATTCAGTGGTCGGTTTCAACCTTGCCTTTGCTTGTGCTCAGTCGTGTCCGACTCTGTGACCCGATGGACTGTATGTAGCCTGCCAGTCTCTGTGGGATTTTTCAGGCAAGAATACCGGAGTGGGTTGCTATTTCCTCCTCCACAGTATGTTCCAAACCGAGGGACAGAACCCATGTCTCCTGCATTGGCAGGCAGATTCTTTACCACTGGTGCCACCTGGGAAGCCTTGCCCTTGGTCTCTCTAAGCCAGCCTCTCCTACGTGGTGGTGGTGTTCAGTCGTGTCCAAGTCTGTGACCCCATGGACTGCAACACACCGGGCCTCCCTGTCCTTCACCATCTCCTGGAGCTTGCTCAAATTTATGTCCATCGAGTCAGTGATGCCATCCAACCATCTCATCCTTCTTCTTCAATCTTCTGCCTTCGTCATCCCCTTCTGCCTTCAATCGTTCCCAACATCAGGGTCTTTTCCTATGAGTTGGCTCTTCGCATCAGGTAGCCAAAGTCCTTGCAGTCCAAGGGACTCTCAAGAGTCTTCTCCAACACCACAGTTCAAAAGCATCAATTCTTTGGTGCTCAGCCAACTGCAGTGCAAACCTCTGCTCTGAGAACCACATTCCTGCCCACTTGCCTGTGACACTCTGCTTGCTGACTCTGCTGTGCATAACCACAGCCAGACTCCCAATCCCTTTCTCCAAATCTATCCATCCCCGCCCCCGCTCCCCCTACAAGCCAGAGACCCTGGAGACCTCCACAGGGTATTACTGTCTCCCATCAAGCCGCCCGAAGTTCTGTTTCACCTTCCACGTGGCTCTCACCCCTACCACTTGCCTCCTCGTTTCCTGCCACCATCCTGATTGAATCTCACTAGCCCCCTCCTTGACCTTCTCCCTGGTCTCCCAGCCTCCAGTTTCACCCCCTCCCTTCCATCTCTCTGTGGCAGCCAGAGTGAGCTTTTCAAAACATATCTGTCCCTGCCACCCTTCTCTTGACACCTGGGGCTCCCCAGCTCCGTCAGAAGCCAACTCTCCAGCAGGTCCTGGGAGGGCCCTCGCCGAACGCTCAGGGAGGCTCCCCCTGCAGGCTGCAGTCCAGCCTTCTGACTCCTCAGGGGCCTGCCTACCACAGGTGCTATTCCCTCTAGACACTCTGTGCACCCTTCCTTGCTAACTCCCTCCGTAACCTTTAGATTTCAGTTCCCTGGACTCTTCCTTGGGAAAGTCACCCCTCCCCCACCCAGACCAAGATGAACTCCTTTGCTTTCAAAGAAAAAAGCGTTCTCTTCAACAGCGTTTTCCCGTGTTACTCCTTTACGTTGTATTTGCCCATTTAACACACGTTTCCTGAGTGTTTATTTACTCCGTGCCAGTCCCCCAAGGACAAAGCTGGGATCCGACCCCTAGTGGAACAGACACAGAAAACAGTCCAAGAAATGAATGTATGCCTTAATGTCAGGCACGGATAAGATATTAAGGAGGATGTGAATTTGGGGGAGCAGAGCTGTTACTTGGGATGGTCGGGAAGACCTCCCTGGGGACGTGACATCAAGAAACCAGGATGAGGTCAGTCAGGCATTTGCCTCAGATACAAAACCTAAAGGGACAAGAAATCAGAGATCAAGATAAAAAATTATTTCAATTCATGTTTTAAAAATCAAAGTCAGCCTCCCAAAATCCATGATGACCAAAATTTTAAGTAAAAAAAAAAAAAGGACTTTCCTGGTAGTCCAGTGGTTAAGATTCTGCCTTTCTAATGCAGGAGGCATAGGTTCAATCCCTCGTTGGGAAAGTTCCGCAGGCAGTGCGGCCAAAAATAAAACCCTTTCTTAAGGCAAAGAGAAACAGATTCAGTAACAGTGCTGTGACGCCTGAGTCAAAAGGAGAAATCGGTAAGACAGCCTGGAGTGGGGACGAAAGTGATGGTGGATGAGACAGTGAACGTGGAAAGAAGAGATCCGAATATCTTAAAAGTCAGGGTGACTAGATGGCACAGTCTGCTCAAGATTGCCCCTGGAGATGAGAGGACTCCAGGGCTGACACAAAGTCTAATCAGCATCTGTTCCAGAAGCTGCAGCCAGCACGGAGCACGTACTAGGCGCTCGCTAGCTCCAAGCCAACCGCCCGGAAGTGGGAAGGCGGAGTGTTACTCCTTGCGGCCACCAGGGGTCAGCAGAGCGCCGCCCTGCCCAGCTGTGGTCTGGCCTGGGAAGTGTTGCAAGCCCAGAGGGTGACGTTATTCAAAGGAGGGTGAGACACGACCGACTGAACTGAACTGAGAACGGGGCTGGAGGTGTCTCGGGAGCAGGCTGAGATTCAGGGGTGAGCTACTCTTCCTGGCATTTCACCCAACCTTCCCTCCATTTATTCACTCAGGGGGCCAGGCCACACAGTCTCATGGGGTGAGGTGATAAGCTCCAAGTTTGTCCTGAGGTCAGTGGGGGAGCCACTGGGTCCTATTTGCAGGAGCTGAGGAAGAGAGAGAAGTAACTGGGGATTCCAGAGATACCGCTCACAGGAACTCTGCCTCCAAGGTGGGGATTAAAGAGCACGCAGTTGCCATAAATGTCAGCAAGACCAAGCAATTAATAAACGCTTACAGGGACTTCCCTGATGGTGCAGTGATTAGGACTCCTTGCTTTCACTTCAGGGGACCAGGGTTCAATCCCTGACCGGGGAACTAAGATCCTGCAAGCCCTGCAGTGTAGAAAAAAAAAAAAGCTAACCATTTTTGGATACTTACAAAGTATCATGCCCTTTTAAAATAATCTTTCATGTACCAACTCAATTTTCACATGAAAATTCTATGAAGCAGGTATTCTATGAAGCAGGTATTATCATCATCCCCACATTCCAGATGAGGAGACTGAGGCATGAAAGGGATGTCCAACAGCACAAGCTAGTAAGTGGGAGCCAGGGTTTGAACCCCAAAGCCCATGGCGCTTTTTCTGGCTGCTGTAACAAATGGCCGCAGACGGGCTGGCAACAGAAATTTATTCTTTCACGGTTCTACTGGCCAGAAGCCCCAGATCAGGGTGTCAGCAGGGCCCTGCTCCTCTGAAGTCTCTAGAGAAGAGCTGTTCCTCTCGTTTTCCAGCGTTTAGATGTTCCTTGGCATCCCTCCAGTCTCGGCCTCTGTCTTCACAGGGCCTCCTCTTCTTTCTCCCTGTGTACTTGTATTTTTCCTGTGCATCACCTCTTCTGTCGCTTTTTGTTGTTTTTTTTTTGGCTGCATGGTGGCTTTCAGGATCTTAGTTCCTGAACCAGGAATCAAACCCAAGCCAGCCTTCAGCAACGAAAAGCAAGGGAGTCCAAACCACTGGACCACCAGGGAATTCCCTCCTCTTCTGTCTCTTATAAAGACACTTGTCAGTGGAGTTAGGACCTCTCCAGATAATCCAGGATGATCTCATCTCAGAGCCCTTAATTACACCTGCAAGGACTCCTTCACCAAGTAAGGTCACATTCACAAGTCCCAGGGTTAGGACCCGGACATATATCTCTTGGGGCCGTAGAAGGGGCAACATTCAACCCCCTACAGCTCTTCCCCATGATCCTATTATTATCATTGTGGTCATTGGTATTATGGTATGAACTTGAAGGGCAGCTTGGGGCTGGAATAAAGTTAGCCAAGTGGGCGATGGGAAAGTCAGGCACAGCAAGGAGCGAGCATGTTGAATAATTGGAGGGACTTACCTGGCAGTTCAGTGGTTAAGACTCCACGTTTCTCCTGCAGGGAGTGGGGCAGGGGTTCGATCCCTAGTCGGAGAACTAAGGTCCCACATGTTGCCTGGTGCAGCCAAAAATGATTGCAGCGCTGTCCTGTCACTGCCCCGCCTTCACCTGCTGCCTCCACAGCCAATGCTCGGCTTCTTGCTGAGTCCCCCTCTGCAGGGTCAGTCGTGGGGAGGAGTCCCTTCGTCTCTGGCAGGAGCAGCCCTTGGACAGGAAGAGCAGTCAGCCCACCTCCGTGAGCGTCCCCACACCTCCCTCCCTGGTGGGCAGGACCACAGGTTCACCAGCCCCGGCTCTGGCCACCCCCCTCAGGGGGCACACCGGCTAGTTTGCTGCTTGCCACTCATTTAGTTCGGTAGCCTCCACCTGGGACCATGGTCTCACCCGGTGTCACTTGGGGGAGCAGGGGACCAGCCCAGCGATGCTGACCCTCCCGCTGTGAGCTGCGCTGTAACGAGCATCTCTCCCTGTTCCCGGAGGCTTGCCGTCTTCTTTCGCCACCTATAGACAGGTGACAGTCAGGCCTGGATGTCCTCTGTGAGGCTAGAGTCTTTCCCTGACATCTTGGGTGCCCTGAAGGGGACAAGACGGGGCTGGAAGATGGGAGGCAACCAGGAGAACACCCAAGTGTCAGGCCAGGTGACATTTAATGTGGGGTCATTTATCCTGTTGGTGGGTGGTGTTTTCATTCCCCACTTTAAAAAGAAAATTTTTAAAAATTTATTTGATGACAGCGGGTCTTAGCTGTGGTGCTCGGGACCTTCAGTCTTTGTTGTGGCATGTGGGACCTTTCATTGTGGCATGTGGGATCTAGTTCCCTGACCAGGGATCAAACCCCGGCCCCCTGCATTGGAAGCCCAGAGTCTTAGCCAGTGGACCACCAGGAAATCCTCCCCACTTCCTTTATTCTTCCCATAATTGTCAGTAGTCTACTAGGCTACCTGGGGCTTCCCTGGTAGCTCAGAGGGTAAAGAATCGGACTGCAGTGCAGGAGAACCAGGTTCGATCCTTGGGACAGGAAGATCCCCTCCAGAAGGGAATGGCTACCCACTTCAGTATTCTTGCCTGGAGAATTCTATGGACAGAGGAACCTGGCAGGCTACAGACCATGAAATCGAAAAGAATCAGACACGACTGAGTAGCTAACACACACTGCTGCTGCTAAGTCGCTTCAGTCGTGTCCGACTCTGTGTGACCCCATAGACGGCAACCCACCAGGCTCCCCCGTCCCCGGGATTCTCCAGGCAAGAACACTGGAGTGGGTTGCCATTTCCTTCTGTAGCACATACCTTTGCTTTATTTCTCTCTGGCATTTAGCTCCATCTGATGTGTATATTTTCTTGTTTTATCTATTGTGACATCCCACCTGGATGTGAGCTCCAGTGACAAGAATCTCTGCCTGTTTCTTCCCTGCTAGATCCTTGGAGCTTCTGGCACCCAGGAGGTGCTCAAAACATGTTTGCTGGCTAGCTGGCTCAAAATCAAAAACAGGACAACTCTGGGGACAGGTTGGGCTGCCCAAGTCTCAAATGACCCTTCATCGTTCACTGCATGTGCTTTGAATGAAGAGTTTTACTCTCAGAACTCAGTACAAAACTGTCTGTTCAAGGAATACATTACATTCTTTGGGGGTGTGGTGCCCCACTAACACCCCCTGGTGGTCAGAGGAATCAGCTCCTTGAGAACCTGACTATTGGAGCCCTGGCCTTGAACAGGGCCTGGTCCAGGGACTCCTACAGTAAGTTTGTCAAGTGCAGAAGTGAAAGCAGAAAAGATGAAGATTAGACATGTCGAAGGACTCAGGAAGTGAACGCCTGGGGTATGTTAGCGACTCCACGAGTCACAGGTCTGTCCCAGGAGGTCTCAAGGACAGGGTTTCACCCACTTCCTGGACAAATGCCAACCCCCCGGGAGTTTAGACCCAGCACCTGCTCCCCCAGCCATTTCTGCCTCATCTGGTTCAAGGGCAGCTCCATCCTCCAGGCCCTGGAGCCAAAACCTCTCCATTTTCAGACTCCTCCTCCCTTTCTGTCACCGTCACATCTGGTCGCCAGCCAATCCCTCAGCCCGGCCTTTGAAATATCTCCAGAATCCCACCACTTCCCCCCACCCTCTGTGCCTCCTGGTTGGACCACCATCACCTCATCTCTAACTTTTTCAGTCGCCTCCTCAGCTGGGCTCCAGGCTTCTGCTTTCACACCTCACAATTCCTTCTCCATCCAGCAGTCCAAATTTCAGAAATAGGAATTAGAGGGACTTCCCCGGTGGCTCAGATGGTAAAGAATATCTCTGCAATGCAGGAGACCTGGGTTTGATCCCTGGGTCGGGAAGATCTCCCGGAGACAGAAATGGCAACCCACTCCAGTATCCTTGTCTGGAGAATCCCATGGACAGAGGAGCCTGGTGGGCTACAGTCCGTGGGCTCACAAAGAGTCAGACACGACTAACACTTTCACTTTCAACACTTTCCTTGGTGGTCCAGTGGTTGAGACTCCCCAGCGCTTCCACTGCAGGGAGCGTGGTGTCGATTCCTGCTGGGGGTACATGCCCTGTGGTGCCACCAAAAACAAAAAGTCAGATCAGGCCCCTCCCCGACCTAACACCCTCTGAGCCCCTTGGAAGCCAAACTCCTCCCCGCAAGGCCCCGCCCACTGCAGCTGGCTCCGCCCACTCCCTGCCAGACACAGTCAGGCTCTTTCCTCCCTAGTTCCTCCATCCCACAGCAGGGCCTTCGCACTTGCCATTCCTCCTGCCTGGAGCAGTCTTCCCGTAGATTCATCTCATACCTCAGCAAATGTCACTTCCCCTGAGAAGGCTTCCTGCCACCATAACCACTCTCCGGTAGTTTTATTTCTCTTGCCTCACTCTTTTCTTTCTCTCACAGCTCTCAGTATGAGCAGAAATCGTCTTTTTTCTGTGCTGGTTTACTTGCTTGCCCCCCACATACACACATAAGGACCTTGTTTGTTTTGTTCACTGATGTCTCCCAGCCCCTGGCACACAGTGGGTATTCATAAAATTTTTAGGATCGAAGAACTGCATCATGTTCACTTATATAATATTCTCATTGAATGCAAACACGGTTTAAAATTAAATAATTCTTAAATCTATAAGACGCAAACTAAATCTCGCTTTACCAAGTTGCCGTTTTTTTATAAAAGGACCCATTTCCTCACATTTTCACTAAATCTGGAGACCTACAGTGGTTTTATTTATTTTTATTTAATTTTTTACTTTTTAATATTCTGGCTGTGTGGTACCGGGCATGTGAGATCATAGTACCCTTACCAGGGATTGAACCTGGGGCCCCTACATTTGAAGGGCTGAGTCCTAACTATTGGATGATCAGGGAAGTCCCACCACCACTATTTTGGTTTTTCAAGTCTGTCTACAGGCAAAGGACAGCTTGTTGCATTTTTTACTTCAATTTCTTGATTATCATCACAGTTGAGCACTTTCCCATATGTTTATGTGTCACACACATTTCTTTTGTGGTTTGCCTGTGTGCATCTTGACCATTTTCCCCATTGAGTTCTCTGTATTGGGTCATCTGCCTTTTTTCTTATTGATTGGTACGAGCTCTTTATTTATGATGTATGTCAATCCATTGTCTCTTAATTTTTTGTCCATCCTGGTACTCATCTTTTAACATTGTTTACAGTATCTTTACTACTGCAGAGTCATTTGCTTTGTGCGGGGGTGGGGAGCACAGTTCAACCCACACCACCTCCCTTCCGCATTTCCTATCATTTTATATTATGAACTAGGTCGTACAAACAAAAGACTACACAAAGCAACCTGCCAAGTTCATACAATAACAGTAATTAAGTGGTCACCTGGGTACCCACCAGCCACAATAAGACTTCTGCTGCTGCCCCTCGACCCCCGCCTCTCCAGCCCACAGCATCTTCCTCCTCCACCCCCAGACTCAGCCTCTCTCCTCAATCTCAGGTTAACCATTCTCTTGATTTGTTATCTATTATTCATCATTCTTGCATCACCCAGGCTCACATCCTTAAGTAATAGATTGTGTATTGTGCCTGTGTTCAGACTTTTAAAAAATAGGTTCTTTCTGTGTTCCCTCTAGTACTTATTTCTTTCACAAAGGTGAAATGGGGGACGCCTGTGGATGTGGGGGAGCAGTTCATTTATTTGGGGAGTATTGTTATACTCTCCCCATCTTACCGATGAAGGGAGTGAGACACAGAGAGGTGAAGGAAACTGCTCAAGGTCACACAAGTCGCATCAGAATTACAATGAGCCCATTGAGTCCCCTTCCTAAAACTCTGCTCTCTACTTTAGTAGAGAAGAGTGAGATTAAGGAGAAGTCACTGGAACCCTCCAAACACACAAACACGCACGCACCCATGCTCTTACGGCCTACCAAAATCCTTGAGCCTCTTTTTTTTTTAAGATTTACTTATTTATTATTAGTTTTTTGGCTGCACTGGGGCTTCGTTGCTACATGTGAGCTTTCTCTAACTGTGGTGAGCGGGGGCTACTCTTCATCGTGGTGTGTGGGCTTCTCATCACGACAGCGTCTCTTGTAGAGGAGCACAGGCTCTAGGCGTGCGGGCTTCAGTAGTTGCGGCACATGGGCCCTCACCCCTCTCCTTGATTTCCCCTGATTACTGGGACCTCACCACCTCTCAAGGACACATACTATTCTTTCCCATCTCTTCCACCCCAGAAGAGGTCTCCATGTTTTGGTGAGAAATATCTCCTAAGCTGAGGAAGGCCAAGGAGAGCTGAATGTGGCTGAGAGACGGAGAAGCTAGGGCAGGACATGTCAGGGATGAGACCAAGAGGGTCTCAACTGCCACTGTCTCTAGATTCTCTAACAGGCCCCAGGTGGTAATGGCTCATTGCTTTGCCTGCTCTGGGGGTGGCACAGCTGTCCTAGATTTTCCCCAAACCTCTGTCAAGAGTCCTTTCAGGGACTTTCTTGGTGGTACAGTGGTTAAGAATTCACCTTGCAATGCAGGGGACATGGATTTGATCCCTGGTCAGGGAACTAAGATCCCACATGCCTGCACTCCACGCCCACACATGGCCATGAAGATCCTGCTTGCAGCAACTAGGACTGCATTCAGTCAAATAAATAAATATAAATATTTTTAAATGAAATAAAATAAACCCTGGGAGATTCACAGAAAAGCCTCTGACCCCTGACTGCTTCAAAAAGTCTTTTATGAAAGCTGTCTCGGTTCCCAGTTAGAGGGTCCCAGCTCTCTCCCCCAGGGTCCCACCTGATGCATACTCTGTCCCAGAAGCGATCCTGTTTCTTCCCAGCTCTATGACCAGAGCTGCCGAAGGGCATGGACATCACAAAACAGCCCACCCATTTCACAGATGGGAAAACTGAGACCCCAAATGGTGTTTGTGTTTATCAGTCACTCTGAGTGGAGTCAAGGGCACATGAGGGTGAATGTGTCTTTGGATGGGCATGTCATATCTTGCAGATTTAATGCCTGGCTCTATTCTCGGTTTGTGGGCTTTCCAGGTGACTCCAGTGGTAAAGAACCAGCCTGCCAATACAGGAGACATTAGAGATGCGGGTTCAATCCTTGGGTTGGGGAGATCCTTTGGAGGAGGAGAGCATGGCAACCCACTCCAGTATTCTTGCCTGGAGGATCCCATGGACAGAGGAACCTGGTGGGCTATAGTCCATGGGTTGCAAAGAGTCAGAAAGGACTGAAGCAACTCAGTAACACATTCTCAGCTTTAAGTGGCTTAACTCAGCAGTTTTCAGACTTTTTGGTCTCTTTACATTCTTGGAGAAGGAAATGGCAACCCACTCCAGTACTCTTGCCTGGAAAATCCTATGGACTAAGAAGCCTAGTAGGCTACAGTCCATGGGGTTGCAAAGAGTCGGACACCACTGAGAGACTTCACTTCACTTCACTTACATTTTTAGGGAAGACCAAAGAGCTTTTATTTCCGTTTCATAAGTCATATCAGAATAAAACTGGAAATTCTTGAAAAGGATTCAAAAGGCATTTTTAAATAGCAATAATAAATGCATTACAGGCTAACACAAATAACCTATTTTAAGAAAAATTTTAGTGAAAGGAGTGTCATTATTTTACACTTTTGCAAAGCTCCTTGAAGTCCAGCCAGCTGGACACTCCTGTTGCCTATGCCTGGGGTCTGCTGTGATATCACAGACCAGGGAGCCTCTGGAACCTCCCCCACCACCGGACACGCATGGGAGAAGGAAGTGGAAAGGCAGAAAATGTCTCGGTATGAAAATTTGACCTCATAGACCCGCTGAAATGGTCTCAGGAACGAGTGCCCATGTCACACATAAAAGATTAGCTCTCAAATTGTTCAGTGTGGTTATCCTGATTGAACATCCAGACCTCCCAAGGACTGGGATACAGGTATCCAAGGAACTTCAGTGACCAGGATCCTAGCATCTTAGCTCCACCACTGCTCCAATGGGAACCCCAACATCAGAGTTTCCCATTAGCCCATAAATGAGCGCTAAGGGATTATAGTGCCTCCCACATATCTTGGAGCAACTAATCCTGTGCCCCACAACTACCGAGCCTGTGCTCTAGAGCCCACGCTCCACAGCAAGGGAAGCCACCCACCGCAAGAAGTACACGCACTGCAACTAGAGAGAGAGAAGCCCCTGCTCAGCACAACTAGAGAAAGCCTGCATGCAGCAATGAAGACCCGGCACAGACAAAAGTAAATAAATACATTTTGTATTGTTGTTCAGTTGTTGTCCAGGCACTCAGTTGTGTCTGACTCTTTGCAACCCTAAGGACTGCACCATGCCAGGCTTCCCCGTCTTTCACCATCTCTCGGAGTTTGCCCAGATTCATGTCCCTTGAGCTGATGATGCCATCCAACCATCTCATTCTCTGTCGTCCCCTTCTCCTCCTGCCTTCAATCTTTCCCAGCATCAGGGTCTTTTCCAATGAGTTGGCTCTTTGCATCAGGTGGCCAAAGTATTGGAGCTTCAGCATCAGTTCTTGCAATGAATATTCAAGATTGATCAACCGTATTCAAGGTTGATCTCCTTTAGGATTGACTGGTTTGATCCCCTTGCAGTCCAAAGGACTCTCAAGAGTCTTCTCTAGCACCACAGTTTGAAAGCATTAACTCTTTGGTGCTCAGCCTTCTTTAAAGGAATATTAAAAATAATTTTTTAAAAACAGAGTGTCCCTATCAGCCTGTGCACATGAGGGTGCAGAGGTGTATGCCTTGGTTCCTCCGTCCAACCTGAGGAAGACCCTAGCTCTCTGCCAGCCCTGCCCACTCGCTTCTCCTGAGACTCCCGGCCCAGCTTCGTTAGTTGCACTGTGGTCTCCTAGGAGCGCTTCATGCTCACATGTTCAGTTGTGTCCACTCTTTTTGACCGCATGGACTATAGCCAGCCAGGCTCCTCTGTCCATGGGATCCTCCAGGCAAGAATACTGGAGTGGGTTGCCATACTCTCCTCCAGAGGATCTTCCCAACCCCGGGATTGAACCCTAGTCTCTCATGTCTCCTGCATTGGCAGGCGGGTTCTTTACCACTGAGTCACCTGGGAAGCCCCCTAGGAGCACTTAAGCGCCTGGAAACCCCCACGCCAGGCTGCTGAAGGGGCTTGGGAGGGAGAGGTTTTGTATTTTCTACCAGAGTGGAAAAGAACTGGCTCGGTCACCTGGGTCTCCAGACCTCTACAGGAGGTACTAT
>NW_011494885.1:3237704-3238533 GCF_000754665.1 Bison bison bison
AGCAGGCCCCACCCCCGCCCGCCGGCGCTGTCTCCACGCATCCAAGTCTGCGAGGCCTCGGCGGGCGCGGAGAGCCTAGCGCCACAGCCCGCGCGCCCCGCCGAGCCCGGCCCGCCCCGGGGTCTATGGGGCCGCTCCTCTGCGCCGCCCGGCCGGCCCCACGCCGCGCCCGGAGCCTGCCCTCGCGGTCAGGTAACGAGGCGGTGGGTCTTGCAGGTAGGGGATGCCAGGGGGCAGGTATGAGAGGACAGGAACTCCTGAGTCCTGGAGGTGAAGGGGACCCGGACTCCAGTGTCCTGGGGGCTAGGGCATCGGAATGCCTGTCTCGGGCGCATGGAGATTGGGTCCTGGAGAAATAGGGGGCTGGGGGATTTGAACGCCAAGATCTAGGGCATTGGGGGACCTGGCTGGGGAGGCTTGGGGGTGGCGTGGATGTGGGGAGCGGGGCTGGACCCTGAATGCCTAGCCCTGGAGGAATGAAGACCTAATTAAACATGTTTCCGGTTCTGGGGAATCTGAATACCAGGACACCTGGGCTCAGAATTCTGGATCCATCCTGAGGGCTACCTGGGGCTGAGGAGCTGGCCGCTGCATCAGGGGTCTTCAGGGAGGAAGTTGTGGTTGCGGAGATTTGGCGGCCTAGACACGTGGCATCACCCCCAGGGGTTGAGGGGTGGTCCCTGGGGAGAGCATCGGGTGGGGTCCCTAGTTTCTGTCCCCCCCGCCCCTATCTCTTTAACCGAGCCTGGGAAATAGGCGTACCGCAGATGCGAAAACCAGACTCCCGGGATGGGCTTGTGGTGGGAGCAGGGTCCCCGGGGTAGAGGGC
>NW_011494885.1:3238633-3239386 GCF_000754665.1 Bison bison bison
CTATAATCCCTTAGTTCCCATTTATGGTCTAATGGGAAGCTCCAATATTAGGGTTCCGGTGGGAGCAGTGGTGGAACTAAGACCCCAGGATCCTGATCTCTGAAGTTCCTCGGACACCTGTGTCCCAGTCCCTGGGAGGTCTAGATGTCAAATCCTGGTCTTATAAGGTGGGGGTAGGGGGGTGGGGGGGGACGGTTGTTGAGACCAAGGTCCCCTTCTTGTCCAGATGGCCTCGCTGACATTCTTAAGTTCTCTCCTGGAAAAGGGTCTCTAACACCTGGATTTGTGTCCCTAGAGGGGACGTTGACGTCTGGGTCTCCACCCCTACTGGAGACGGGTGCAGGGTGCCCTCCTTGTCCTGAGGAGCTGCTGGATGCTGAGTACTTTCAGGGAAAATGGGGTGATAGTCTCTTCCAGTGGGGTATATAGAGATAGAGCCTGGACTCCGGTGTTCCCCTCTTGAGGTGGGGAAGCCAACTTCGAGGTTCCCGTTCTCGTGGGCTAAGGGGGCTCAGACATCTGAGCAGCCCAGGACTCCCTTGCTTGGAACCCTCTACCTGAATATTCATTGGAAGGACTGAGACTGAGGCTGAAGCTCCAATACTTTGGCCACCTGATGCGAAAAGCCGACTCATTGGAAAACACCCTGATGCTGGGAAAGATTGAAGGCAGAAGAGGAAGACAGAAGACCAGATGGTTGGATGGCCTCATCGACTCAATGGACATGAGTTTGAGCAAACTCCGGGAGATGGT
>NW_011494885.1:3239739-3240046 GCF_000754665.1 Bison bison bison
GAGCTTCGCCCGGAGCCCAGCACGGTGAGAGCTGCGGGCTGTGTAGCCTGGCCTCCGGGTAGGAGAAACTGAGGCCGCCTCCCGCGCAGCTCCTCGCCGGGACCCTGCACCCCACCCCGCGGACCTTGGTTTGCCCACCAGGTGTCCCACGCGCCCCCTCGGCGCTGAGCATTGCCTCCCGCTCCTTCCCGCTGCAGGAGACGCGGCTCTCGAGTCCCGCAGGCCGCTCTGAGCCCGCCTGAGCGGGTCCCCGCGGAGATGGCGGCTCCTTACCCCAGCGGTGGCGGGGGAGGTCGCGGCGGCAGCG
>NW_011494885.1:3240982-3241368 GCF_000754665.1 Bison bison bison
CTAGGTGAGTGCGCATGCGCGGGGGCGGGGTCCTGGCGCGCTCCCCCGGGGCAGGGGACTCGGGGTCTGAGCTGCGTGCTAGCTGTGGCCAGGTTCCTCCACCCTAAAGGAAAGGAGTACAGAATTTGGAGTCAGACCTTTTGTGTGTTGCTATCAGACGGCTTCTGCTGTCCAGGCCTCAGTTTATTCATCTGTAAAATGGGCTCACCAGGTAGGGACGGTTTCATGAATTCTGCCCTGGCCATACCAGGGGTCATGCCACTAGTAAGGGCTATTATTTTTATTAGAGGAAATGATTCATGATTCTCACAAAGGAGACCCGCAGCTGCATGAGTGGGACAGAGAGGACCCAGCCCGGGCCTCCCATCCGCTAATGAGCAAGAAAC
>NW_011494885.1:3241468-3244880 GCF_000754665.1 Bison bison bison
ACCCCACACTCATACCGGAGGGACCCCAGAGGGAACACAAGGACTCTGGCGTCTGAATTCCCAGCCTGGGTTGCGGGAGGGGGACAGAATAACACGGCAGGTAAGATGGCGAGCTTCAGTAAGACAGAGGTCCCTGTCCCCGCTTGGCCATTTCCCAGCATTGTGACACCCGGGCAGGTCGCCTCACCTCTCTGTGCCTCATTTGTGAAATGGAAATCATGATGAAGCCCCTCCCCTCCCCAGGGCTGAGAAGAGAAAAAGGTCTACCAGGTAATAAAGACCGTAAACACACCTGGTTCAGAGTAAACAGCCAGTGTGTAGCACTTACTGTTATCAGTGCTGGTGTTTAGTCGCTCAGTCGCGTCTGACTCTTTGCGACCCCATGGACTGTAGCCCACCAGGCTCCCTCTGTCCATAGAATTCTCCAGGCAAGAATACTGGAGTCGGTTGCCATTTCCTTCTCCAGGGGATATTCCCGACCCAGACAGAGATCGAACTGCGTCTCCTACATTGGCAGGGGGGGGTTTTTTTTTTTTTTTTTTTTACCGCTGAGCCACCAGGGAAACCTTTATCAATGGGCACCTGCAGGTTTATTGAGCATCTGCTGTGTGCCTGCTACTGTTCTGAACTCTCTGGACCCAGCCGGAAACAAACTGGATAAAAAGTCCCTGCCCTGGACAGGCTGACATCCTACTCCCCAAGACATGATAAGGAAATGCAATCTATAATATGTTAAAATATAGAACATGTAAAACACAGATATATATAGATAGATATCTACTTTCATTATTATTCAGACTTCATTACACAGAGTGTTACGTTATTGTTATTACTTCTATTTTATGTTTTATTGCTTTACTCTTACTACTAGAAGTGTGCGAATCGTGTTCTTCAGAGGTCTCAGGTAACAGGGACAGGGCACCCTAGGCAACTGCGCCCCCCACCCCACCCCAAGATGGATTGTCCTTAGGGTGGGGTTGGAGGGGCCCCAATTCCCCTCCTGCCCTGGTCTGGGGGGAGGGTGGGGGAGAGAAAATAGCATTGATTAAGTTCGCAATAAATCACCATTTAAATTTAAATAATCCGGCTTCCCAGGCGGTAATTAGGCGAATTGACTGGCGCGGAGAGAATGCGGCATTAGCGCCGCTGATTACTGTCATTACCGCGAACAACATGTGCGCCGGCGGGGGATAAACATCTTGTCTATTGTCCCCAAGCCCCGGGGAGAGAAAGGGAGGGGGAGACGCTGAGAGCCCCGCCGGCGTCCGGACTCCCCCTTCCCCGCTTGCCGGGATGGGTCATTCGAGGGGGCAGACCACCGACCTTAGCAACCCCCTTGCCTGTAGGTGGGAAGGTGGGGCAGGACAGTGTGCCGGGGAGGAGCTGCGTGGACTCCCCCCAAAATTAAGAAATGGGGGCATCTGTTCTCCCGGGGTCTTCAGCAAGAGGCCAAGAACCTGCTTCAACAGTTCAGATGGGGAAACCGAGGCCAGTGACTTAGTTGCCAGAGAAAAGCACAAAGTAGGCTCTCTAAAGGAGGGGGGACTCCCACGTTCTCCTCAAAAATACTAGTAATAATATACGCCGCAGACACTGGGTTGAGCACTGAATCCAAATTCACTTGCTTAATTCTCTTAGAAATCTTCAGAGGGAGGCAGTGTTTCGATCCCTATTTTATAGAACTGGAAAACTGAGACCCAGAGAGGTGATGCTGTTTGCCCAAGGTCACACAGTCAACAAGGGACCCAGATGAGATTCAAACTCAAGTAGCCTGGCTCTGACACCCATCTTCTCTATCACCATACTAGGCATATGTGTGGGTCTCCAGGGATGGGTTCTGGGTTGCTGGGCTTGGCCTCTCTCTGGGTCTCACACTACCATCTGTAAAATGGGATCACGAATGTTGAAGTCTAGCCTAGGGGCTCTGAGTCTGAAGAGAAGACATCTTTGATCTCCTATCAGTCATTCACTGTCATTGATTCAACTGTGCCAGGCAGTGTTCTAGGGGCTGGGGACATCGCAGAGAACAGGACAAAGTTCCTGCCCCGGGAGGTGAGCTACAAACCTGGTCCCCTGCCCTCTACCTCCCTAATGTCACCTTTCTACCTCTCTAATGACTTCAAGCCCTTGCCCCACGTTGGCCGCCTTGCTGTTCAGAGAAGCCTGCTCCCACCCCAGGGCCTTTGCACCTGCTATGCTTCCACCAGGAACCCGCATTCCCTTAGAACGTGGGCTTTTCAGTCAGGCTTTCCCCAACCACACTATTAAAAATAAAAGGGACTTCCTTAGTGGTCCAGTGGCTAAGAGTCTGCACTCCCATTGCAGGGGGCCTGGGTTCAATCCCTGGTCAGGGAACCAGATCCCACATGCTGCAACAAAAGCCCACATGCCACAACTAAGACCTGGTGAAGCCAAATAAACAAAAAATTACAACCCCCTGCTCCCAGCACTTCCTGTCTCCCTTTCTCCCTTTTCTGTCTTTTTTCTTTACATAATACTTATTGTTACCTGCTATTACATATTTCTTATTTCTCTTGTTTAATTTTTTAAAATATTTGTTAATTTATTTGGCTGTGCCAGTTTTTAGCTGCAGCATGTGGGATCTAGTTCCTTGACCAGGGATAGAACCCAGGCCCCCTGCACTGGGAGCTCGGGGTCTTAGTTACTGGCCCACCAGGGAGTCCCTTCTCTTGTTTGTTGTGTTTCTCCCCTACAACACCGTGTTTGCTGAGCCTAGAATAGACCCTGCACGCAGTGAGGGACCACTAAATATTTGCTGGGCAGCTATGGAGCTGGGTGGGGGCTTCCCGTGTGGTGCAGCGGTGAAAAATCTACCTGCTAATACAGGAGACACAAGAGACACGAGTTCGATCCCTGGATTGGGAAGATCCCTTGAAGAAGCAAATGGCAACACACTCCAGTATTCTTTCTGGGAAAATTCCATGGACAGAGGAGCCTGGCAGACTACAGTCCATGAGGTCAAGAGTGGGACACGACTGAGTGAGCAGCAGCAGCAGCTGGCTGTGCCGTGTGCATGCATGAGCCCGCCCAGCTCCAGCCCTAGACCCATTTCACAGATGCAGCCAAGGAAAGTACAGGCAGGAATGCACCTGCTCCAGCCCCTCAGGCTTGCTTCCAGGAGCAAGGCACTCTGATGAAGGCAGCGGGGCTCCTTCTCCCAGACTGCTACAAGTTCCTGAAGTCCCAGCCCTTTATCCCCCCTAGTCTAGGACAGCAAAGCCCTCAGGGCAGTTGAGGATGGGCGGTGGGGGCGGGACCCCCGGGTGAGGCCTTAGCTTCTCCCCTCGGCCCCTCAGCGCCCCCTCTGGTTTGGAGGGAAGATGACAACTGGGGCAGTTTTATTCCAGGGGAGGCTGACTTGATAGGAAACGCAGCAAATGTTTGTTGAAAG